>NC_058088.1:99861853-100182189 GCF_014858855.1 Bufo gargarizans | reverse complement strand
CCCTTTGAGTAGGCCACTTTATTTGTCAGTCGCCATGACTACAGGATAAAAAAACGTCATTCCACTGCTTCATGTCCTAGAACAGATGCTGCTAATCTGGCTGGCCAGGAGACAGGAGACGTAGCGAATACATCTCACGGCCACATGAGCCCTGTGGGGGCTGAAGTAGAGGAGGAGGAGGACATTCAAGCACAAGCCATGGGTAAAGAAATGGATGGTTTTTCTAAACAGATGACAGGAGAGGAGGAGCAGGAGCAGCCTGAGGAGCCACAGGGTGATTAGGAAGACAAGGCAGATGACCAAGACACACCGGTCACAGTATGCAGTTGAAATGGAGGCAGAGTACCTCTGAGTCACTTGCGCAAATTACCCGATGCATGGTCATTTGCTTGCGTAGAGTCAACCAAATTGTCAACATTCAGCAGATGGATGACTACTGGTTCTCCACCATGTTAGACCCTTGCTACCGGTTGAAAATGGGGGTCTTTTTTACACCCACTGAGAGGGAGGACAAACTGAACTACTATTGAGACATACTAAGTAGTCAGTTGGCCGCTGCCTATGTGCGCCATCGCCCATCCTGACGAAGGTCTGACCGGGGGATCCCCTGCACTCACGTTCCATTGCCATGACTGCTAAGGGGGTGGGGCCAGAAACAGTACCAGCTTCATCAGCAGCAACATAAGTCTAGAGTCACTGATGAGATGTTTTTTTCACCTGCCTAGTGAAGAAACTATTCACCAGCAGCAGCTACCACACAACAGCTGCCAGGTGCTCCTACTGCCACCTACTATCTTGAGCTAGTACTGGTATTTCCCTCCACCTCCACACTTTATCACTGGGCAACTCTGCAGTCTCCTCATGCTGCTGACACCTTACCACTCTTTGATCTCCTTATGCTGCTTGCTGCCCCCTCACCACTCTGTGGACTTCTCATGCTGTTTCCACCCTCCCCACTCCACGACTGGGCCATTAGGGCCATTATTTTGCCTATTTGGCATGGTTGATATAATTTATTTGACCCTTCTTAATATCTGTCAGAAGGAATAAAAAATTAGATGGACAACGGATCCTATCTGTGTAGCAGCTATAATGCCTGTATGGTCCCATCCTGGTCCCAACCAGGAGTGGTTACAAAACACAGAAGACATGCAATTCCTGTTGTTTTTTGGCTTTAGCAATACTGATGGATTACTGACTAGTGTTGATCGAGCACCGTAGTGCTCGGGTGCTCGGGCCAAACACATCAGCATGTTGGAAGTCATTGGGAGAACAAGAGCATTAAACCAGGTACCCGCTGCTCTGAAGAGGGGAGGGTGCCTGGTTCATAGGAAAATGTCAGAAATTGATGGAAACACCACCTAAATGGTTCGAGAAAAGCATCAGGAGGGATGCATCTTGGACTCCCAGGTCGCTGCTGGGAACGATGTTGTCCGATTTAGTACGGCACTTTTACAGACTGACAATAATACACAGAAAACCGAAGATGAAATCGATTTTAAAGGAAAAATTGTTAGGAAACATTCTTTCCTATATATATACTTTATATATACTATATAAAGTTCAGCCCAAAATTTTGTTGATTTTCGGAACGGGGGCCATGATTAAGAGGGATGGCCGGTGGCATCCGTATTGCTCTGCTAGAGTTGAAATTTGTGGATCGGCGAAAGATGAAACACAGCAAAAGCATTTGCCAAGAATGTTTTCACTAATCAACAACGAAAGTCAGAGGTTCGAAGACGGTCCGACAGGCGTTCCCGCTGCGTTTTTCACATGACACACCGAGCATCTTCCGGGAATCCAAAGTCTTTGGGTTCTAGGCGGATTATGGTTGCAGAGCTGAAACTTAAACTAATTGACGGAAGGGCACCAACATGAGTGGAGCCTGCAGCTTAATTTAACTCAATAGAGCAAACCACACCCGGCCCGGACACGGAAAGGATTGGCAGATTAATAGCTCTTTCTCGATTCTGTGGGTGGTGGTGAATGGCCGTTCTGAGTAAGTGGAGCGATAACCAAAGAGACTCCCCCGTGCTTATTAGTTACGTGACCCCTGGCGGTACGGATTGTGTTGACCAGACTCTTATGGGAGAGTGCCTGCTGCTTAGCTGACCATCGAAAAAATTATGGTTGAGGGCCTACAGGTGGGCTGACCATCGCCAACACTATGGGTGAGGGTCTGCTGCCGCTTTATTGACTCTAGATAACTTCTGCCTGATCGCACATCCCCGTAACGTCGATGATCCATTTGGATGTCTGCCCTATCAACTTTCAATATTCTTTTATGCACCTAACATGGTGACCAGAGGTAATGGGGAATCACTGTTCGAATCCGGAGAGGGAGCCTGAGAAATGGCTACCACACCCAAGGAAGGCAAGCGGGTGGCGCTCAAATTACCCACTGCCGACTGTCAGAAGAGGACACCTTCTATTGAAAAATTTTATGTCACAGAAATTTTTGGGCAGCGCACATGTTTACACAGCAGATGTGGGCCAGGTCAGGTCACTGTCAGAAGAGGACACGGTCTATTGAAAAAATAAATTTTATGTCACAGAAAAATCTTTGAAGTGCACACGTTACACAGAAGATGTATGCCTAGTCAAGTCACTGTCAGAAAAAGACACAATCTATTGAAAAATTAAATATTATTACACAGAAAATTTTTAGAAGTGCACACGTTACACAGCAGATGTGGCTCTGGTAAGGTCACTGTCATAAGCGTACAACGTCTATGGAAAAAGTGCACTGGATGTCACTGATATTTTAGGGATGCGCGCACTTTAAACAGAAGATGTGGCGTGGATAATTTAACTGTCCGCAGGGGACACCATCTACGGAAAAACTGCACTAGATGTCACTCATATTTTAGGGATGCGTACACTTTAAATAGGAGATGTACCGCGGATAATAACTCCGCAGCGGACACCAGCTATGGAAAAAGTGCACTGGATGTCACTGATATTTTAGGGATGCGCACACTTTTAACAAGAGATGTTATGCACATGGGAAGGAAAAATGCAAGTCACCCGTACATACTAAATGGTAAAACACTCGGTAACACTGACATGAAAAAGGATCTAGGAATTTTAATAAACAGCAAACTAAGCTGCCAAAAACAGTGTCAGGCAGCTGCTGCCAAGGCCAATAAGATAATGGGTTGCATCAGAAGTGGCATAGATGCCTGTGATAAGAACATAGTCCTACCACTTTACAAATCGCTAGTCAGAACACACATGGAGTACTGTGTACAGTTCTGGGCTCCTGTAAACAAGGCAGACATAGCAGAGCTGGAGAAGGTCCAGAGGAGGGCATCTAAAGTAATAACTGGAATGGGGCAACTACAGTACCCTGAAAGATTATTAAAATTAGGGTTATTCACTTTAGAAAAAAGACGACTGAGGGGAGATCTAATTACTATGTATAAATATATCAGGGGTCAGTACAGAGATCTATCCCATCAGCTATTTATCCCCAGGACTGTGACGAGGGGACATCCTCTGCGTCTGGAGGAAAGAAGGTTTGTACACAAACATAGAAAAGGATTCTTTACGGTAAGAGCAGTGAGACTATGGAACTCTCTGCCTGAGGAGGTGGTGATGGTGAGTACAATAAAGGAATTCAATAGGGGCCTGGATGTATTTCTGGAGCGTAATAATATTAAAGGCTATAGCTACTAGAGAGGGGTCGTTAATCCAGGGAGTTATTCTAATTGCTTGATTGGAGTCGGGAAGGAATTTTTTATTCCCCTAAAGTGGGGAAAATTGGCTTTTACCTCACAGTTTTTTTTTGGCCTTCCTCTGGATCAACTTGCAGGATAACAGGCCGAACTGGATGGACAAATGTCTTTTTTCGGCCTTATGTACTATGTTACTATGTTACTATGTGGCGTAGATAATTTAACTGTCTGCAGGGGACACTGTCTACGGAAAAAGTGCACTGGATGTCACTGATATTTTAGGGATGCGCACAATTTACACAGGCGATGTGGCGCCAATAATTAAACTGTCCGCAGCAGCCTATTACACAGTATTTTGTGCAGGATGCGCTAAAAATATATATGGCTGCTGTCGCACACAATAGTGCTTAAAAGGACTTTTGGGTCTCTGAAAAGTTTTTTGTCCAAAAATCTTCCTATTACAGTCCCTATACTGTCTGTCCCTTACTATGCACAGCTCTCCCTAACACTGAGCAATTTAGCACAGGTTGCACTTCAAACATATATTGCTGCTGTCACACACAAATGTCCTTACAACAAATTTTGGGTCTCTGAAAAGTTTTTGTACAGAAATAATATTCAATTACACTCCTTACAATATCTGTCCCTTCCTTTGCTCAGCTCTCCCTGACTTCGAATGAGCCGAACACACATCATCTGGTGCTATATAGCACCCGATGATGCGTTTCGGCTAGCCAATCACTGTAATGCCAGTACCCAACATAGCTACTGGCAATACACTGAGGGCAGTACTTATCTGCACATTTATTGGCTACTTAGCAGCTGTGAAACGTGCGGAGAGGAGACTCGAGCATTGCGCTCGAGCACATGCGGTACTCAGCCTAGTACCGCCATGTGCCGAGCATATCGATGGTATTTAGCCAAGCATTACTATTACTCATCAAATGCTGACCAAGTGAAGTGGATGCTCAACAGATGGGATCCGTTTTTTTGGGGGTTATTGTTCGGAGGGATCAGAGAAAGGGAAAAATAACCAGTGACGTCAACACAAACTTACTGCTGATACCCTTGCCACTGTGTTAGGGGGGGGGGCTCTACTTGTATAAGCGTTTAACGCCTTAAGGACCAGGATCATGTTTACCTTAAGGACCAGGCCATTATTACTTTATGTGTAAATAACTTTAAAATGCTTTTACTTATCCAGGCCATTCTGAGATTGTTTTTTTGTACTTCATGACACTGGTAAAATCGAGTCAAAAAAAATAAATTTTTATTTATAAAAAAATTCCAAATTTACAAAAAAAAATAGAAAAATTTTCTAATTTCCAAATTTCAATTTCTCTACTTTAATAATAGATAGTAATACCTCCAAAATAGTGATTATTTAACATTCCCCACATGTGTACTTCATGTTTGGATCATTTTGTAAATGCCATTTAATTTTTTGGGGGCGTTACAAGGCTTAGAAGTTTAGAAACAAATCTTGATTTTTTTCTGAACATTTCTAAAACCCACTTTTTCAGGACCAGTTAAGGTCTGTAGTCACTTTATGAGGCTTACATAATAGAAACCACGCAAAAATGACCCGATTTTACAAACTACACCCTCAAGGTATTCAAAACTGATTTTACAAACTTTGTTAACCCTTTAGGTGTTTCACAAGAATTAATAAAAAATAGATATAAAATTTCACTTTTTTGGCAGATTTTCCATTTGAATCAATTTTTTCCAGTTATTAAGCAAGGGTTAACAGCCAAATAAAACTCAATATTTATGGCCTTGATTCTGTAGTTTACAGAAACATCCCATATGTGGTGGTAAACTACTGTACGGCACACGGCAGGGCCCAAAAGGAAAGGAAAGCTATACGATTTGTGGAAGGCAGATTTTGCTGGACTGGTTTTTTGACACCATGTACCATTTGAAGCCCCCCTGATGCACTCCTAGAGTAGAAACTCCAAAAAAGTGACCCCATTTTAGAAACTACACCCCTCAAGGTATGCAAAACTGATTTTACAAACTTCGTTAACTCTTTAGGTGTTCCACAAGAATTAATAGAAAATAGAGCCAAAATTAATTTCACTTTTTTGGAAGATTTTCCATTTTAATAATTTTTTTCCAGTTACAAAGCAAGGGTTAACAGCCAAACAAAACTCAATATTTATTACCCTGATTCTGTAGTTTACAGAAACACCCCATACGTGGTTGTAAACTGCTGTACGGGCACACGGCAGGGCGCAGAAGGAATGGAATGCCATACGGTTTTTGGAAGGCAAATTTTGCTGGGCTGTTTTTTGACACAATGTCCCATTTGAAGCTCCCCTGATGCACCCCTAGAGTAGAAACTCTAAAAAAGTGACCCCATTTAGGAAACCTCGAGATAGGGTGGTAGTTTTGTTTGTACTATTTTAGGGTACATATGATTTTTGGTTGCTCTATATTACACTTTTTGTGAGGCAAGGCAAATGGAAATAGCTGTTTTGGCACCATTTTTATCTTTTGTTATTTACAACATTCATCTGACAGGTTAGTTCATATGGTATTTTTATATTGCAGGTTGTCACGGACGTGACAATACCAAATATGACAACTTTTTTTGTTGTTTGTTTCAGTTTTACATAACAAAGCATTTAAAACATTTTTTTATTATTTTGTGTCTCCGCATTCTGAAAGCCATAGTTTTATTTTTTTTTTGGGCGACTGTCTTGTGTAGGGGCTCATTTTTTTTCGGGATGAGATGACGGTTTGATTGGTGCCATTTTGGGGTGCGTATTACTTTTTGATCGCTTGCTATTACACTTTTTGTGATGTAAGGTGACAAAATATTGCTTTTTTTTCACCGTTTTTATTTTTATTTTTTTGCGATATTTACCTGAGTGGATAGGACATGTGGGACTTGGCAATACCTAATATATATATATTTTTTATTTTAGTTTTAGTTTTACACAATAATATCATTTTTGAGAGCCACATTTTTTTATTTTTCGTTCCGATTGTCCTATGTAGGGGCTAATTTTTTGCGGGATGAGGTGCCAATTTGATTGGTACCATTTTGGCGTACATACGACTTTTTTGATCACTTTTATTACCTTTTGTGGGAAGTAAGGTGGGCAAAATTTCTATTTCATCATAGTTTTTATTTTTTATTTTTAAGGCGTTCACCGTGCGGGGAAAGTAACATGACCGTTTCAAAGATCAGGTTATTACGGACGCGGTGATATCAAACATGTGTAGTGCATTTAATTTTTTTTATTTTTAAGCAGTGATAAATGTGTATAATACAATACAGTACGCTATATAGTGTACTGTACTGTATTTTCATTTTACACTTAGTCTGATCAGACTTCTGCCTTAGCCTTACCATGGCAAGCCGGAAGCCTGTGACGGCGTCTGGTTGCCATAGTAACATAACCTGCTGCCACAACAGAGCAGCGGGTGACGGGGAGGGCCCCCTCCCTCTGTGATACCATTAAGAATCGTGGGCTGGGGGGCAGAGCTAGCGCCGGAAGGGAATTGTCGCAAGCGTCTGAGCTCCGCTACATAGACTCGCTCTCTACATAGCTTACGCCAGCAAACCTGACTAAAGATGGTGAAAATAGGAAACCCCAAACCAGGGGACACCACCCGCCATCAAACGAACCCGACTGGTGAAGGTGATATGGATAATTTCATCAGGAAAGACGCAGCAATATGCGCTGCCAAAGGTTCATAAAGCCTTTGAGGACCAGGAGAATCACGGAAGGAGAAACAACCTCCGATTCCGCAGAGTCAGAATCCATCATCGCCTCTGAGGTACCGACAGTGATTCAAGCCATTTGTGCACACCAATTAGGCCCAGATTACCCCGCGCAAATCATACTAGAAAGAGCTCACAGAGCTTTGCATCCTCAGCCAAACACATCAGATGCCCCGAGGGACATAATATGTCGTTCTCTCCAAGTCCCGCAACATCTCTGAAGTTATGTACCAAGGTGCAGTTATCAACATCTATCAAGATCTAGCACCCATCACCCTAAAGAAGCGCAAGGCCCTCAAACCTCTGATGGACTGGCTCAGGAATCAAAAAGTACCTTACCGCTGGACCTTTCCTTTCGGTCTCACCTTTGCCTTTAAAAGTCGCAGGCACAATATCCATTCCCATGCAGACCTAGCCGAGCTGTTCGACCACCTTGAGATACAGCCTATGAAGATCGAGAACTGGTACTTCATACAAGATTTAACTTCTCTCCCTGAGATCCTGAAAACAGTCCCGTTCGAGATGAGAAGAACCCCGAAAGCCCGGCAGAAGAGGAAGAACTCGCCACTAACACCAAGAAGAATCAATTCGGATTACTTCTGACTCTGGCCCTCCAAATTACTCTAACCTCATATGTTTGTTTGTTCCCCTAGCTCCAAAACATAGAAGGAAAGTTCTCACTTCTTCTCTCTGAGATGCCTCGATGGACAAAGGTGTTTTTGTTTCCCTCATTTCCAAGGAACAGCTTTCCTTAACTATGGCTCATCAGTCCTCCATGGCCGCTCATGGAAATATTCTGAGTCACAGCTTATTGTTCTCCCCCAGTATATCACACCTTATTAGGGGTGATCCTCTATCCTTTTGGCCCTGACCTACAATAAATATGTTGGGCCTTCAAATTCACCATCCCACCTGTTATCACCTTTCCACCTTTCACCCACCTTTCCCCATCCCTCCTCCTTAGCTAATCCCCCCCCATAACTCCACTCCATTCCTCCCCCCTCCCTTCCTATTCCTTCTCCCTTACCCCACCACAATACTAGTCAATGCACAATTTGTTCCTATATACCAAGTCGGCGGTGAGTTAACCCAGTTACACAGCCCACTTTACCCTGGCACAGTCGAGTTCCAAGCTATACTGTTTTATCTATTAGGTTTTAGACCTGTTGTGCGCCTGGAAGCGGGGCCAGGCGGTTTGTCCGGATGACCCAGCTAACAGGTCCTAAATCTACCTGGTAGAGACAAAGTTTTCCAATGGTTGGATTCCAATCTCCCCCCCCCCCCACTGTGTTTAGACATCATTTCTATCATTTTGATTGCCTCACTTATGATATTTGTTTTGTCTTGTATGTTCAAAGGTCACTGGAGCAAGTTCTTGAGAGAGTCAAGCTGTATCGATTCTGGTCCATGACGTCTTATTTTCAAAATGGTTTTTACAACACTCCATGATCATACAGCTACACTAGCTTTGAGCTGTCTCCCTAATCATTCCCAATGGCTGATCTAAGAGTAGCCTCTTACAACGTTCATGGCTTTAACTCGCCTTCCAAGAGACGCCAATTATTTGGGGTGTTGAGGAGAGACAGAGCAAATGTCCTATTCTTACGAGAGACACATTTGAAGATTAATCACTTCCCAAACCTCTATTATTCCCATTACTCTCAGTGATATCATTGTAGGTCCCCTTCTTCCAACTCAAAAGGAGTGAGCATAGGATTTAAAAGGAATATCCCCTTTCTTTTAGATGATCAAATTATTGATACTGATGGAAGATACTTAATGATCAAGGGCAAAATAGGATCCCATACATATACATTTATTAATGTGTATGCCTCTAACATTAAGCAAATCCTTTGGCTCAAAAAATGTCTTGGTTATTCCACAATCTTTCAGGAAGGCATAATCTTATTTGGTGGTGATTTTAATGTGTCGATGAACCCTTTACTCGACTCCTCCTCACATAAATCATCCCATTCCCAGAGAGCTCTTAGCTCCCTCATCTCCAGACTCTGGAACACCCATCTGATAGATGCTTGGCGAACCCTTCATCCAGACGTTGTTGACTACACTTTTTATTTCTCAGCCCACAATTCATACCAATGCCTGGACTATTTGTTCATCACAAAAAAACATATCCAGCTATGTGCGGAGGCAGACGTGGGCTCTTTCCTCTTATCGGACCACGTCCCGATCTACCTATCATTAACAGCACCTAAAGCTAGAACATACAATAAACCCTGGCGCTTGAACAAATCTTTGTTGGGGGTCCCCAAAACTAAGGATCGTCTTCAGCTACTACTTGACGAGTATTTAGCCCTAAATAACACACCAGACGTCTCTCTGGGATGCCCACAAAGCCTTTGTTAGGGGTCACTGCATCAGTTTAAGCTCCCATATTAAAAGTGAAAGAGAGAAACAACTAGATCTCCTTCACAAAAAGATCAGGCAACTAAAGGGGTTAACATAAACGCTCATTACAAGACACATTTATGGGAACTTAGTGATCTTAGAACTACCCTTAAAAACATACTAAATACTGATTCAGCGAAGTTTTACCTACATTCCCAACAAAAGATATTTGTGCACGGTAACAAAGCATCAAAATTTATGACTCAGAGGGTAAAGAAAAGGAAACTGGACAACTACGTACATAAACTTAGAGACACTTCAGGCTCCCTGACTTATGACCCCATCCAAATCACGACTCAAATTAGAAACTTCTACGAAGCTCTCTATAATATTGACTCCCCTTGACATGTTACCAATTACAATCAACTCAGTTCACCAATTAGTTCCTTCCTAGAAGGTTTAGCTCTCCCAAACCTATCAGATGATGACAGAACATTACTTCAATTTCCCTTTACAAAGGAGTAACTTTCGGAGGTTATTGGACATTTCCCCAAAGGGAAAAGTCCAGGCCCTGACGGCCTCCCTACCCCCTATTATTCAGCATTCCATAGTACCCTGATCCCACACTTACTCCCTGTCTATAACGCGTCTCTTCTTAACAAACCCCTTTTGGCAGACATGACCAAAGCACACATAATTCTCATTCCAAAAGAGGGTAAAGATCATACCCAATGCCCAAACTACAGACCTATTTCCCTCCTTAACCTAGATTTAAAATTCTTAGCTAAAATGCTAGCAAACAGATTGGCAAAAATACTTCCTTCCCTTATACATAAAGACCAGGTGGGCTTTATCAAAGGAAGGGAGGGGAAAGATAATACCGCCAGAGTCCTGAATATTTTACACTACGTTAAGCAAAGATCCCTCCCCCTAGTTCTTCTCAGCACTGATGCGGAGAAGGCCTTTGATAGAGCAAAATGGTTTTTCATGAAACAGGTCCTCTCATCCCAAAACTTCCCAAACTCTTTTCTTTATGCTATTGATGCCATGTACCTCAAAGCCTCCGCCTATATTTCAGTCTACAGCACAATATCATCCCCTTTTCATATTAGAAATGGCACTAGACAGGGATGCCCCCTGACTCCTCTTCTTTTTGTCCCTGGAACCCCTGGAACCCCTTCTATTGGCTATTAGACAAGATATAGTTATCAAAGGTATTACATTGGGTGATCAGGAGCATAAAACAGCAACCTTCACGGACGATTTACTAGTCATGATTAGCAACCCAGAATTAGCTCTCCCCTGGATTTACCAGCACCTAGAAAATTATGGCCTCCACTCTAATTTCAAGGTTAATCACAATAAATCACTAGTCATTAGCTCCGGTCTACCTGTTACTACTAAAAAACACTTAGCTCAAATATCCCCTTTCAACCGGTCAGCCCCATACCTGACATATTTAGGGGTCAAGATTAGCGCGGATCCCTCTCAATTGTTTTCCCTGAACTACACTCCCTTATTGGCGGACCTTACAGACACTAAATAACTTAGATTTGCCCATACTCACATGGTTTGGCAGGCAAAACATATTAGCTTAATTAATCCTCCTCAAATTAACATACCTACAACAGGTTCTCCCTATACCAGGTTTCCCTGCTTTTTTACAACAAGGTGAGAGCCCTCTTCAGTTCCTATATATGGAATAATAAGAAACCCTGCATCTCATACAAAATGTTGAACAGAGCAAAGAAATGGGGCGGTATTGCTCTCCCTGATCCAGAAATATATGGGAAGGCAATTTTCTTATCAAGAGTGATTAATTGGGTGAGGGCCCCGCCACACAAATCATGGGTTTCTATTGAATAAGCACTCCTGGGTTCCACCTTTAGGGCCTACCTGCTAGGCCACAAGATAGTTCAACTGTTACCTCCAATCGCCTCCCCCTTAATGAAAGCAACTATTTCTGCTTGGAAATAGCTTTGAGACACTCAACACTTAATACTATTTCCCTCTCAAATACTACAAGTCAGAGATGCAATAAACGTTGCCCCTAGTGCCCTAATAGAAAGTGTAAAAGTTATCCTTAAAAATTCTACAATCCCACTTAGAGACCTTATTGGCGACTCCCACCTGATTTCTATGGCAGACTTGAGGGTTAAACTTCACTATCAGCACCCTAATCCTACCCCCCTGTATTTTTTACGCACTTACCTCCAACAAAACGTCAAGCCACAAGACCTTTCCCGTCCACAAGTCTGGCTGCAAAGCCTATTTGACAATGCTCAGACCCCAACTAAAATAATTTCCCAACTATATAATAGACTACGGATTCCTGACACCTTCTTCATCCTAGTGTTTGTTAGACTTTGGGAGAAAGACTTGACCCGGTCATTCTCCACACAGGAGCTAGACAAAATCTTGACCAGATAAAACTTGCCTGTACTCTGTGTCTGCCTCTGATGCATGCTGGAGGTGTTCAAGAGCTAGAGGCTCCTTCCTACATATATGGCGGGATTGCCCTCCCTTACTCGATTGGTGGAAGCAGATTTTCGGCCTATGTAACATGATATGCGGGGCCTCATTGCAACCTCTACCCGAGATTGCTCTCTTGAACCTTTACCCTACATCTTGTAGGATCCCAAATCTTGGCCTATTCAGACAGTTGGTTAACGTGGCCAGATTTCAAATTCCTCATCACTGGCTTTCTTCAGATATTCCCACTATTGAGCAATGGTTTGCTAAAGTTGATCAGATTTACAGACTGGAGGAAATCTCCTTTTGGGAAATGAGATTAATTCACAAGTTCAATATCATCTGGCTCGCTGAAGAACCACAGGGGTTTTGGGAAGTGATGCATTTTTATTTTTATGGACAACACCCTCCACTTTAACTATATTCACAGCCTCCCCTCAAACAAACAAACATACTAGTCCTACCTTAGCACACTAACGCATGGGCAGAAAGCTGACTCTCTCCGGAAATAATCCAGAACTCTCTTGAATAGAACGTAATGACTTATATTTATCTTGTGACCTACCATGATTCATACTTTTTGTTAACTCGGTTGTTAATATACTGTATCAATGGAGGCTTGTTCATACCCTCCACTTATTTTATTCTATTCTGTACGCCTGCTTTTATATAATAAAGCCGCCGATGGGAGAGGGAGGGAGCTCCCCCCTGTTAACCCCTTCCATACAGCGGTCCCTACGGACCGCGGCATGGAAGGGGTTAAACGGCTGACATCTGTGAGCATGGAGCCGTTTCAAGCAGTCTAAATTGACCTGCGGTTTGCAGTGATCGTCGATAGGGGGGGTCACAGGACCCCCCTCGGCATTATCACAGAGTGCCTGCTGAATTATTTCAGCAGGCAAGTTGCTACGATCACCGCCCGCCGCACGGAGGTGATCGGAAATGCACAGGGCGTACGGGTATGCCCTGTGTCCTTAGTTCCGGGACTTCAGGGCGTACCTGTACGCCCTGTGTGCCCAAGAAGTTAATAGAACAGGTTCTGTAGACATCTATGTGGATTCAGCTGACGACAAAGTAAACGGAGTGCACTCTTTCACGATACAGTAGAATCTTGTGCCTCTGCATGGTTCTTTATACCTGGTGATAACATCGACCTGTAAGACTGAGTTCACACTTGAGTTATTTGGTCAGTTTTGGCCCTGTAACTATCCAAATAAGTGAAGTATGCAGTGATTCTAAGAGAGACGCCTGTCATGTGCATGTCATACTGACTCAGAGTAGTGTTTCACTACCACAGCAGACTCCCTATGCATGTTTCTTCAAGGCACAGGCTCTCTGCAGCTGTTTTTTAATGTGATTCTTCAGGAATAAATTTGGATCGAATCAAATCTTTTTGGAAAATTCATCGAACCTACCAAATCGAACTTTTGAGGAGTTAGCTCATCTCTAGTCATGGCAACTGCAAACTTTTCTGTAACATGAGGTGAATTTAGCAGCTTTTTTTCTATGTTTATAAGGTAAAAGTGAGATTAGACCCGAATTCTGTCACATTTACTATGTGTGGCATTTGCAAAAAAAAGCCGCAACCCATACCAGGCAACCCCTTCATCTACTTTTGCACCTAAAGGTATAAACCACATTACACTCACGCCACATATATTATTAAGGTGCACCAGTTCATAAATTTGGTGCAGGTACATAAAGAAAAGCCAGACTTAAAACGGACACAAAAACAACCTCAGATGATAAATGACCCCCTATATGTTTAGGAAAACATTAATAATCCTATGAAGGCAATTAGAGATGAACGAATCGAAGCTGACAAAGTTGAATTCATTCAGAATTTCTGGAAAAATTTGATTCTGAACAAATGCAAATTTCCTTGCGCTTTGTGGTAATGAATCGCAATTTTTCCTAACATGGCGGCTAGCCGTCTACAATGGCAGCTAAAATGGCGGCTACACATGTGAGGACATGGGGCAATGAACTCTGGGAAGGCGGGATGACCCATAATGCCATGCATGCAGCCAATCAGCAGCCAGCCAACCCGATAATGTCACAGCCCTATAAATACAGCGGCCATCTTAGAGTCTGCCATTCAATATCATACTTTGATCAGAGACAGACGTGTATGCAGGCGCTAGGGAGAGTGAAAGAAAACTTAATTGTTAAAAAAAAAAAAAAAAAAAAAAAAAAAGGAAAGAAGTGATTTACTAGCGCAGGGAAAGGATGGTGAGAGGAATAATTTCACAGGCAGGGAGAGACATGTGCAGATGCTAGAGAGAGTCATAGAAAAAACCTTATTGTGAAAAAAAGCGATTTACGATTGCAGGGAAACATTACTTGGGGATCCAGATCGTCTCATAATACAGCTCTGTCAATCCAGCAAGTGCTATGTTGAAAAGCCTTTAGTGGCTTTTACGATATCTGTGGAAAAAGATAAATATATACGCAGGTAACTTTTGCTGTTAACTGCGCTGATATCATTTAGTGGCCTATTTCAATACAATACAAGAAATATTTACACAGGTCACTTTTGTTGTTATTTGCGCTAAAAGCAATTTTTTTTATATTACACTACAATACGAGAAAACTAGACGTGGTTCACATTTGGGGTCATTTGCGCTAAAAGCGTTTATTCCCATATTTCTAGAGAAAAATAGAAAAACAGACAGTTTTATTTGGTGTCATTTGCACTAAAAGCGTTTATTTTCATATTTCACTACAATACGAGAAAAATAGACGCCGTTCACATTTGGAATAAAGAAGAAAAAAACAGACAGCTCATATTTGCTGTTATTTGCGCTAAAAGCGTTTATTGACATATTTCTAGAGAAAAAGAGAAAAGCAGACTTAGTTCATATTTGGTGCTATTTGCGCTGAAAGCGTTTCTTGTCATATTTCACTACAATACGAGAAAAATAGACGCCGTTCACATTTGGTGTTAATTACGCTGAAAGCGTTTCTTGTCATATTTCACTACAATACGAGAAAAATAGACGCAGTTCACATTTGTGTTATTTGCGGTAAAAGGGTTTCTTGTCTTTTTTCACTACAATACGAGAAAAATAAACGCAGTTCACATTTGGTGTTATTTGCGAAAGAAGCGTTTCTTGTCATATTTCACTACAATACGAGAAAAATAGATGCAGTTCACATTTGGTGTTTGCAGTAAAAGTGTTTATTGCCATATTTCTAGAGAAAAAGAGAAAAATAGACTAAGTTCATATTTGGTGTTATTTGCGCTAAAAGCATTTATTTACATATTTGTAGAGAAAAAGAGAAAAGCAGACTTAGTTCATATTTGGTGTTATTTGCGCTAAAAGCGTTTATTGTCATATTTCTAGAGAAAAAGAGAAAAAAAAAATGCAGTTCACTTTTTCTGTTATTTACTTCAAAATCGTTTAGTGGCCTATTTTAGTCCAATAACAGAAATATATTCACAGTTCACTTTTGCTGCTATTTACGCTGAAATCGTTTCATTGCCAGTTTCAAATCCTTTAGTTGCCTATCTCAGTAAAAAAAGAAAAATATGTTTGGCACTTTTAGGGGTGTTTTAATTTGCTTTTAATTTATTTTGTTCAGCTAAAAGTATGTCAGACAGAGAAGTGCCAGGCCCTGCACATGGGAGTGTCAAAGGTGAAAATGATTCTGGCTCAGGCACAGGTTGCAGCAGAGTAAGGGGGTGTGGCAGCAGGGGTTTCTTCCCCAGGCCTCAGGTCCACATGTCAGCTAGCAGTCGTGTCTTGACCAGCATTCCAGCGGTTCTTGATTGGTTGACTGGATCTTCGCAGGTGACAGCAGCACCATCAATCTGAGTCTAGAGTCGCTGATGAGCATCTTTCTTCACCCACACAGTGAATAAACTACTCACCAGCAGCAGCAGGTAGTCCTGAAGTAGGACCTGAACCAGCAGGTGGTGGCATGCTTTGACAGCACCCTGCCAGCTGTCATAGAAGATCCGCTGGACTACTGGGCAGCCAAACTGGATTTGTGGCCACAATTGGCCGAGTTTGCCCTGGAAAAGCTGTCCTGCCCGGCCAGTAGTGTGGCATCATAGCGGGTGTTTAGTGCGGCGGGGGCCATAGATACCCCAAGAAGAACTCCCCGGTCCACCCAAAATGTGTAGAGACTTACTTTTGACAAGATGAATCAGGCGTGGGTCAGCCAGGATTTCCACCCACCAATGCATGATGCATCAGATTAGATCATTGATCTCCACACTATGTCACCATGCCACTCTGTGGTAGCATGCTGCTGCTGCTGCTGTTGCTGCCATGTCCAAACTATGTCACCATGTCACTCTGTGGCCTCCTGATTCTGCCATCTCCACACTATGTCACCGTGCCACTTTGTGGCCTTCTGATGCTGCCATGTCCACACTATGTCACCTTGCCACTCTGTGGTATTATGATGCTGCTGTTGCTGCCATCTCCATACTGTCACCGTGCCACTTTGTGGCCTTCAGATGCTGCCATATCCACACTATGTCACCTTGCCACTCTGTGGTATCATTATGCTGCTGCTGCTGTTGCTGCCATCTCCACACTATGTCACTGTGCCACTTTGTGGCCTCCTGATGCTGCCATATCCACACTATGTCACCTTGCTACTCTGTGGTATCATGTTGCTGCTGCTGTTGCTGCTATCTCCACGCTATGTCATCGTGCCACTTTGTGGCCTCCTGATGCTGCCATATACACGCTATGTCATCTTGCCACTCTATGGTATCATGATGCTGCTGCCCATGCCATCTCCACACTATGTCACCTTGCCACTTTGTGGCCTCCTGATGCTGCCATGTCCACACTATGTCACTTGGCCACTCTGTGGTATCATGCTGTTGCTGCCATCTCCACACTATGTCACCTTGCCACTTTGTGGCCTCCTGATGCTGCCATGTCCACACTATTTTACCTTGCCACTCTGTGGTATCATGCTGCTGCTGTCATCGCCACACTATGTCACCTTGCTACTCTGTGGCCTCGTGATGCTGTCTTGTCCACACTACAGTATGTCACCTTACCACCCTGTGGTATCATGTTTGCGTTGCTGCCATCGCCACACCATGTCACCTTGCTACTCTGTGGCCTCCTGATGCAGCTATGTCCACACTATGTCACCATACCACTCTGTGGCCTAATCATACTCCTGCTGTCACCTCCACACGTTGTCATTGTTCCAATCTGTGGCCTCTTGATGCTGCAGCCACCTCTAGACCCTGTCATTGTGCCACTTGGTGGTCTCCTCATGCTGGTTCCACCTCACCACTATTTCATAGGGCCACTCTGTGTACTTCCTATGCTGTTACCACCCTCCCCACTCAATGAAGGGGTCGCTATTGTCCTTGTTTGGCCTTCTTGAAATCACCATTGATTTGACCTTTCTTCTGATCGGTCAGAAGGAAGGAAAAATGAGATGCACATCGGATCCTGTCTGTGTAGCAGCTGTAAGGCCTCTATGGTTGCATCAGAATTGGTTTATGATTTGGTAGCCAAAAGCAGGAGTGGGTACAAAACACAGAAGATATGCAAATTTTACCTTCAAGTGTCATCTGTTTTAGATCCACTCCTGTTTTTTTGGGCATTAATAATACTCATAGATTACTGACCAAATGCTGACCGAGTGAAGGCATATGCTCCCCAGACAGGATCTGTTTTTTTGGGGTTATTGTTCTAATGGATCAGAGGAAGGGTAAATTAATCAGTGACATCAACACAAACTTACTGCTGACACCCTGTCCACTCTGTCGGGGGGGGCTCTACTTGTATAAGTGTTCAATAGAACAGGTTCTGTAGACATCTATGTGGAATTAGCTGACGAGGGTGTAAAAGGAGTGCACTTCTTCTTAACACTAACATGGACCTGTAAGGCTGAGTTCATACTTGAGTTATTTGGTCAGTTTTGGCAAATTGAAGTATACTTTCTTATAATTGTAATCAAGTTTTGCTTCAATTTAATATTAAATATTTAATGAATTTACTAATCAACATTACATGTTGCCTAAGACAGGAGAGAATCGGTCAGTCTTCTGTTTATTCAATGATGCGGTGTTGCGATGAAGAAAGCATGCAAAGAAAACTATTCCTCTCCACCTAGAGACGAATCCTGTCAGAAGTGTCGCAAAGTTAGTCAAGAGTCAAACCATCCAAGCCCAGGTCTCTTCATGCAGTGAAAACATCACAGGTTCCCAGTCATCATGGAAATACAAAAGGAGGGCATCCTGTGGTGCATGGAGATGGAGAGGGTCTTTGGATTCCCCCTGCACTATTCGGACATCTCAGAAATGAACCGCTGCTCCCGACAGCTGCTCCTTGGAAGGTCATGGAGCGTCCTGGTCATCCGGCATCTATTCGGGACGCTGAAGGATTATTTTGAAAGTGTGTAGAAGCTGACACGGGGCCCCCACGCTGCAGATTTATCATGGAGACACCGGATTTTACAATATAAAATTATTATTTTGTGAATTAGCAATACTGATGGATTATTGAGCAAATGTTGACTGAGTGAAGGCGTATGCTCCCCAGACAGGATGATTTTTTTGTGGGTCATTATTGTTCTGATGGATCAGAGACAGGGCAAAATAATCAGTGACTTCACAAACTTACTGCTGACACCCTCTCCACTTTGCTCTACTTGTATAAGTGTTTAATAGAACAGGTTCTGTAGACATCTATGTGGATTTAGCTGACGACGGTGTAAAAGGAGTGCGCTTCTTCTTTACACTAACATGGACCTGTAAGGCTTAGTTAATATTTAAGTTATTTTGGCCCCGTGACTGCCCAAATAAGTGAAGTGTGCAGTGATCCTAATAACGACGCCTGTCATCTGCATGTCATACTGACTGACAGTATTATTTCACTACTCCAGCACACTCCCTATGCGTGTTAGTGCAAGGCAGTGTTCTACACCCATATAAAGGCTCTATGCAGCTCAAAAATAGCATTTTTTATTGTGACTTGTCGTGACTATATTCGGATGGAAGCAATTTTTTTCAGAAAATTCGGCCAACCGGCTGAATCGAATATTTTTGAAATTCGCTTATCTCTAAACGCAATCTTATTATATTTGACCTGCTGCCATATTCTTAATGTGGAAGACAATTTAAAAGTGAAACGCTGGGTATTACAGATCCTATGGGCTCGACAGTAACAACTACTGCTGCAAATTACAAGCACTGCACATCAGGCTACATCTGATATATATCCACTGTATATATATATACATTTTGCCCCCTGTGTATATATATATATATATCCATTTTCCCCCCTGTATCACAACCACCTTATCCGCAAAATGAACAAGAATAGGACATGTTCTATCTTTTTTGTGGGGCTACGGAACAGACATACGGATGAGGACAGCCCACAGTGTGCTGTCTGAATTTATTGCGGACCCATTGAAATTAATAGATCCGCATTCTATCCGCAAAATCATTTAGGAACGGACACGGAAAGAAAATAATTTTGTGTGTATGAGGCCTAAAACTATCATATTCTTTTCTGTCAATTTTCCATGTGTTGGACAAAAGGTGATACAATTTACATGCACCTGCAGAGAGTTTTAATTTAAGGCTAATTGGTTTAAATGTGTTCACCAGCTTTTTACAAATTTTTAGGTCAAACCCGTCCTCCCCCTGCCAGACATTAGACCTGTTGAGGGAAGAATACTTACCCCTGCTCCCTTACCTCTCCATTCTGGTCTCTTGATCCACCACTGCATTTGCAACATTTGTAAACTTTTTGCACAGATGGATATCACGGCTGCAGCGGTTATATGTTCTCCAAGCAGCACAGCATTGGGTCACATGCCATGTGAAGGACATTTCACCACTGTGGCCAGTCAATGGCTGCAGCAGCACACGTGACCCTAGTTTGTGCCTGAGGTTTAAAAGTTTTACAAATTGGGACCAGAGTCCAGTGAGTTTAGAAATGGACTGAAGGAGCCAAAATGGGCAGTAGGGAGCATGTATGTATGCTTGAATCCTCATGTTTGATGGTGAAGTAGAGGCAATTTTTTTTTTTAAGTTGGAGGTTGGAGAATCCCATTAAAGTAACATTTTTCAGTTGATTGCTGTGAAATAACATACAATAATTGGAAAGATTTTTGTTTAGATGTGACAGAGTACAGCCTATAGTATTTTGTTCTGCTCCTGAGATATATTTTTCTGTGTTAATTAAGAAAGCTCTAGCATTAGTAGGGTAACCCACAAATGCATACGGAAACATAACCACTATTTGTCATCGTTGTGCTCTTGAAGTTTACATTTTATCTTCTTTAGATATTACTTTTATAAGTATCCGGTTGTTCATGAACCCACCATTTCTGTTTGTGTTTAATCTTTTATTTTCTTTGTTATTCACTGACTGGTCTAATAGACAAATTCCTCGTTCACACTTTTGGTTTTTAACTAAAGTAAAGGGGTCAAAACCAGTGCACTTGGATTGAAACAGTAGAACATTGTTCACAAACTAAAAAGAGAGCCAGTCTCTCGAGTCAAGAAAATGCTTCTCTCTTTGGCTTTTTTCCCCCCTGAAATGAGATATGTAAAGTACATTTATTCATAACAAGGCAAAGTAATAACTCTGCATCACCAAAATATATGAAATGGCTTTCACTTATTTTGCCACTTACTTTGACTATTTCTCCACAAAAAACCCGTTCCACCCTCCCTCCTATTTCCATAAATGACCACGTCATTTAGCTCAAAGACATGTCAGCAGAAATGAAGCACAAGGCCAAGCCAATTTTTTCCCACTTGCTTTGGACAATTTACACAGTAAACAAATAACGCCAGTGTAATAGACAATGACAAGTAAAACAGTATTGGTATTCAAAAGGAATAACTCAAAAGGAAAATGAAAGAACACCATGGAAAAGTCTAAGAAAGTGCACATTTATTCATTTTAGAAGTAAATTGAGAGGCAACAATACAAATTAATTTATGAGCTGTTAAAATAGTGTTCCTCCACTACTTCATTCATTAGGTATGCTGCAATGAAAACAGAAGGAAGAGAGGATCAGAGAAAATATGTTTCTAAAACAAATCGATCAGGAAAAGCTGTAATGTTACTATGGAATATCTGAGATGTACAATTTGCAGTAATATTATTGTTCTAATTGACCAATATTTTTAACCCCTACATTATTTGGACTGCATTCTAAATGATAGTTAAAGGGGTTTTCCTGGAATAAAATATTGATAGCCTAACCTGTATCAGGTCATCAGTAAATGATCAGTGGGGGTCTGACCCTCAGCACTTCCACAGTTCAGTTGTTTGAACAGGTTGCAGCACTCTGACAAGCACCCCCTCACAGCATACCATGCACAGCGCCATACATTGTATGGCTGTATTTCGTATGGTAGCTCAGAGCCATTCACTTGAAATGGACTGACCTCACAAAGGCCATGTGACTAATGAACATGATATAATTGGCCTAGGAAGAAACCACATGACTCACTGTGGGGTGCCAGAAGTCATTCCCCTACCGCTCAGATATTAGTGACCTATCCTGAGGTGTGCTTGCCAATTACTTACTGAAGTGGGTCACTGCTTTTGCCAGTGATTGGCCTGAATATGCATCTCCAACCATTTCCTGTATGTTGAGCCAGAGCCAGGAAGTGGAGATCATTGTTGGAAAGTAAAATGTGGGTGAGTAATGATTCTTATTCATTTTAACCCATTCTGCTTCATATATAAAAATGTTATCCCATTAGGCCAGGGCTGTATTTATAGCCAGTTCCACCCTAGGCATCAAGTATGAATACATTCCTTTGACAGGGTGGAGTGGAGATTCCTCTGGAAGGTTTTGGGAAGGATGAGTTTTAGAGAAAGATTTATGGATATGATTAAACTGTTGTATAGATCTCCTTTGGCGAGATTGAATATTAATGCGACTTTGACAACAAGTTTTGCCTTGAATAGGGGTACTCGCCAAGTCGCCAGGGTTGCCCTCTCTCGACATTGCTATTTGATATTTATATTGAGCCCTTAGCCCTGGCTGTTAGGCAGGACTCTAAGATTGAAGGGTTTGGAGCAATTAGAGTGGAGGATCATATTTCTCTATACGTGGATGATGTCCTATTTTCTATAGATCATACTAGTACATTTCCAAGACTCATCCAAATTGTTAACACTTTTGGTAAGGTTTTAGGTTTAGATATCAACTGGTCAAAAACTACTCTTATGCCAGTAGATAATTTTGTACTCTCTACTGAGGGAATTTTGAGCATGTTGAATGTTTCTGATTCCTTTCAATACTTGGATATGTGTAACGGTGGGGTGTGGGGGAAACCCCCTACCATACAATGTGGGAGCAGACCGACAAGCAACTAGGCCAGAGGTTGGAATAAGATAGCATGTCACCTCCTATTGCTTCCCTAACCCTCGCCCTAACTTCTATACCATATGAGCGGACCTGGATAGTAGGACAGCTCATACCTAGGATAATACATCATACCTGATAATCCCTCAAAAATAGGGAAAGATCTGAGACGACCTGTTCTTCCAATACACGGAAGCACAGGAGTCTCAACCGACCTAAATGCCAGGGAAAAAGTAAAGACTGTATATAGCTACTGGATCGGCAGGTAAGCACACAAACACACTTACCTGCCGTAGCCACATCGACTGGAACCCGAGCATGAGTACCGGTGCCCACACACCATACAGGACACATTACAAACAACCATACCCACGTATCCAGCACAACTGTTACTGCCGGGAACCCTTATGCAAACAGGATGCATGGCGGCCCCAGGCAGAGCTGCATCCAGACTTGTAATTCCCCCTCCTGGGAACCCTGTTACCCCCTTCCGAAGGACAACAACCAGACATAACACCTACCCCTACAAACAACACCACACATAAAGTAGGGTAGAGAAGGGAAGAAGACACCGGGAAGACATAGGTGAGACATTGCTGAGACCTTAATGTTCCACAAGATGGCCCTCAAGCACTGGGCAGACATGCCGGACATGAGCAAAGCTCCAGCACCAACAAAGGCTGGAGGACAACTAACTCCAGCCTTTAAGCCACAGGTTAAATAAACCAAGTGGCCACACCCAGCCTGGGAGTTAACCCCTCCAGAACAAGACAGGGAAGGAACTAAGATATAAGGGAATGTGCATACACATACCAGAGTAAACAACACATTGCCCCTAGCTACTGGATGCACAGCAAGCGTGTCATGGAAAACAGCAACAAGATTGTGACACCGTCATGACAGTATGATTATATCTCCCAAGATTGATGATTATCTTCAGCTTTATTTGATTCCATTATTAATGAAACTGTAGTGTTAAGGGCGAATATTCGAAAAGCAAATTTTTATAGCGAATATCAGCGAATATTTAGAATATAGAGCTATATATTCGTAATGACGAATATTAGTTTTTGTTTTGTTTTTAACACTGTACACATCAGGTGATCACCCCTTCTTCTAGCTTGTGGGCCAATGAGAAGGCTTTGTCACAGCTTAGCAACATCCCTAGCAACCAATAGAAAGGTTGCCTACCCCTTACTATATAAGAACCTCCCCAGAAGCTTTTTCTAAAGTTTATTGCAGTTATGAAAGAGAGCAGTGTCATTGCTATGCTCTGTGCTTTGTTGTATTACAATAGACAGTTAACTTATATATTTAATTCAGATAGGGGAGATAGTCAGTGTAGGTTAGATTGATCTATAGTGTAGCTGATAAGTTCCAGTGCAGGGTGTTAGGCAGTGTAATAGGGTCTGCTGTCCACACAGACATGCTACAGACATAGTACATAGTACTGTGATGTCACAAGTTGCACGTATTGTGAAAACATATGTGCATAATTAATTGATGAAAATTCGCTAGAGCAAATATATTGGAGCACTATATCTGCATATAAAGCTATTCTACTGTTCCGCCGTGCCAACCATTTTCTCCAGTTTCAGGAAACTTATACCAGCTTGAAAACTGTAGCATAAGTGACCCACACCGGTATTTTGCACACATTACGCGAATAATACATTGCCGATTTTCGCAATCAAGAATATAATCTTGAATTCTCAAATTTGTGAATATATAATAAATATTCTATTAAATATTTGTGAAATATCGCGAATTGGAATATAGCCCCTGCCGCTAATCACTACTAAACTGAGGTAAAAAATTGGGATATGGCTTTGTGTTCCTTTATCGCAAGTTGATAGAGTCTCCCTGGTCAAGATGGTGATTTTACCCCAACTCCTCTATATCCTTAGGAATTTGCCTATATGGATAGGGGATAGGTTTTTTTTAAGCATATCAAGCGAATTATTAACGATTTGTTGTGGGGAAGAAAGTGGGTAAGGCTTAAGTTGGAATACTTATACAGGCCGTTGGAACAGGGGGGATTGAATCTTCCCTATTTCAAGGGCTATTTTATAGCTGTGCAATTATGGTTGTATCGTGAATGGGAGAAAAGTGTATTGTGTACTACCTTGCTGAGGAGATCTTCATATAACAACATATTCCCATTGTTGGAGTCGGGGCAATTGATTAATATGCAACAGGAGTATAGAGAGGCTAAAAAGTTACTATCTAAGGCATGGGACACTATTAGAAGATGGCTGGGAATAAAGGATCTCTTCAGTGTACACTCCTCTCTGGTGTAACTACAGGCCTTAGATAAAATGCGGATCGGTTTTGGCAAAAAAAAAACAACTATATTTTATGCTTCACAAGTGGTGAAGAATAGGGAGATACTCTCCTTCTTGGTGTTAGCACAAAGGGAGAATATGGATAGTTTGTTTTGGTTTAGATACTTTCAATTACGTTCTGCAATTAATAGTGTAAAGTATAAATCACTTTTGGAGATAGATACTTCTACTTTTTTAAATGACTTTATAGGGAATTTAGATCAGAAGCTTAAGATTTCACATTTGTATAAAATAGGGATGAGCGAACTCGAACTGTATAGTTCGGGTTCGTACCGAATTTTGGGGTGTCCGTGACACGGACCCGAACCCGGACATTTTCGTAAAAGTCCGGGTTCGGGTTCGGTGTTCGTCGCTTTCTTGGCACTTTTGTGACGCTTTCTTGGCGCTTTTTGAAAAGGCTGCAAAGCAGACAATCAACAAGCGTCATACTACTTGCCCCAAGAGGCCATCACAGCCATGCCTACTATTGGCATGGCTGTGATTGGCCAGAGCACCATGTGACCCAGCCTCTATTTAAGCTGGAGTCACATAGCGCCGCCCGTCACTCTGCTCTGATTAGCGTAGGGAGAGGTTGCGGCTGCGACAGTAGGGCGAGATTAGGCAGAGTAACTCCTCCAAAGGACTTGATTATTGATCGATCTGCAGCTGTGGGTCATTGAGCTGCTGATACTCAATTGCTCACTGTTTTTAGGCTGCCCAGACCGTTTGTCAGTCACTTTTTTCTGGGGTGATCGGCGGCCATTTTGTGTCTTGTGGTGCGCCAGCACAAGCTGCGACCAAGTGCATTTAACCCTCAATGGTGTGGTTGTTTTTTGGCTAAAGCCTACATCAGGGTGAAGCTGTCACACCAAGTGCATTTAACCAGCAATAGTCTGTTCATTTTTTGGCCATATACTACATCAGGGGCAAGCTGCGCCTGTCACCAAGTGCATTTAACCCTCAATGGTGTGGTTGTTTTTTGGCTAAAGCCTACATCAGGGTGAAGCTGTCACACCAAGTGCATTTAACCAGCAATAGTCTGTTTATTTTTTGGCCATATACTACATCAGGGGCAAGCTGCGCCCGTCACCAAGTGCATTTAACCCTCAATGGTGTGGTTGTTTTTTGGCTAAAGCCTACATCAGGGTGAAGCTGTCACACCAAGTGCATTTAACCAGCAATAGTCTGTTTATTTTTTGGCCATATACTACATCAGGGGCAAGCTGCGCCCGTAACCAAGTGCATTTAACCCTCAGTAGTGTGGTTGGTCAAGCTGTCACACCAAGTGCATTTAACCAGCAATAGTCTGTTCATTTTTTGGCCATATGCTACATCAGGGGCAAGCTGCGCCTGTCACAAAGTGCATTTAACCCTCAGTAGTGTGGTTGGTCAAGCTGTCACACCAAGTGCATTTAACCAGCAATAGTGTGGTTATTTTTTGGCCATATCCCAGTCTAATTCTGTCAGTAAATCTATACCTGTCACCCAGCACCTAAATACTAGGCCTCAAATTTATATCCCGCTAAATCTGTCGTTACCGCTGTACTGTTCTGGCTGGGCAAGTTATTTAGTGTCCGTCAAAGCACATTTTTTGTTCTAGGTTGAAATACAATTCCCAATTTAGCAATTTCCTAATTTAGTGGTTTCTGCTGTATCAGAGCTATTTTAAATCTATTCCTAAAAGGGTATATAATATTCAAGGTGCACATAGGGTCATTCAGAATAACTTCACACACACGCTACTGTGCATTTCCAAGTCTAATTCCGTCAGTAAATCTATACCTGTCACCCAGCACCTAAATACTAGGCCTCAAATTTATATCCCGCTAAATCTGTCGTTACCGCTGTACTGTTGTGGCTGGGCAAGTCATTTAGTGTCCGTCAAAGCACATTTTTTGTTCTGGGTTGAAATACAATTCCCAATTTAGCAATTTCCTAATTTAGTGGTTTCTGCTATATCAGAGCTATTTGAAATCTATCCCTAAAAGGGTATATAATATTCAAGGTGCACATAGGGTCATTCAGAATAACTTATCACACACGCTACTGTGCATTTCCAAGTCTAATTCCGTCAGTAAATCTATACCTGTCACCCAGCGCCTAAATACTAGGCCTCAAATTTATATCCCGCTAAATCTGTCGTTACCACTGTACTGTTGTGGCTGGGCAAATCATTTAGTGTCCGTCAAAGAACATTTTTTGTTCTGGGTTGAAATACAATTCCCAATTTAGCAATTTCCTAATTTAGTGGTTTCTGCTGTATCAGAGCTATTTGAAATCTATCCCTAAAAGGGTATATAATATTCAAGGTGCACATAGGGTCATTCAGAATAACTTCACACACACGCTACTGTGCATTTCCAAGTCTAATTCCGTCAGTAAATCTATACCTGTCACCCAGCGCCAAAATACTAGGCCTCAAATTTATATCCCGCTAAATCTGTCGTTACCGCTGTACTGTTGTGGCTGGGCAAGTTATTTAGTGTCCGTCAAAGCACATTTTTTGTTCTGGGTTGAAATACAATTCCCAATTTAGCAATTTCCTAATTTAGTGGTTTCTGCTGTATCAGAGCTATTTGAAATCTATCCCTAAAAGGGTATATCATATTCAAGGTGCACATAGGGTCATTCAGAATAACTTCACACACACGCTACTGTGCATTTCCAAGTCTAATTCCGTCAGTAAATCTATACCTGTTACCCAGCTCCTAAATACTAGGCCTCAAATTTATATCCCGCTAAATCTGTAGTTACTGCTGTACTATTCTGGCTGTGCAAGTTATTTAGTGTCCGTCAAAGCACATTTTTTGTTCTGGGTTGAAATACATTTCCCAATTTAACAATTTCCTAATTTAGTGGTTTCTGCTGTATCAGAGCTATTTGAAATCTATCCCTAAAAGGGTATATAATATTCAAGGTGCACATAGGGTCATTCAGAATAACTTCACACACACGCTACTGTGCATTTCCAAGTCTAATTCTGTCAGTAAATCTATACCTGTCACCCAGCGCCTAAATACTAGGCCTCAAATTTATATCCCGCTAAATCTGTCGTTACTGCTGTACTGTTCTGGCTGGGCAAGTTATTTAGTGTCCGTCAAAGCACATTTTTTATTCTAGGTTGAAATACAATTCCCAATTTAGCAATTTCCTAATTTAGTGGTTTCTGCTGTATCAGGCCTACTTTAAATACATCCCTAAAAGGGTATATAATATTCAAGGTGCACATAGGGTCATTCAGAATAACTTCACACACACGCTACTGTGCATTTCCAAGTCTAATTCCGTCAGTAAATCTATACCTGTCACCCAGCGCCAAAATACTAGGCCTCAAATTTATATCCCGCTAAATCTGTCGTTACCGCTGTACTGTTGTGGCTGGGCAAGTTATTTAGTGTCCGTCAAAGCACATTTTTTGTTCTGGGTTGAAATACAATTCCCAATTTAGCAATTTCCTAATTTAGTGGTTTCTGCTGTATCAGAGCTATTTGAAATCTATCCCTAAAAGGGTATATCATATTCAAGGTGCACATAGGGTCATTCAGAATAACTTCACACACACGCTACTGTGCATTTCCAAGTCTAATTCCGTCAGTAAATCTATACCTGTTACCCAGCTCCTAAATACTAGGCCTCAAATTTATATCCCGCTAAATCTGTAGTTACTGCTGTACTATTCTGGCTGTGCAAGTTATTTAGTGTCCGTCAAAGCACATTTTTTGTTCTGGGTTGAAATACATTTCCCAATTTAACAATTTCCTAATTTAGTGGTTTCTGCTGTATCAGAGCTATTTGAAATCTATCCCTAAAAGGATATATAATATTCAAGGTGCACATAGGGTCATTCAGAATAACTTCACACACACGCTACTGTGCATTTCCAAGTCTAATTCTGTCAGTAAATCTATACCTGTCACCCAGCGCCTAAATACTAGGCCTCAAATTTATATCCCGCTAAATCTGTCGTTACTGCTGTACTGTTCTGGCTGGGCAAGTTATTTAGTGTCCGTCAAAGCACATTTTTTGTTCTAGGTTGAAATACAATTCCCAATTTAGCAATTTCCTAATTTAGTGGTTTCTGCTGTATCAGGCCTACTTTAAATACATCCCTAAAAGGGTATATAATATTCAAGGTGCACATAGGGTCATTCAGAATAACTTCACACACACGCTACTGTGCATTTCCAAGTCTAATTCCGTCAGTAAATCTATACCTGTCACCCAGCGCCTAAATACTAGGCCTCAAATTTATATTCAGCTGAATTTGAATACAATACATTGGGCCAAATAATATTTTTGTTGTTGTGGTGAACGATAACAATGAGGAAAACATCTAGTAAGTGACACGGACGTGGAGATGGTCGTGGTGGTGTTAGTGGACCCTCTGGTGCTGGGAGAGGACGTGGCTGTTCTGCCACATCCACACGTCCTAGTGTACCAACTACCTCAGATCCCAGTAGCCGCCAGAATTTACAGCGATATATGGTGGGGCCCAATGCCGTTCTAAGGATGGTAAGGCCTGAGCAGGTACAGGCATTAGTCAATTGGGTGGCCGACAGTGGATCCAGCACGTTCACATTATCTCCCACCCAGTCTTCTGCAGAAAGCGCACAGATGGCGCCTGAAAACCAACCCTATCAGTCTGTCACATCACCCCCATGCATATCAGGGAAACTGTCTGAGCCTCAAATTATGCTGCAGTCTCTTATGCTGTTTGAAGACTCTGTTGGCAGGGTTTCCCAAGGGCATCCACCTAGCCCTTACCCCAGCGGTGGAAGACATAGACTGCACTGACGCACAACCACTTATGTTTCCTGATGATGAGGACATGGGAATACCACCTCAGCATGTCTCTGATGATGACGAAACACAGGTGCCAACTGCTGCATCTTTCTGCAGTGTGCAGACTGAACAGGAGGTCAGGGATCAAGACTGGGTGGAAGACGATGCAGGGGACGATGAGGTCCTAGACCCCACATGGAATGAAGGTCGTGCCACTGACTTTTACAGTTCGGAGGAAGAGGCAGTGGTGAGACCGAGCCAACAGTGTAGCAAAAGAGGGAGCAGTGGGCAAAAGCAGAACACCCGCCGCCAAGAGACTCCGCCTGCTACTGACCGCCGCCATCTTGGACCGAGCACCCCAAAGGCAGCTTCAAGGAGTTCCCTGGCATGGCACTTCTTCAAACAATGTGCTGACGACAAGACCCGAGTGGTTTGCACGCAGTGCCATCAGAGCCTGAAGCGAGGCATTAACGTTCTGAACCTTAGCACAACCTGCATGACCAGGCACCTGCATGCAAAGCATGAACTGCAGTGGAGTAAACACCTTAAAAACAAGGAAGTCGCTCAGGCTCCCCCTGCTACCTCTTCTGCTGCTGCCGCCTCGGCCTCTTCTGCTGCTGCCGGGTCGGCCTCTTCCTCCGCCTCTGGAGGAACGTTGGCACCTGCCGCCCAGCAAACAGGGGATGTACCACCAACACCACCACCACCTCCGTCACCAAGCGTCTCAACCATGTCACACGGCAGCGTTCAGCTCTCCATCTCACAAACATTTGAGAGAAAGCGTAAATTCCCACCTAGCCACCCTCGATCCCTGGCCCTGAATGCCAGCATTTCTAAACTACTGGCCTATGAAATGCTGTCATTTAGGCTGGTGGACACAGACAGCTTCAAACAGCTCAAGTCGCTTGCTGTCCCACAGTATGTTGTTCCCAGCCACCACTACTTCTCCAAGAGAGCCGTGCCTTCCCTGTACAACCAAGTATCCGATAAAATCAAGTGTGCACTGCGCAACGCCATCTGTAGCAAGGTCCACCTAACCACAGATACGTGGACCAGTAAGCACGGCCAGGGACGCTATATCTCCCTAACTGCACACTGGGTAAATGTAGGGGTGGCTGGGCCCCAGGCGGAGAGCTGTTTGGCGCACGTCCTTCCGCCGCCAAGGATCGCAGAGCAACATTCTTTGCCTCCTTTTGCCACCTCCTCCTTCTCGGCTTCCTCCTCCTCTTCTTCCACCTGCTCATCCAGTCAGCCACACACCTTCACCACCAACTTCAGCACAGCCCGGGGTAAACGTCAGCAGGCCATTCTGAAACTCATATGTTTGGGGGACAGGCCCCACACCGCACAGGAGTTGTGGCGGGTTATAGAACAACAGACCGACGAGTGGTTGCTGCCGGTGAGCCTCAAGCCCGGCCTGGTGGTGTGCGATAATGGGCGAAATCTCGTTGCAGCTCTGGGACTAGCCGGTTTGACGCACATCCCTTGCCTGGCGCATGTGCTGAATTTGGTGGTGCAGAAGTTCATTCACAACTACCCCGACATGTCATAGCTGCTGCATAAAGTGCGGGCCGTCTGTTCGCGCTTCCGGCGTTCACATCCTGCCGCTGCTCGCCTGTCTGCGCTACAGCGTAACTTCGGCCTTCCCGCTCACCGCCTCATATGCGACGTGCCCACCAGGTGGAACTCCACCTTGCACATGCTGGACAGACTGTGCGAGCAGCAGCAGGCCATAGTGGAGTTTCAGCTGCAGCACGCACGGGTCAGTCGCACTGCGGAACAGCACCACTTCACCACCAATGACTGGGCCTCCATGCGAGACCTGTGTGCCCTGTTGCGCTGTTTCGAGTACTCCACCAACATGGCCAGTGGCGATGACGCCGTTATCAGCGTTACAATACCACTTCTATGTCTCCTTGAGAAAACACTTAGGGCGATGATGGAAGAGGAGGTGGCCCAGGAGGAGGAGGAAGAGGGGTCATTTTTAGCACTTTCAGGCCAGTCTCTTCGAAGTGACTCAGAGGGAGGGTTTCTGCAACAGCAGAGGCCAGGTACAAATGTGGCCAGCCAGGGCCCACTACTGGAGGACGAGGAGGACGAGGATGAGGAGGAGGTGCAGGAGAATGAGGATGCAGCACAGCATGGTCACAGCGGGGTGGCACCCAACATCAGCTCGGGCCCATCACTGGTGCGTGGCTGGGGGGAAAGGCAGGACGATGACGATACGCCTCCCACAGAGGACAGCTTGTCCTTACCCCTGGGCAGCCTGGCACACATGAGCGACTACATGCTGCAGTGCCTGCGCAACGACAGCAGAGTTGCCCACATTTTAACGTGTGCGGACTACTGGGTTGCCACCCTGCTGGATCCACGGTACAAAGACAATGTGCCCACCTTACTTCCTGCACCGGAGTGTGATAGGAAGATGCGCGAGTACAAGCGCACGTTGGTAGACGCGCTACTGAGAGCATTCCCAAATGTCACAGGGGAACAAGCGGAAGCCCAAGGCCAAGGCAGAGGAGGAGCAAGAGGTCGCCAAGGCAGCTGTGTCACGGCCAGCTCCTCTGAGGGCAGGGTTAGCATGGCAGAGATGTGGAAAACTTTTGTCAACACGCCACAGCTAACTGCACCACCACCTGATACGCAACGTGTTAGCAGGAGGCAACATTTCACTAACATGGTGGAACAGTACGTGTGCACACCCCTCCACGTACTGACTGATGGTTCGGCCCCATTCAACTTCTGGGTCTCTAAATTGTCCACGTGGCCAGAGCTAGCCTTTTATGCCTTGGAGGTGCTGGCCTGCCCGGCGGCCAGCGTTTTGTCTGAACGTGTATTCAGCACGGCAGGGGGCGTCATTACAGACAAATGCAGCCGCCTGTCTACAGCCAATGTGGACAAGCTGACATTCATAAAAATGAACCAGGCATGGATCCCACAGGACCTGTCCGTCCCTTGTCCAGATTAGACATTAACTACCTCCCCTTAACCATATATTATTGTTCTCCAGGGCACTTCCTCATTCAATCTTATTTTTATTTTCATTTTACCATTATAGTGCAAGGCTACACAAAGTTGAATGAACCTCTCCTCTGTCTGGATGCCGGGGCCTAAATATATGCCAATGGACTGTTCCAATGTTGGGTGACGTGAAGCCTGATTCTCTGCTATGACATGCAGACTAATTCTCTTCTGACATGAAGCAAGATTCTCTGTTACGGGACCTCTCTCCTCTGCCTGGGTGCTGGGCCTAAATATCTGACAATGGACTGTTGCAGTGGTGGCTGACGTGAAGCCTGATTTTCTGCTATGACATGCAGACTAATTCTCTGCTGACATGAAGCCAGATCCTCTGTTACGGGACCTCTCTCCTCTGCCTGGGTGCTGGGCCTAAATATCTGACAATGGACTGTTGCAGTGGTGGCTGACGTGAAGCCTGATTTTCTGCTATGACATGCAGACTAATTCTCTGCTGACATGAAGCCAGATTGTCTGTTACGGAACCTCTCTCCTCTGCCTGGGTGCTGGGCCTAAATTTATGAAAAAGGACTGTTGCAGTGGTGGGTGACGTGAAGCCTGATTCTCTGCTATGACAAGAAGACTGATTCTCTGCTGACATGAAGCCAGATTGTCTGTTACGGGACCTCTCTCCTCTGCCTCGGTGCTGGGCCTAAATATCTGACAATGGACTGTTGCATTGGTGGCTGACGTGAAGCCTGATTCTCTGCTATGACATGAAGACTGATTCTCTGCTGACATGAAGCCAGATTCTCTGTTACGGGACCTCTCTCCTCTGCCTGGGTGCTGGGCCTAAATATCTGACAATGGACTGTTGCATTAGTGGCTGACGTGAAGCCTGATTCTCTGCTATGATATGAAGACTGATTCTCTGCTGACATGAAGCCAGATTGTCTGTTACGGGACCTCTCTCCTCTGCCTGGGTGCTGGGCCTAAATATCTGACAATGGACTGTTGCAGTGGTGGGTGACGTGAAGCCTCATTCTCTGCTATGATATGAAGACTGATTCTCTGCTGACATGAAGCCAGATTGTCTGTTACGGGACCTCTCTCCTCTGCCTGGGTACTGGGCCTAAATATCTGACAATAGACTGTTGCAGTGGTGAGTGACGTAAATCCTGATTCTCTGCTATGTTATGAAGACTGATTCTCTGCTGACATGAAGCCAGATTGTCTGTTACGGGACCTCTCTCCTCTGCCTGGGTGCTGGGCCTAAATATCTGACAATGGACTGTTGCAGTGGTGGGTGACATGAAGCCTGATTCTCTGCTATGATATGAAGACTGATTCTCTGCTGACATGAAGCCAGATTCTCTGTTACGGGACCTCTCTCCTCTGCCTGGGTGCTGGGCCTAAATATCTGACAATGGACTGTTGCATTGGTGGCTGACGTGAAGCCTGATTCTCTGCTATGATATGAAGACTGATTCTCTGCTGACATGAAGCCAGATTCTCTGTTACGGGACCTCTCTCCTCTGCCTGGGTGCTGGGCCTAAATATCTGACAATGGACTGTTGCAGTGGTGGCTGACGTGAAGCCTGATTCTCTGCTAGGACATGCAGACTGATTCTCTGCCGACATGAAGCCAGATTGTCTGTTACGGGACCTCTCTCCTCTGCCTGGGTGCTGGGCCTAAATTTATGAAAATGGACTGTTGCAGTGGTGGGTGACGTGAAGCCTGATTCCCTGCTATGATATGAAGACTGATTCTCTGCTGACATGAAGCCAGATTGTCTGTTACGGGACCTCTCTCCTCTGCCTGGGTGCTGGGCCTAAATATCTGACAATGGACTGTTGCATTGGTGGCTGACGTGAAGCCTGATTCTCTGCTATGATATGAAGACTGATTCTCTGCTGACATGAAGCCAGATTGTCTGTTACGGGACCTCTCTCCTCTGCCTGGGTGCTGGGCCTAAATTTATGAAAATGGACTGTTGCAGTGGTGGGTGACGTTAAGCCTAATTCTCTGCTATGACATGAAGACTGATTCTCTGCTGACATGAAGCCAGATTGTCTGTTACGGGACCTCTCTCCTCTGCCTGGGTGCTGGGCCTAAATTTATGAAAATGGACTGTTACAGTGGTGGGTGAGTGAAGCCTGCTTCTCTGCTATGACATGAAGACTGATTCTCTGCTGACACGAAGCCAGATTCATTGTTACTGGACCTCTCTCCTCTGCCTGGGTGCTGGGCCTAAATATCTGACAATGGACTCTTGCATTGGTGGCTGACGTGAAGCCTGATTCTCTGCTATGATATGAAGACTAATTCTCTGCTGACATGAAGCCAGATTGTCTGTTACGGGACCTCTCTCCTCTGCCTGGGTGCTGGGAATAAATATCTGACAATGGACTGTTGCATTGGTGGCTGACGTGAAGCCTGATTCTCTGCTATCATATGAAGACTGATTCTCTGCTGACATGAAGCCAGATTGTCTGTTACGGGACCTCTCTCCTCTGCCTGGGTGCTGGGCCTAAATTTATGAAAATGGACTGTTACAGTGGTGGGTGAATGAAGCCTGATTCTCTGCTATGACATGAAGACTGATTCTCTGCTGACATGAAGCCATATTGTCTGTTACGGGACCTCTCTCCTCTGCCTGGGTGCTGGGCCTAAATTTATGAAAATGGACTGTTACAGTGGTGGGTGACGTGAAGCCTGATTCTCTGCTATGACATGAAGACTGATTCTCTGCTGACATGAAGCCAGATTCTCTGTTACGGGACCTCTCTCCTCTGCCTGGGTGCTGGGCCTAAATATCTGACAATCGACTGTTGCATTGGTGGCTGACGTGAAGCCTGATTCTCTGCTATGATATGAAGACTGATTCTCTGCTGACATGAAGCCAGATTGTCTGTTACGGGACCTCTCTCCTCTGCCTGGGTGCTGGGCCTAAATATCTGACAATGGACTGTTGCAGTGGTGGCTGACGTGAAGCCTGATTCTCTGCTAGGACATGCAGACTGATTCTCTGCCGACATGAAGCCAGATTGTCTGTTACGGGACCTCTCTCCTCTGCCTGGGTGCTGGGCCTAAATTTATGAAAATGGACTGTTGCAGTGGTGGGTGACGTGAAGCCTGATTCTCTGCTATGATATGAAGACTGATTCTCTGCTGACATGAAGCCAGATTGTCTGTTACGGGACCTCTCTCCTCTGCCTGGGTGCTGGGCCTAAATATCTGACAATGGACTGTTGCATTGGTGGCTGACGTGAAGCCTGATTCTCTGCTATGATATGAAGACTGATTCTCTGCTGACATGAAGCCAGATTGTCTGTTATGGGACCTCTCTCCTCTGCCTGGGTGTTGGGCCTAAATATCTGACAATGGACTGTTGCATTGGTGGCTGACGTGAAGCCTGATTCTCTGCTATGATATGATGACTGATTCTCTGCTGACATGAAGCCAGATTGTCTGTTACGGGACCTCTCTCCTCTGCCTGGGTGCTGGGCCTAAATATCTGACAATGGACTGTTGCAGTGGTGGGTGACATGAAGCCTGATTCTCTGCTATGATATGAAGACTGATTCTCTGCTGACATGAAGCCAGATTCTCTGTTACGGGACCTCTCTCCTCTGCCTGGGTGCTGGGCCTAAATATCTGACAATGGACTGTTGCATTGGTGGCTGACGTGAAGCCTGATTCTCTGCTATGATATGAAGACTGATTCTCTGCTGACATGAAGCCAGATTCTCTGTTACGGGACCTCTCTCCTCTGCCTGGGTGCTGGGCCTAAATATCTGACAATGGACTGTTGCAGTGGTGGCTGACGTGAAGCCTGATTCTCTGCTAGGACATGCAGACTGATTCTCTGCCGACATGAAGCCAGATTGTCTGTTACGGGACCTCTCTCCTCTGCCTGGGTGCTGGGCCTAAATTTATGAAAATGGACTGTTGCAGTGGTGGGTGACGTGAAGCCTGATTCCCTGCTATGATATGAAGACTGATTCTCTGCTGACATGAAGCCAGATTGTCTGTTACGGGACCTCTCTCCTCTGCCTGGGTGCTGGGCCTAAATATCTGACAATGGACTGTTGCATTGGTGGCTGACGTGAAGCCTGATTCTCTGCTATGATATGAAGACTGATTCTCTGCTGACATGAAGCCAGATTGTCTGTTACGGGACCTCTCTCCTCTGCCTGGGTGCTGGGCCTAAATTTATGAAAATGGACTGTTGCAGTGGAGGCTGATGTGAAGCCTGATTCCCTGCTATGACATGCAGACTGATTCTCTGCCGACATGAAGCCAGATTGTCTGTTACGGGACCTCTCTCCTCTGCCTGGGTGCTGGGCCTAAATTTATGAAAATGGACTGTTGCAGTGGTGGGTGACGTTAAGCCTAATTCTCTGCTATGACATGAAGACTGATTCTCTGCTGACATGAAGCCAGATTGTCTGTTACGGGACCTCTCTCCTCTGCCTGGGTGCTGGGCCTAAATTTATGAAAATGGACTGTTACAGTGGTGGGTGAGTGAAGCCTGCTTCTCTGCTATGACATGAAGACTGATTCTCTGCTGACATGAAGCCAGATTCATTGTTACTGGACCTCTCTCCTCTGCCTGGGTGCTGGGCCTAAATATCTGACAATGGACTCTTGCATTGGTGGCTGACGTGAAGCCTGATTCTCTGCTATGATATGAAGACTAATTCTCTGCTGACATGAAGCCAGATTGTCTGTTACGGGACCTCTCTCCTCTGCCTGGGTGCTGGGAATAAATATCTGACAATGGACTGTTGCATTGGTGGCTGACGTGAAGCCTGATTCTCTGCTATCATATGAAGACTGATTCTCTGCTGACATGAAGCCAGATTGTCTGTTACGGGACCTCTTTCCTCTGCCTGGGTGCTGGGCCTAAATTTATGAAAATGGACTGTTACAGTGGTGGGTGAATGAAGCCTGATTCTCTGCTATGACATGAAGACTGATTCTCTGCTGACATGAAGCCATATTGTCTGTTACGGGACCTCTCTCCTCTGCCTGGGTGCTGGGCCTAAATTTATGAAAATGGACTGTTACAGTGGTGGGTGACGTGAAGCCTGATTCTCTGCTATGACATGAAGACTGATTCTCTGCTGACATGAAGCCAGATTCTCTGTTACGGGACCTCTCTCCTCTGCCTGGGTGCTGGGCCTAAATATCTGACAATCGACTGTTGCATTGGTGGCTGACGTGAAGCCTGATTCTCTGCTATGATATGAAGACTGATTCTCTGCTGACATGAAGCCAGATTGTCTGTTACGGGACCTCTCTCCTCTGCCTGGGTGCTGGGCCTAAATATCTGACAATGGACTGTTGCAGTGGTGGCTGACGTGAAGCCTGATTCTCTGCTAGGACATGCAGACTGATTCTCTGCCGACATGAAGCCAGATTGTCTGTTACGGGACCTCTCTCCTCTGCCTGGGTGCTGGGCCTAAATTTATGAAAATGGACTGTTGCAGTGGTGGGTGACGTGAAGCCTGATTCTCTGCTATGATATGAAGACTGATTCTCTGCTGACATGAAGCCAGATTGTCTGTTACGGGACCTCTCTCCTCTGCCTGGGTGCTGGGCCTAAATATCTGACAATGGACTGTTGCATTGGTGGCTGACGTGAAGCATGATTCTCTGCTATGATATGAAGACTGATTCTCTGCTGACATGAAGCCAGATTGTCTGTTATGGGACCTCTCTCCTCTGCCTGGGTGTTGGGCCTAAATATCTGACAATGGACTGTTGCATTGGTGGCTGACGTGAAGCCTGATTCTCTGCTATGATATGATGACTGATTCTCTGCTGACATGAAGCCAGATTGTCTGTTACGGGACCTCTCTCCTCTGCCTGGGTGCTGGGCCTAAATTTATGAAAATGGACTGTTGCAGTGGTGGGTGACGTGAAGCCTGATTCTCTGCTATGATATAAAGACTGATTCTCTGCTGACATGAAGCCAGATTCTGTGTTGCGGAACCTCTCTCCTCTGCCTGGGTGTTTGGCCTAAATTTATGAAAATCGACTGTTGCAGTGGTGGCTGACGTGAAGCCTGATTCTCTGCTATGACATGCAGACTGATTCTCTGCTGACATGAAGACAGATTCTCTGTTACGGGACCTCTCTCCTCTGCTTGGGTGCCGGGGCCTAAATATCTGAGAATGGACTGTTCCAGTGGTGGGTGACGTGAAGCCAGATTCTCTGCTATGGGACCTCTCTCCAATTGATTTTGGTTAATTTTTATTTATTTAATTTGTATTTTTATTCATTTCCCTATCCACATTTGTTTGCAGGGGATTTGCCTACATGTTGCTGCCTTTTGCAGCCCTCTAGCCCTTTCCTGGGCTGTTTTACAGCCTTTTTAGTGCCGAAAAGTTCGGGTCCCCATTGACTTCAATGGGGTTCAGGTTCTGGACGAAGTTCGGATCTGGTTCGGATCCCGAACCCGAACATTTTCGTGAAGTTCGGCCGAAGTTCTCGAACCCGAACATCTAGGTGTCCGCTCAACTCTCGTCATATTCTAAAACAAGAATATATAGCAATATAGCGAATATTCGAAAAACACACATATTAGCCATAGCCATAGCCAACCAATATGAAAGTTGCCTTATACAATTAAAAGAAAATCGCAATACACGAATAATTAAATCACATATTATTTGCGATAAATAGAATAATGACGAATATTCTATTTCGACGAATATAAGACAAATATTCAATTGAATATTCGCAAAATATTGCGAAATCGAATATTGCACCTCACTAATGACGAATATTCGTAATTTTTTTCCATCTGAACACATGATTCCTCCCTGCCTAAGCAATATAGAGCTATATATTAGTTTTTTTGAATATTCGTCATTTTTTTCCATCTGAAATCAATATTCCTCCCTGCTTAAACACCACTAAAAAAACACTAAAACACCTTGCTACATACCAGCTATAGTGCTGCCAGTAATGTTCCCCACAGTACCCCCAGTAGTAATGTCCTCCACAATTCCTCCTCCAGTGATAATGCCCCCACACAGTACCTCCTCCTGTGGTAATATCTCCAACACAGTGCCCCCTCCGGTAGTAATGTCCCCCAATGCTGTCCCCTCCTAGTAATGTCCCCAAGTGGACAATAAAGGAGAAAATAAAAATAATGCTCACATGAGGCCACAGACCTCGTCTGGCCTACAGCCTGGGATACTAGGATGCAGCTGGACAGTCAAGCTGACATTACTGTTACGGCCTACGTTGAGATTTACTGCCTTATTGGCCTATGAGGTTGAACGTAGGTGCAAGGAACTATCGGCTGCCCCCCAGTGGCGACTCTAGGAACAATATATAGGAGGGCATATAAGATACCACAGTCAAAAATGGGGGGGGGGGGGGGGCACTAATAATTTTCACCACTTAATCATACTACTGAAAAAAACGAAATAAAGTATATATACTGTAAATAAGATTACAAAATACGAGAGTATTGCGGTATGCAGGGAGTTTTCCTTTCTTCCTCAGTATTTCTTCAGACCTGAGAAAGAAACACTCTCCAAAATGTTTCTTTATAGTTTAGAGCAGTTTCAGCAAACACCAGGGCTGTGTAAATAATCCCATATGTTAAACATGTCATTAAAGAAGACCAATGAACAGACGCTCACAGGCTTATTCACAAAAGGGTGAAGAGTTTGGAGAAGAGAACAATCTAGGACAACATGACTGAATAGGAAAGTGAGCTAAAATGGAGAATTTTTTTCAAATCAGCTATGTTGTCCTATATTGTTCACTTCTCCTGACTTCTCCAAACTCTTCACACTTTTGTGAAGTAACCCTGTGGGTGTTGTTGGTGTGTGCAACTAATACTACTTATTCTACTTGTAACACAGAATGCGGCAGTCAGGTGTGCGTGTAACGCAGAGTGTGGCGGTCAGGGATGCGTGTAACTCTGGGTGCGCTGGTCAGGGGTGCTTGTAACTCAAGGTGCGTTAGTCAGGGGTGCATGTAACGTAGGGGGCGCTGGTCAGGGCTGCATGTAGTGCAGGGGGTGCTGGTCAGGGGTGCATCGCAGATAGAAAAGGTACTTACAGTTCTGATGTGCTCTGTCCTCGTGCCTTCTTCCTCTAGGCGTGGTGGCAGGGGGAGGGGCATGCAATGATGTTTCCTGATGTGAAATTCCCAAGCCACATTCTTTTCTGCCTCTGCAGGCCCTGCTAGGCTGAAATACACAGGCAGCCAATGGCAGTGCTGCCCTCTCCCTCCCAGCCAATAGCAGCTGAGGTGGGCGGGGGAAGATTTACTTAGGTGCCGACTGCCGAGGAGCCCGTAGTGAAGCGGGTGGGCAGCATGGGCAGTAGCTTCAGTTTGGCAAAACTGACAGATTGCGCTGTACCAGCGTTTTAAAGGGGAATCAGCGGGGGGCACGCAGGGGTGCAAGGAATAACCTGGGGGGGGGCAATTTCTCCCCTTGCCCCCTGTAGCGATGACTATGGCTGCCCCGCTGCAGTGTTCAACTACATAAACATCCTCAGAACAGCAATGCAGTTGAATGCAGGAATGGGACTTACAGCCGCATTTAGTAGCATGTCACCCTCCCACTAACTTCCTGTCGCCCTAAGGGTACCTAATAGGAAATAGAGCTCTGAATTAGGCAACCTTTTTAATCAAGATTTGACAATATTACATTTGTGCTATTGTCAATGTTCCCCTTCTTCATTCTTCACTTGCAAAAATGCTTAGATTATTTTTTTTTTTCAGCAGCAAGGACATAATGTTGCTTTTATTCTTTGGGTTAGTTTAGTACAATTATGGCAACACAAAATATATTTTTTTTGTTAATGAGTTAATGTGAGGGCTTGTTTTTTGCAGCATGAATTGATGTTTTCACCGGTACCATTTAGGTGTACATATGATTTTTTTTAATCACTTTTCACTCTGTTTTCAGGATGTCAGACTGAATATAAATACAATTATCTGCCATTGTTTTTCATTGAAATTTTTTACAGCATTCACCATGCAGGTTAAATAAGATAATATGCACTTTTTGAGTTTTTTTATCGTTTGACACAATAAAGCATATTAAGGTGGAAAATTGGATGTTTTATGTTTTGAATTTTTTTCCCTTTCTATTAACTATTTTAAGCATTTATTTTTTTATTTTAGTCCAACTAAAGGAATGGAACATACATCACACTGATAGCTGTGTGAATACACTGCAATACTTCTGTATATCTTTAAGTATAAGCCTATTATACCTGGCAGCATAAGCCTATTATTCCCTTTCTCTGGCAGGGATTAACTTTAATGGGTCCGTGATCTGGCCGTTCTGCAAAAAGATAGGACATGTTCTATCTTTTTTGCGGAACGGTAGTACGGACAAAACCCCACGGAATCACTGCGCAGTGCTCCCGTAGGGTTCCGTTCTGTGCTTCCGTCCCGCACCATTCCACATCTCCGGATTTGCGGACCCATTGAAGTGAATGGGTCCACATCCGTGATGCGGAATGCCCACGGAACGGCACCCGTGTATTGCAGATCCACAAATGTGGTCCGCAATACGGCAACGGGGCGCACACGTTCATGTGCAGGAGGGTTTAGCCTGCAGTCTGCAATTAGAATTCATTGCATCCTTCGACTAGGCACCACAGGGGGCTGATAGGGGTGACAGTACAACTTCAAAGCGGGTGGTGAGCTGCGTGAGAGAGGGAGAGCCCCAGCAGTGCTATCCTAGGGGGAAGATACACTTCTATTGGGAAGAGAAAAGAGCATTGTAGTGAGGGGAAACCATTCAGAAAGCTACCAGGAGAGTTTAGACTTTAAGATACAAAAACTTTTCAGCCAGATTTTTTTCTTGCCAAAAAGTGTGTCTAAGGCTAGGGCTACACAGCGACATGTGGCACGCGATATATAGGGTACAACTACATTGCAACATGTGTCGCGTGACATTCGTGTCACAGTAATGTTGCGCAACATATTTTAAAATTAGAGTCTATGGTGTCGCACTGCAACACAATGCAACTGTGACACAACAGTCACGCAAAAATCCATTTTTTTTGTGACTGTCGTGTCACAGTCACAGCATGCTGCATGTCGCAGTGTGACACCATAGACTAGCATTATAAAATGTCACGTGACATTACTGCAACAAATTACCGCGCAACCAATGTGGTCATGTAGCCCTAGCCTTAAAGTCCAAAATATATGTTAATTGATGAATGGTCTCATGAGATGACGGAATTGAGACACCAAGAAAAATATAGGGAGAATAATTGAATATTGTTCTTCTTTGTGATTCTAATGGAGCAAATTGTGAGCATTAGGGGTAAAGGGAAGCAAATTAAAAGGGTTATACCATAAAAATACAAAAAAATAAAAAATTGAAAATTTTTCAAACCAGCACCTAGAATTGAATACTTTTATAACTGCATGTAATTAAAAATGTAGTATAGCTTGTTCTTTTCCTAATTTCTTGTCCATCTTAGGTTACTTTCACACTAGCATTTTTCTTTTCCGGCATAGAGTTCCGTCACAGGGGCTCTATACCGGAAAATAACTGATCAGTTTTATCCCCATGCATTCTGAATGGAGAGCAATCCGTTCAGAATGCATCAGGATGTCTTCAGTTCAGTCTTTTTGACTGATCAGGACAAAGACAAAAGCATGCTACGTTTTATCTCCGGCCAAAAAACCTAAAGACTTGCCTGAATTTTTCCATAGGAATGTATTAGTGCCGGATCCGGCATTCAAAATACCGGAATGCCAGATCCGTCCTGCGCAGACCCAAAAAAGTGAGAAAAAAAATCTTGCAATGCATTTTTAAGACGATGATCAGGATGCTGATCAGTCTTAAAATGCCATCAGTTGGCATTTGTTTTGATGGATCCGGCAGGCAGTTCCGCAAGTGTGAAAGTAGCCTAACTGAGGTGTTCACACACAATCAGTTGAAATGTTCAACTGCCACTAGTCTGTTGCCACTGTTCTGATGGAATCTGTGGCCATTACAGAGAAAGAGCTACCGCAGAAAGAACCCCCCCCCCCCAGGCTGCCAACCTGGAATAAATCTAGCAGAGCAACTGGAGCAATGAATGAGGAGATTATAGCTTTGAAAGAAATAGATTGTAATGTTCTATATGATATTTGATTTTATTTTTTACATCAATCATGGCATAACCCCTTTAATTCAGTTTAAAGGTTCCTAGTTCACATAGCTTTTTGACATTCATTCCCATCCATGGCTCATGGTGTATAAATAACTTTATTCCATATTTATTTGCTTATGATACAAAGATTGAGTGTTTTTTGTTTTGTTTTTCTTATGCATTGTGTGTTATATAACATATATAATATGAATTATGTACATTTGTCACAGGTTTATATTACATCTTCAAAAATGCATCTTAGACTGTGTACTGAAAAATATTTTCCTGTATATTTATTATAGCAGGATTTTGCTCAGTCATTGGCAGACAGCTGCCTCTAAATGCAGAGACATGCCAGAGAATCCTCTGTCTATGAAGTCCCCCCATATGGGTGGATGCTGAGCACTCCTTATACCTGAATCTAGTACTTGTTTCAGCTCAGGTTACTGAAGCTGAAGGTGGCAGCTCTTCACGGAGGACAATGGCATAACATAGAGCAATGGTGGCGAACCTATGGCACGGGTCCCAGGGGTGGCACTCAGAGCACTCTCTGTGGGCACCCACACCCTGGATAAAGTCTATGGCATACGAATATGCCATAGACTTTTCCTGCCATTCATCAGCGCAGGGCACGCTATGAATGGCACAGGCAGAGCATTAAATATAGGCAGACTGTTATAGCTAAATGATAAAGTACATGAAAGATATACTATATGTGACTGTAGTACTCAAGGTAAATTGCTGTGTTGGCACTAAAGGTTCACCATCACTGACATAGAGGAACTGGATCCAAAAGTAAATTCTACACCTATAGGTGGTGAAACATTGCCCAGTCTTTAACATGCATTATTTTGCCATCAGTGTGGGGCCTCCTTTTTTTTGTGAGAAACAAATAAACAATTGATTAAAAATATTCTTTAGAGCAGTTACGCTGTCACATCCTCATGCTGATCAGCATGTTAGCTAGAAACTTCTATGACCAGTTTTAATTAAAGGTATTGCCCAGTCTAGGAGTAAACAACCCCATTGATTCTAAGCTGTTCCCCATAAAAAAATGCACTCGCCTAGCCACTGCTCTGCAGGACCAGGAAGTGACTTGGTCCCATGAATGCTGAAGCCAATCAATGACCTCTTCAGTCACATCTGCTGGAGCAGGCCATCACATCAGTGAACGGAAGTGGTGGGGTGGCGATGCTGTGGACAGATTAGAGTGTTTTTTTCAATGGGGCACAGTTCGGACAATCGGAATTGTTGGCTCCTAGGCCGGACAACCGCTTTAATAATATCAAGTTTGCACAATGGCAAGGCATTGATGAAAATTAAAGCTATATCTATTATCATCACAGGTGAAGACACATACAAGTACACTCTGCCTTTTACTACCTTAATAGCTGCACGGTTATTGATAAGCTTTCCATCTGCCATGGCAATGACTATAGCCTTAAATAACCACTATTATATAGTAAGTGTTTTACCTAAATGATTCTTGCGGCAAGGAAACAAAGTGTTCGACTTGTTAAAAGACAAAGCAAGGAAGCTTACAGATTATAAAAAAAAAAGAAAAGAAACAAAGATGAATTTAAGCTCCTAATCAGCAAAAAGTAGACGTGTCATGTTCTTACTGTTACCAATCATTTAATTTGCTGAAATATAGTTCAATTTTAGGCTTAAAATACTTGCATTTTCATCCCATTGTGAAGGCTGAATTCTTTCTCGTGTCAGCAGAGGCAGTTTGAATAGTGCAGTGCAACAAGCATGATGGATGGCTTTAATTTGATATTCTTAGATTGCTTTTGATGTTACTTCTTTACCAGGGAGAACTTGCCATGGAATGAAATTAGCTCTGCATCTGTTTTGTATTTTTTTCTCCACAGCCAGAGGGCATTTAAGCTTGCAGAAATAAGATAATACGGGCATTAAAAATTAAACTATCACTTACTAAAGTGAACATCATCTCCTCCACTTTGTTATGAATGCACAGTTCTTAGCAATATTGTACAATAAAAGAGTACATTGTACTGTGATTACAAATATTGTGTGTACACAGTTTTCACATTCCAGTCCACAGAGTTTTCGGCCAGTTTCCCATGATTGTAATGGGTGCATTTGTGTGTCAGTATCACAACTACAATTCTTACCCCAACCATGGGACTAATGGCCTGATGTTACACAGCCGGTGTAGACCCACTGTATAACTTGAACATATTTGGCTTGAGGCCACTCCCAAGGGTGTTACCTAAGTGTCCACCCTGGTTTACACCCTTTAACACCTATACAATAATGTAGACTGCTGCAGGGGAACTACCAGGTCGCTACCTTATAGAATATTCTCTATTCAAGTGACTGCTAACTCACAGAAGTCAGAAGACAATGATGTGGGATACCGAAGGATCAGGCAAAATCATAGTCAGGGACTGGCTGAGTTCAGGGGCAAGCAGCCAAGGATCAGTACAGAGATCAGGCAGAGGTCAGGCAATGCAGAGAAGGGTCAAAATCCAGGAAGCAGGCAGGAGTTGGTATACTAGCAAACTAATGTAATCAGCACACCTTTGCATGAAATAGTGAGCTGGAACCTGTTGCTCAACTACAGTCCCACAGGGAAAGGTGCCTAAAGTACCATTGGGTGGCCAGCCATAGGCTGGTGAAGATTGGACTGGCATTTCAAATGCTATTTTTTGCCTTTTTATTTTTTTGGGAATCCAGAGGGAAAAAAAACAGGCTGGTGTAGTGAGCTTCATTTATTTTTATATAAGCAGATATATAAAGTGAGTTTGACCATGACGAGTGGTTGATTAAGTGTGTGACTTAAGATTAAGTGACTTTATATTCAGAGACTTCAGTGGGGGATTGAAATTAGCCAGTTTCTTATTACTACATTATATTGTATTTTTTGCTTTTGTGCTGTAACCCCCATTTAGTATATGTTGCACAATTGACAACGCAGTCCAGTGCACATCTTGCATGATCTAAGCAGTCCTTGAATAGCCGCTCGAGGGTGTATATCTTTGTTCAACATGTGAGCAAATTACACATTTGGAACAGCAAATCGAGTCTCTAAATGGGCAAGTTGCAACACTGAGAGGCATTGACAATTTGCAAAAGAGTTTGCTTTTAACCGCGCAAGCGGTGGGGTAGATGAGGGGGAGGGTGACAGAGAGGAGGCTGAGGAAAGTGAGGTAGCTAGCTGGGTAACAGTTAGAAAGTGGGGTAGAGGGAAGAGCGCCAGGGAGGCTAGCCTTGATCTGACACACCCCAACAAGTTTGCACGTTTGGCAGATGAGGGGGATGTCAGTTCAGGGACGGCACTGCTGCAGCTCCAGTAAGCAGGGGACAAGGAGAGCAGGGCAGGCCAGACAGGTGCTGGTAGTAGGAGACTCAATTATTAGGGGAACAGATAGGGCAATCTGTCACAAAGATGGTAATCGTCAAACAGTGTGCTGTTTTCCTGGCACTAGAGTTCGACACATCGTGGATCGGGTTGACAGATTACTGGGAGGGGCTGCAGAAGATCCAGTGATCATGGTCCATATCGGAACCAATGACAAAGTTAGAGGTACGTGGAGAGTCTTTAAAAATGATTTCAGGGATTTAGGTCAAAAGCTTAGGGCAAAAACCTCATCGGTAGTATTTTCCGAAATACTGCCTGCACCACGGGCCACACAAGAAATTCAGGTGGAGATTAGGGAAATTAACAAGTGGCTCAAGAACTGGTGTAGGAAAGAGGGGTTTGGGTTCCTGGAGAACTGGGCTGACTTCTCTATTGGCTACAGGCTCTATCGTAGGGACGGGCTGCACCTCAATGGGGAAGGGGCAGCTGTGTTGGGGAGAAAGATGGCTAGAAGGTTGGAGGAGTGTTTAAACTAGGGACTGGGGGGGAGGGAAATTACATTATAGGAGGGGAAGATAGTGCAGATAGAGACCGGGGGCAAGGTAGTGGGACTGGGAGAGGACTGGAAGGAGGGACTAGAACAGTTCAGAAGGAAAGGTGTAGGGTAAAAAATATACATAAACCTCTTAATTGTATGAATACTACTGCCAGAAGCCTGACTAATAAAACTGGTGAACTGGAATTAGTGATGTGTGAGGAGGACTATGACATAGTGGGAATAACGGAGACATGGCTGGATGATAGCTATGACTGGGCAGTTAATGTACAGGGTTACAGTCTGTTTATAAAGGATCATCAATATCGGAGAGGGGGAGGGGTCTGCCTTTATGTAAAGTCCGGTCTAAAGCCCACACTCCGTGAAGATATAAGTGAGGGACATGAACATGTGGAGTCACTGTGGGTAGAGATACATGGCGCTAAAAACAATAATAAATTACTAATAGGAGTTTATTATAAACCACCTAATATACCAGAGCCCACAGAAAATCTACTACTAAACGAGATAGACAAGGCGGAAAATCATAGTGAGGTGGTTATTATGGGGGACTTCAACTACCCAGATATAGACTGGGAAACTGAAACTTGTATATCTCATAAAGGAAACAGGTTCTTGGCAATAACCAAAGACAATTACCTCTCCCAACTGGTTCAGGACCTGATTAGAGGGACGGCCATACTGGACTTAGTATTAACCAATAGGCCTGACAGAACGACAGACGTGCAGGTTGAGGGACACCTGGGAAATAGTGACCATAAAGTAATAACCTTCCAATTATCATTCAAAAAGAGCGTTATTACAGGGAGGAACAAAAATACCGAACTTCAAAACAGCTAAATTTAGCCAACTAAGAGAGGCCATAGGCCTAACTAACTGGGACAAAGTCCTCAAAAATAAAAATGGAGCATTAAATGGGATATCTTTAAAAGCATCCTAAAATCTCATTGTGAGAGGTACATACCGTATTGGAATAAAAGGTTAAGGAACAGAAATAAACCAATGTGGATAAATAGAACTGTAAAGAAAGCAATAAATGACAAAAAGAAAGCATATAAAACACTAAAACAGGAGGGTGGCACGGAAGCACTGAAAAACTATAAGGAAAAAATAGAACATGTAAAAAACAAATAAAAGCGGCCAAACTAGAGACCGAGAGATTAATTGCTAAAGACAGTAAAACTAACTCTAAAATGTTCTTCAATTATATAAATGATAAAAAGTATAAATCTGAAGGTGTCGGCCCTTTAAAAAGTAATGAGGGGGGAGTCGCAGAGAGCGACAAGGAGAAAGCAAAGCTCTTAAATATTGTTTTCTCTAATATATTCACTGAGGAAAATAAACTGTCAGATGACATGCTGAATGTAAAAATAAATTCCACATTAAAAGTGTCCTGTCTGTCCCAGGAAAAAGTACAACAGCGACTTAAAAAGATTAAAATAGACAAATCGCCAGGACCGGATGGCATACACTCCCGTATCCTAAGGGAAATAAGTAATGTCATAGCCAGACCCTTATTTCTGATATTTGCGGACTCTATACAGACAGGGAATGTTCCACAGGATTGGCGCATAACAAATGAGGTGCCAATATTCAAAAAGGGTCCAAAAACAGAGCCTGGAAGCTATAGGTCGGTAAGTTTAACATCTGTTGTGGGTAAACTGTTTGAAGGTTTTCTAAGAGATGCTGTTTTAGACCATCGCAACGGAAATAAGCAAATAACGCAATACCAGCATGGCTTCATGAGAGATCGGTCATGCCAAACTAATTTAATCAGTTTCTATGAGGAGCTAAGTTCTAGACTTGACAGCGGCGAATCAATGGATGTCGTATATCTGGACTTCTCCAAAGCATTTGACACTGTGCCACATAAAAGGTTAGTACATAAAATGAGAATGCTCGGACTGGGAGAAAACGTCTGTATGTGGGTAAGTAACTGGCTGAGTGATAGAAAACAGAGGGTGGTTATTAACGGTACACACTCAGATTGGATCACTATCACTTGTGGGGTACCTCAGGGGTCAGTATCGGGCCCTATTCTCTTCAATATATTTATTAATGATCTTGTAGAAGGCTTGCATAGTACAAACCGGATTCCCAAAAAGTTGGGACACTAAACAAATTGTGAATAAAAACAGAATGCAATGATGTGGAGATGGCAAATGTCAATATTTTATTTGTAATAGAACGTAGATGACAGATCAAACATTTAATCCGAGTAAATGTATGATTTTAAAGGCAAAATACGTTGATTCAAATTTTCACGGTGTCAACAAATCCCCAAAAAGTTGGGACAAGTAGCAATAAGAGGCTGGAAATAGTAAATTTGAGCATAACGAAGAGCTGGAAGACCAATTAACACTAATTAGGTCAATTGGCAACATGATTGGGTATAAAAAGAGCTTCTCAGAGTGGCAGTGTCTCTCAGAAGCCAAGATGGGTAGAGGATCACCAATTCCCACAATGTTGAGCAGAAAGAAAGTGGAGCAATATCAGAAAGGTGTTACCCAGCGAAAAATTGCAAAGACTTTGCATCTATCATCATCAACTGTGCATAACATCATCCGAAGATTCAGAGAATCTGGAACAATCTCTGTGCGTAAGGGTCAAGGCCGTAAAACCATACTGGATGCCCATGATCTCCGGGCCCTTAAACGACACTGCACCACAAACAGGAATGCTACTGTAAAGGAAATCACAGAATGGGCTCAGGAATACTTCCAGAAACCATTGTCAGTGAACACAATCCACCGTGTCATCCGCCGTTGCCAGCTGAAACTCTACAGTGCAAAGAAGAAGCCATTTCTAAGCAAGATCCACAAGCTCAGGCGTTTTCACTGGGCCAGGGATCATTTAAAATGGAATGTGGCAAAATGGAAGACTGTTCTGTGGTCAGACAAGTCACGATTCAAAGTTATTTTTGGAAATCTGGGACGCCATGTCATCCGGACCAAAGAGGACAAGGAAAACCCAAGTTGTTATCAACGCTCAGCTCAGAAGCCTGCATCTCTGATGGTATGGGGTTGCATGAGTGCGTGTGGCATGGGCAGCTTGCATGTCTGGAAAGGCACCATCAATGCAGAAAAATATATTCAGGTTCTAGAACAACATATGCTCCCATCCAGACGTCATCTCTTTCAGGGAAGACCCTGCATTTTTCAACAAGATAATGCCAGACCACATTCTGCATCAATCACAACATCATGGCTGCGTAGGAGAAGGATCCGGGTACTGAAATGGCCAGTCTGCAGTCCAGATCTTTCACCTATAGAGAACATTTGGCGCATCATAAAGAGGAAGGTGCAACAAAGAAGGCCCAAGACGATTGAACAGTTAGAGGCCTGTATTAGACAAGAATGGGAGAGCATTCCTATTTCTAAACTTGAGAAACTGGTCTCCTCGGTCCCCAGACGTCTGTTGAGTGTTGTAAGAAGAAGGGGAGATGCCACACAGTGGTGAAAATGGCCTTGTCCTAACTTTTTGGGGATTTGTTGACACCATGAAATTCTGATTCAACATATTTTTCCCTTAAAATTGTACATTTTCTCAGTTTAAACTTTTGTTCCGTGATTTATGTTCTATTCTGAATAAAATATTAGAAGTTGGCACCTCCACATCATTGCATTCAGTTTTTATTCACGATTTGTATAGTGTCCCAACTTTTTTGTAATCCGGTTTGTAGATAATGGGTAGCATCAGAAGGGGCATAGATGCCCGTGATAAGAGAATAGTCCTACCACTTTACAAATCGCTAGTCAGACCACACATGGAGTACTGTGTACAGTTCTGGGCTCCTGTGAACAAGGCAGACATAGCAGAGCTGGAGAGGGTCCAGAGGAGGGCAATTAAAGTAATAACTGGAATGGGGCAACTACAGTACCCTGAAAGATTATCAAAATTAGGGTTATTCACTTTAGAAAAAAGACGACTGAGAGGAGATCTAATTAATATGTATAAATATATCAGGGGTCAGTACAGAGATCTCTCCCATCAGCTATTTATCCCCAGGACTGTTACTGTGACGAGGGGACATCCTCTGCGTTTGGAGGAAAGAAGGTTTGTACACAAACATAGAAGAGGATTCTTTACGGTAAGAGCAGCGAGACTATGGAACTCTCTGCCTGAGGAGGTGGTGATGGTGAGTACAATAAAGGAATTCAAGAGGGGCCTGGATGTATTTCTGGAGCGTAATAATATTACAGGCTATAGCTACTAGAGAGAGATCGTTGATCCAGGGAGTTAGTCTGATTGCCTGATTGGAGTCGGGAAGGAATTTTTTATTCCTCTAAATTGAGGGGAAATTGGCTTTTATCTCACAGTTTTTTGTTTTTTTTTGCCTTCCTCTGGATCAACTTGCAGGATGACAGGCCGAACTGGATGGACAAATGTCTTTTTTCGGCCTTATGTACTATGTTACTATCGGGGAGTGTACACTCTATGGGCAGTGAGAGGCACTTCCAGCAAGTAGGAGACGATGGGCTGCAAGAAGGAATAACCAGGCTACTCTGGCAGCCAAGCCTGCAGGGAAGGCTGGCAGGTCCGCACTACCAGAGCACAGGAATGGGGAAGCAGCGCCTGTGCCCACGAGAGAAAGGGGAGCAGTAGTATGTACGGGTAACTTGCATTATTCCTTCCTCTGTGCATAACGTTACATTTGTCACTGTAAAACCTCATCTGACACTTTTCTGCCCAAGCCTCCAATCTATCCAGATCCATCTGTAGCAGTATACTGTCCTCTTCCATGTTAATTACTTGACACAATTTAGTGTCATCTGCAAAAATTTCTATTTTACTGTGAAACCCCTGTGCATTCCGTATTTTGCAGAACGGAAAAGCTGGTCCCTAATAGAGTAGTACTATCATTGTCCTTAATGCGGATAATAATAGTACATGTTCTATTTTTTTGCAGAACGGAAATACGGACATACGGAATCGCACATGGAGTAACATAGTAACATAGTATATAAGGCTGAAAAAATACATTTGTCAATCCAATTTGGCCTGTTATCCTGCAAGTTGATCCAGAGGAAGGCAAAAAAAACAACCTGTGAAGTAAAAGCGAATTTTCCCCACTTAAGGGGAAAAAAATATTTCCCGACTCCAATCAGGCAATCAGAATAACTATACCTTATCTAGTAGCTATAGACTGTAATATTTTTTACACTCCAGAAATACATCCAGGCCCCTGTTGAATTCCTTTATTGTACTCACCATCACCACCTCCTCAGGCAGAGAGTTGCATAGTCTCACTGCTCTTACCGTAAAGAATCCTCTTCTATGTTTGTGTATAAACCTTTTGTCCTCCAGATGCAGAGGATGTCCCCTTGTCACAATCACAGTCCTGGGGATAAATGCATGTAACTTCTGTTTTTGCGAACCCATTGAAGTGAATGGTTCTGGATACGGTCCACCAAAAAATGGAACGGACATGGAAAGAAAATACGTTCATGTGCATGAGCCCTTAGAAGTTCATTAGTAAATGTATTGAAGAGAATAGGGCCCTATACTGACCCTTATGGTACCCCACTGGTGAGGTGACCCAATATGCTTATGTACCATTAATAACCGTCCTCTGGTTTCTATGACTGAACCAGTTACTTACCTACATACACACATTTTCTCCCAGTGCAAGCATTCTCATTTTCTGTACTAACTTCTTTTGCGGCACAGTATCAAATGCTTTGGAGACATCAATATACATATATGTCCCATTTTATTTTTGAGGACATTGTCCCCGATTGTGAGGCTAATAGCTTTTCTAAGCTAATCAAATTTTGCTTTCTGAAAGTTCCTGATGTTTATTATTTTAATGGTCACTATTTCCTAGATCCCCTTTACTTTCACGTCTTTTGTTCTGTCAAGTCTATTGTCTATTATCCAGTATGGCCGTCCCTCTAGTCGGATCCTGTACCAGTTTGGAAAGGTAATTGTCTTTTGTTATTGCCAAGAACCTGCTTCCTTTATGAGATCCACAGGTTTCAGTTTCCCAGCATATATCTGGGTAGTTAAAACCCCCTAAGATAATGACCTCTTTCTGATTTGCCGCCTCATTGATTTCCGCCAAGTAGTAGATTTTCTGTGGACTCTGTTATATCAGGTGGCTTAAAACCACCATCAGTATTTTATTATTGTTTTTTTCACCATGTATTTCTACACAGTGACTCTACATGTTAATTTCCCTTTCTAATATATTCCTGTAGTGTGGTCTTAAGACAGGACATATATAAAGGCATATCCCTCCCCATTTTAGGTTTTTACAATCCTTTTTAAACAGTCTGTAACCCTGTATGTTAACCACCCAGTCATAGCTATCATACAGCCATATTTCAATTATTCCCACTAGGCCGTAGTCCTCACACCTTACTAATTCTAGCTGACCAATTTTATTGATGAGGCTCCTGCCATCAGTACATAAATAACCTACAAAAACCTTGACATCCAATCAGACAGCATCAAAACCCACAGAAAAAATCTATATCTGCATATACAAAAAAGCTATGGGATGCAAAAGATATATAACAATCTTTATTAGATAATATATGTTAAAAGAATACATTATTCAAAGAAACAAAAGGTAAGATGGAAAATGACACAGAGAACATTGCAAAGGGCGTTATCCCAAGGATAGTGATCCACGCCTACAGAATGTACAATGGAAATAAATGGCACTACTAAGCATAACCTTACCAAAATGATGAGATACAAACTCTCCAACAGTCACCAATAGATCATACAAGAACATCAGTATGTTCAATTAGATAACAGAATTGCCCCATAGGCCCACAGGTATGTTGAATGACCAGAGTATTGCATTGGAAGTGTCACTGAACCAGTCACAACATTATATGAAGATGTAATCACAAAAAATAATCACTGCCATGCAAATGCTGCATTAGATTAAAATGTATATACCGTAATCCATACAGCAGCACTGCAAATGCATTAAATATACCAAAAAGTTCAAGTGTAATAAGCCTCAAAATAAAGCATGCTTATCCTTATCAGACATACCCTGTGACATGGTTCACGTCTATAAGACTTGTAAGGAAACCGCAGCACTCTCTTGTCTTCATTATCCAAAGGTTTATTTACCAATACAGTGCAACGTTTTGACCAGTGTGGTCTTTCTCAAGCAACTAACAGTGTGAACATAGACAGATACAAATACCCTCCCAGAGGGTATGTTAATTACCAATTACAAATGCTAAGCTCTTCATGGCGTTCCTCCATACGTTAAGCGCATGTGCGCCCAAAGTATGTTTATATTCAATGCGGCACTACCCCAGTCTCCCGGCGCCTGCGCCGAACGTCCCCCGCAAGTGTCATGGAGACCACACACACGCGTCCTGGCGTCCCCCTATGTACACTGCTCAGGCGTGCCGACACATGTGTAGGCCGGATACGGTGTCAGGGAATACATCCCCAGCAGGCGTCATAGAAACTAAGTAATGTATAACAAGCATACGTATTAATGAGTTAAGTGTGGCAATCGTCCCATTCCTTGCACTTGTGTCTTTCTATTATTGTAGTCCGTGTTCAGTACCTCAGTCTATCATATGGCCATTCGATGTAGGTCAATGTCAGTTATGACTGCCTTACATATAGCAAGAGCATCTTAGTCACTCATCAGTAGGGATCAGAAGGGACTAATGTGATCCAAATTTGGTATAACCATATATGTCTGACAGCATAGTATCTATTGCTATACCATAGTTTAAGGATTTAATTTTATGTGGAAAGTGTATCCCCTTATGTCCATAATGTCATGGTTAGGAAGTTTTAGAGGGCTCATATGATCATTCTATAGGGGGGACATGCTCCACAAAAGTCATGCGTGGGTAATTACCCTCCCCCATAGCAACACTCTTATACCATTAATGGCGGGCACATCCCTCCCATAAACTGTATTGGGTGGATGTATCCACCTTGGGCATTGAACATCCAAATCAGGGTGGGCATATCTTCAACTTTGTGAGAGGAATGTCCCACCTATGTGCCAATTGCATCTGACCAACATAGTCGGGTGGCTTGGCTACCCTATCCCCAGGATAGCCCCCTATCCCCAAACAGGCTGTCCCATTCATACTAGCCCTATAGCAGACCATGTAAATAATGGGCTCTAAAATATGATTAGAGAATGAAGGCGTGACACCTACTCCAAGTATGGTATAAGCAGCAGAGGCCCTGGAAGGCGGAACAATAGTTACTAGTTACTCTTTTGCCGCAATAGATCCCAACCATGGACATTACAGTTGTCTTTGTACAAATAGAGAGCAAACTGAGGTATCCTAGATGTTAGTATATTTAGTCCTTAGTACCTAAAAATAGCTACCATAGAATGTGAGCTGTCCAGAAATAGAGTCTCTTCTCAGATTATGTCCCCAGGTTCCATCAGCAGTGCAGGTACCTATAAAAAAAATTGGAAATATTAATAATCACAACCAAGTAGGTTAAGTACATTACTTGCATAAAAACATATCCAATAATTGGATTCGGCATAATAATCATAACAAGTAAGGAGGAAACAAAAATTAATTCCCTGTTAAGGCCTCTAGGTTCAAGTGTTTGTAATTCGAAGAATTACCTTAATTTAAACTTTTTAAATAATTTTGCCTGTCGCCTCCTCTCCTTTGGGGAGGTACTCCAGCTATCACACGGAAACGGAGTTGGGGAAAAAATTATGTGCAAGAATGGATCGATTGCCATAGTTAACTCATTAATACGTATGCTGCGTTATACATTGTATGAGGCGGGACGCCAGGACTAGTTGTTTACTTAGTTTCCATGATGCCTGCTGGGGATGTACTGCGCAGGTGCCAGGAGCCTGACACTGTATCCAGCCTACACATGTGTCGGGCGCGCCTGCGCAGTGTACACAGGGGGGAACCAGGGCACGTGTGTTTGGTCTCCATGAACCTTGCAGGGGACGTTTGACGCATGCGCTGATAGACTGGGGTAGCACCGCATAGAATATACACATACTTTGGACGCGCATGCGCTTAACGTACAGAGGAACGCCAGGAAGAGCGCACGCTTCCCCTGTAACAAACAGGAGGGCGCCTTCTAGGATGTGCTCCCCAGGATTCCATCAAGAATTGCAGTAAGCACGGCTTCTAGTTCTAATATTCTATGTATTACACTATGTATAATGAATGGTTGTTTTATAATATTTGATCTAGGTGATATGTAGATTCTGATGATCACACCACACAGAGAGGTGGTATACACTTAGCATTTGTAATCGGTAATTAACATATTCAGTTAGGTCATGTCACCCTCTGGGAGGGTATTTGTATCTGTCTATGTTCACACTGTTAGTTGCTTGAGAAAGACCACACTAGTCGAAAAGTCGCACTGTATTGGTTAATAAACCTTTAGATATTGAAGACAAGAGAGTGCTGCGGTTTCCTTACAAGTCTTATCTATGTCTGGGGGAGCTTCTGACTGGCTCCCAACACTGCTGGCACCACCACATAAAGGTTCGGTATACTGTTTGTAGTTGTGCTGCTACACCTTTTTCCCTTTCTTATGTTTCACGTATAGTCAGGAATGCCGTCCCACGCACAAGTACCTCGAAGCACGTTTCCCCCTCAAGGCTTCAACAGGAGGTAATAGATAAAGAAAATACAGGGTATATATAGGGGATGCAATAGGAGTGTACCTAATAATACAGTCCTGATCAAAAGTTTAAGACCACTTGAAAAATGGCAAAAAATCATATTTAGCATGGCTGGATCTTAACAAGGTTCCAAGTAGAGCTTCAACATGCAACAAGAAGAAATGGGAGTGAGACAAAACATTTTTTGAGCATTCAATTTAATGAAAACAACAAATAAACTGAAATAGGTTGTTTTTCAGCTGATCAAAAGTTTAGGACCACACCTCCAAACTAAACCCCCCAAAACAGAAATCCAACTTCCAAACATGAACTCAGTAATGAGTAGCTTGATGCAAGCATTTCCATGAGGTGAGTGGGAAAATTTCTCCAAGTGGTGAAGACGGCCGCACGAAGGCCATCTACTGTCTGGAACTGTTGTCCATTTTTGTAAACTTCCTTTGCCATCTATCCCCAAAGGTTCTCAATTGGATTTAGATCAGGGGAACACGCAGGATGGGCCAAAAAAGTGATGTTATTCTCCTGAAAGAAGTCCCTTGTCCTGCAGGCATTGTGTACTGTAGCGTTGTCCTGTTGAAAAACCCAGTCGTTACCACACAGACGAGGGCCCTCAGTCATGAGGAATGCTCTCTGCAACATCTGGACATAGCCAGCAGCCGTTTGACACCCCTGCACTTCCTGAAGCTCCATTGTTCCACTGAAGGAAAAAGCACCCCAGACCATTATGGCGCCCCCTCCACTGTGGCGCGTAGAAAACATCTCAGGTGGGATCTGTTTGTCATGCCAGTAACGTTGGAAACCATCAGGACCATCAAGGTTAAATTTTTTCTAATCAGAGAATAAAACTTTCTACCACCCATGTCCCATGGTTGGTTCTCTCTTGCAAAGTCCAAACGAGCAGTTCTGTCGCGTTCAAGAAGACGAGGTCTTTCAAGACGTTTTTTCTTTTTGAAGCTCTTCAGTCTCAGATGCCATCTGATGGTTATGGGGCTGCAGTCAGCACCAGTAAGGGCCTTAATTTGGGTCGAGGATCGTCCAGTGTTTTGATGGACAGCCAATTGGATCCTCCGGCTCAGTGCTGAGCGACATTTTTTTGTGTCTTCCACTTAACTTTTTTGTTCCGTAACCCTCAGGATCATTTAAGAAATGCCAAATGACTGTCTTACTGCGACCCACCTCAGCAGCGATGGCGCGCTGTGAGAGACCCTGCTTATGCAGTTCAACAACCTGACCACTTTCAAAAAGGGAGAGTTTTTTTGCCTTTGCCATCACAACGTGTAACTACCTGACAGAAAATGACAATGAATCCACATCTTTGCACAGATTTGGCCTTTGAAAGGCATGTGGTCCTAAAATTTGGATCAGCTGAAAAACAGCCTGTTTCAGTTTAATCATTATTTTCAATTAATTAAATTCTCAAAAAATGTTTTGTCTCACTCTCATTTCTTCTTGTTGCATGTTGAAGCTCTACTTGGAACCTTGTTAAGATCCAACAATGTAAAATATGATTTTTTGCCATTTTTCAAGTGGTCTTAAACTTTTGATAAGGACTGTAATAAGTATAATCACCTATACTGGCGCGGGGCCGCCATGATAGCCGACTCAATCTCTCAGCGCGTCCCTGCCGCACCACTGTGCATGTGCTGCGCACATGATGACATATAGGAGCACATCGGCATAGAGCCGGACAGTGCATGCGTCGGATCTCGACCCGATGGCAATGCAGGAGATCTATCAAAAGGGGATATTACATCAGAAAGACCGGAAAAACTCAAACCTATAAGTAATTACAAGATCTTTTGAAAAAGAGTCATTATACACCATATATAACAAGAGGGCGTTTTGGGAGTAGTGGTTCAATATGGGGGTCCTTCTCCTGCGGTGCTTGTGCCGATTGTAAATATATGATTAGGGTTGAGTGAGCACCTGGAAGTTTGGGTTCGCTGGGTTCGGCCGAAATTCAGCGCAAAGTTCGAACTTTGGGGCTTTAAAATGGCTAGAGGGCTGCAAAAGGGTGCAAAATAGGGGTAAGAGCAGGACAATTGTCTTGCAAACAAATGTGGATAGGGAAATGAATTAAAATAACATAGAATTTAAAAAAAGTATATATATATATATTTAAAATAATGATCTTGAACTAGGAGGCGAAGTAGGAGGTTGAAGAGACGGTGGACGTGGCGGTGTAGGTAAAAGAGGTTGTGAAGGAGGAGGAAGAGGTAGCCAACACTATTTTTGTAGTTTTTTTAATTTTACATTTTTTTCCTTTTATTTTTTTATAAATTTGGGAAGACCCCCAAAAATAGCAAAATATAAAAAAGAAAACAAAGAGAAAGTGTGCTGGAGTATAACAATGGCTGGGTGCGGCCGGTATACTTGTCTATTCTGCACAAGGTATGTGTATGTGGGATCCATGACTAGTTAATTTTAATAAACGTGAGCTTGTTCACATTGGCTGTTGACAGGCAGCTGCGCTTGTGTGTGATCACCCCCCCTGCTTTGCTGAACACACGTTCGGACAATACACTGGCCACAGGGCAGTCCAGCACCTCCAAGGCCTAAAGGGCAAACTCAGGCCATGTGCCCAATTTGGAGACCCAGAAGTTGAATGGGGCAGACCTATCAGTCAGTACGTGTAGGCATGTGCACACGTACTGTTCCACCATTTTGCTGAAATGCTGCCTCCTACTAAGACGTTCCATATCAGCTGCTGGTGCTGGTTGTTGTGGCGTGCTGGCAAAGCTTTTCCACATTTTGGCCATACTAACCCTCCCTTCTGAAGTGCTGGAGGTGCCCAAACTGTGTTGGCGTCTTCATCCTCCATCTCTGTCTTCACCTTGTGCTTCCACTGAGCCCCCGGTGTCAGGTAGGAATGCCATCAGCAGCGTGTCTACCAGCGCGTGCTTGTACTCGCACATCTTCCAATCACGCTCTAGTGATGGAATTAAAGACGGCATGTTTTCATTGTAGCGGGGATCCAGCAGGGTGGCCACCCAGTAATCAGCACTGGTTAGAATTTGTGCAACTTGGTAGTCATTGTGCAGGCACTGCAGCCTGTAGTTGCTCATGTATGTCAGGCTGCCCAAAGGCAACGACAAGCTGTCCTCTGTGGGGGGTGTATTGTTTGTGTCCTCTGTATGCCCCCAGACACGCTCCAGTGATGCCCATGAACTGCTTTGGGTGTCACCCTGCTGTGAACACAGTTCCTCCTCATCAGCATCCTCCTCCAGAACTGTGTCCTGTCTGGACAATTGTGTAACTGGCCTCTGTTGGTGCAGGAACCCACCCTTCGAGCCACTTGCGAATGACTGGCCTGATAACCGTGGAAATAATCCCTCTTCCTCCTCCTCTTCCTCCTGTGCCACATCCTCTTCCATAATCGCCTGAGGTGTTTTTTCAAGAAGACATTTAAGTGGGATAGTAATGCTGAGGACTGCATTATCGACACTGGCCATGTTGGTGGAGTACTCGAATCAGCACAACACAGCACACACGTCCCGCATGGAGGCACATGTGCAAGGTGGTGAAGGGAGGCACACCTTGTGGGCACGTTGCATATAAGGAGGTTAGCGGGAAGGCCGAACTTACGCTGCAGCACAGACAGGCGAGCAGCAGCAGGGTGAGAACGCCGAAAAAACACGCACAGACAGACCACACTTTCTGCAGCAGCTTTGACATATCGGGGTAATTTTTCAGGAACCTCTGCATAACCAAATTCAGCACACACGCCAGGCAAGTGATGTGAGTCAAACTGGCTAGGCCCAGAACTGCTTTGAGATTTCGCCCATTATCGCACAACACCAGGCTGGGCTTAAGGCTCAGTGGCACCAACCACTCATCGGTCTGTTGTTCCATGCCCATCCACAGCTGCTGAATAGTGTGGATTTTTTCCCCTAAACAGATGAGTTTCAAAACAGCCTAGTTTCAAAACAGCCTGCTGTAGTTTCCCCCTGGCTGTGCTGTATTTGGTGGTGAAGGTGTTACGCTGACCAGATGAGGAGGCGGTAGAAGAAGCGGAGTAGGAGATAGTAAATGACTTACAAGAAATGTGAGTGCATGTGCTAAGCCTGCACGTAGGATAAGACACCAAAAGAGAAAACGAGGCTAGCACAAATAGTTATGAAAACTTTATAGTCTCAACACGAGACAGAATGCATTAAAATACAAATAAAAGACAATGTAATGGTGGATAGAGAGCACACAGAATGATATGGTACACCACTAAATCACTAAACGTATCAAGGCTAAAGAGATGATATAAATATCATAAAATGTATGAATGGCCCAGACAAGATATCAAATACACACTCTCCCCCTGAAGAAGCTTACGCGAAACGTGCTTTGGGGCTCTGCTGGTTCGCCACTCAGGTAATCACTTTATGGCTCCCTAATGGGCATTTCAGCATAATATATCCATGCACTTTGTTATATTTGCACTATGCACTTTATACCTTTTTGTGTATTGTATTAGATTCTGATTCTGTCCTGATAGCTTTGGTTAGCTATATGTATTTTATATCTTGTCTGGGCCATACCTACATTTTATGATATTTATATAATCTCTTTAGCCTTGATACGTTTAATGATTTAGTGGTGTACCATATCATTCTGTGTGCTCTCTATCCACCATTACATTGTCTTTTATTTGTATTTTAATTAGGGATGAGCGAACCCGAACTGTATAGTTCGGGTTCGTACCGAATTTTGGGGTGTCCGTGACACGGACCCGAACCCGGACATTTTCGTAAAAGTCCGGGTTCGGGTTCGGTGTTCGTCGCTTTCTTGGCGCTTTTTGAAAGGCTGCAAAGCAGCCAATCAACAAGCGTCATACTACTTGCCCCAAGAGGCCGTCACAGCCATGCCTACTATTGGCATGGCTGTGATTGGCAAGTGCAGCATGTGACCTCTATTTAAGCTGGAGTCACATAGCGCCGCCCGTCACTCTGCTCTGATCAGCATAGGGAGAGGTTGCAGCTGCGACGTTAGGGCGAGATTAGGCAGTGATTAACTCCTCCAAAATACTTCATTCAGAGATCGATCTGCAGCTGTGGATGATTGAACTGCTGCTTTTGAATTGCTCACTGTTTTTAGGCTGCCCAGAGCGTTTTTCAGTCACTTTTTTCTGGGGTGATCGGCGGCCATTTTGTGTCTTGTGGTGCACCAACACAAGCTGCCACCAAGTGCATTTAACCCTCAATAGTGTGGTTGTTTTTTGGCTAAATCCTACATCAGGGTCAAGCTGTCACACCAAGTGCATTTAACCATCAATAGTCTGGTTATTTTTTGGCCATATACTAAATCAGGGGCAAGCTGAGCCTGTCACCAAGTGCATTTAACCCTCAATGGTGTGGTTGTTTTTTGGCTAAATCCTACATCAGGGTCAAGCTGTCACACCAAGTGCATTTAACCAGCAATAGTGTGGTTATTTTTTGGCCATATACTACATCAGGGGCAAGCTGTCACCAAGTGCATTTAACCCTCAATGGTGTGGTTGTTTTTTGGCCAAATCCTACATCAGGGTCAAGCTGTCACACCAAGTGCATTTAACCATCAATAGTCTGGTTATTTTTTGGCCATATACTACATCAGGGTCAAGCTGTCACAACAAGTGCATTTAACCATCAATAGTGTGGTTATTTTTTGGCCATATAATACATCAGGGGCAAGCTGAGCCTGTCACCAAGTGCATTTAACCCTCAATAGTGTGGTTGGTCAAGCTGTCACACCAAGTGCATTTAACCATAAGAAGTGTGGTTATTTTTTGCCATATCCCAGTCTAATTCTGTCTGTAAACATATACCTGTCACCCAGCGCCTAAATAATAGGCCTCAAATTTATAGTCAGCTAAATCTGTGGTTATTGCTGTGGCTGGGCAAGTTATTTAGTGTCCGTCAAAGCACAGTTTTTGTTCTGGGTTGAAATACAATTCCCAATTTAGCAATTCTCTAAATTAGTGGTTTCTGCTGTATCAGGCCTACTTTAAATTTATCCCTAAAAGGGTATATCATATTCAAGGTGCACATAGGGTCATTCAGAATAACTTCACACACACGCTACTGTGTATTTCCAAGTCTAATTCTGTCACTAAACCCATACCTGTCACCCAGCGCCTAAATACTAGGCCTCAAATTTATATCCTGCTAAATTTGTCGAAACTGCTGTGGCTGGTCAAGTTATTTAGTGTCCGTCAAAGCACAGTTTTTGTTCTGGGTTGAAATACAATTCCCAATTTAGCAATTTCCTAATTTAGTGGTTTCTGCTGTATCAGAGCTATTTTAAATCTATCCCTAAAAGGGTATATAAGATTCAAGGTGCACATAGGGTCAATCTGAATAACTTCACACACACGCTACCCTGCATTTCCAAGTCTAATTCTGTCAGTAAACCTATACCTGTCACCCAGCGCCTAAATAATAGGCCTCAAATTTATATCCAGCTAAATCTGTCGTTACTGCTGTGGCTGGTCAAGTTATTTAGTGTCCGTCAAAGCACAGTTTTTGTTCTGGGTTGAAATACAATTCCCAATTTAGCAATTTCCTAATTTAGTGGTTTCTGCTGTATCAGAGCTATTTTAAATCTATCCCTAAAAGGGTATATAATATTCAAGGTGCACATAGGGTCATTCTGAATAACTTCACACACACGCTACTGTGCATTTCCAAGTCTAATTCTGTCAGTAAACCTATACCTGTCACCCAGTGCCTAAATAATAGGCCTCAAATTTATATTCAGCTAAATCTGTCGTTACTGCTGTGCCTGTATTAGTGTAATACGGTACCTAAATAGATAGCCAGATAGTGTTAGGTGTCTGTAAAAAAAGGCCTGAATTTGAATTCAATACATTGGGCCAAATAATATTTTTCTTATTGTGGTGAACTGTAACAATGAGGAAAACATCTAGTAAGGGACGCGGACGCGGACATGGTCGTGGTGGTGTTAGTGGACCCTCTGGTGCTGGGAGAGGACGTGGCCGTTCTGCCACAGCCACACGTCCTAGTGTACCAACTACCTCAGGTCCCAGTAGCCGCCATAATTTACAGCGATATTTGGTGGGGCCCAATGCCGTTCTAAGGATGGTAAGGCCTGAGCAGGTACAGGCATTAGTCAATTGGGTAGCCGACAGTGGATCCAGCACGTTCACATTATCTCCCAGTCTTCTGCAGAAAGCGCACAGATGGCGCCTGAAAACCAAGCCCATCAGTCTGTCTCATCACCCCCATGCATACCAGGGAAACTGTCTGAGCCTCAAGTTATGCAGCAGTCTCTTATGCTGTTTGAAGACTCCGCTGGCAGGGTTTCCCAAGGGCATCCACCCAGCCCTTCCCCAGCGGTGGAAGAAATAGAATGCACTGACGCACAACCACTTATGTTTCCTGATGATGAGGACATGGGACTACCACCTCAGCATGTCTCTGATGATGACGAAACACAGGTGCCAACTGCTGCGTCTTTCTGCAGTGTGCAGACTGAACAGGCGGTCAGGGATCAAGACTGGGTGGAAGACGATGCAGGGGACGATGAGGTCCTAGACCCCACATGGAATGAAGGTCGTGCCACTGACTTTCACAGTTCGGAGGAAGAGGCAGTGGTGAGCGTAGCAAAAGAGGGAGCAGTGGGCAAAAGCAGAACACCCACCGCCAAGAGACTCCGCCTGCTACTGACCGCCGCCATCTGGGACTGAGCACCCCAAAGGCAGCTTCAAGGAGTTCCCTGGCATGGCACTTCTTCAAACAATGTGCTGACGACAAGACCCGAGTGGTTTGCACGCTGTGACATCAGAGCCTGAAGCGAGGCATTAACGTTCTGAACCTTAGCACAACCTGCATGACCAGGAACCTGCATGCAAAGCATGAACTGCAGTGGAGTAAACTCCTTAAAACCAAGGAAGTCACTCAGGCTCCCCCTTCTACCTCTTCTGCTGCTGCCGCCTCGGCCTCTTCTGCTGCTGCCGCCTCGGCCTCTTCCTCCGCCTCTGGAGGAACGTTGGCACCTGCCGCCCAGCAAACAGGGGATGTACCACCAACACCACCACCTCCGTCATCAAGCATCTCAATCATGTCACACGGCAGCGTTCAGCTCTCCATCTCACAAACATTTGAGAGAAAGCGTAAATTCCCACCTAACCACCCTCGATCCCTGGCCCTGAATGCCAGCATTTCTAAACTACTGGCCTAGGAAATGCTGTCATTTAGGCTGGTGGACACAGACAGCTTCAAACAGCTTATGTCGCTTGCTGTCCCACAGTATGTTGTTCCTAGCCGGCACTACTTCTCCAAGAGAGGCGTGTCTTCCCTGCACAACCAAGTATCCGATAAAATCAAGTGTGCACTGCGCAACGCCATCTGTGGCAAGGTCTACCTAACCACAGATACGTGGACCAGTAAGCACGGCCAGGGATGCTATATCTCCCTAACTGCACACTGGGTAAATGTAGTGGCGGCTGGGCCCCACGTGGAGAGCTGTTTGGCGCACGTCCTTCCGCCGCCAAGGATCGCAGGGCAACATTCTTTGTCTCCTGTTGAAACCTCCTCCTACTCAGCTTCCTCCTCCTCTTCTTCCACCTGCTCATCCAGTCAGCCACACACCTTCACCACCAACTTCAGCACAGCCCGGGGTAAACGTCAGCAGGCCATTCTGAAACTCATATGTTTGGGGGACAGGCCCCACACCGCACAGGAGTTGTGGCGGGGTATAGAACAACAGACCGACCAGTGGTTGCTGCCGGTGAGCCTCAAGCCCGGCCTGGTGGTGTGCGATAATGGGCAAAATCTCGTTGCAGCTCTGGGACTAGCCGGTTTGACGCACATCCCTTGCTTGGCGCATGTGCTGAATTTGGTGGTGCAGAAGTTCATTCACAACTACCCCGACATGTCAGAGCTGCTGCATAAAGTGCGGGCCGTCTGTTCGCGCTTCCGGCGTTCACATCCTGCCGCTGCTCGCCTGTCTGCGCTAAAGCGTAACTTCGGCCTTCCCGCTCACCGCCTCATATGCGACGTGCCCACCAGGTGGAACTCCACCTTGCACATGCTGGACAGACTGTGCGAGCAGCAGCAGGCCATAGTGGAGTTTCAGCTGCAGCACGCACGGGTCAGTCGCACTACGGAACAGCACCACTTCACCACCAATGACTGGGCCTCCATGCGAGACCTGTGTGCCCTGTTGCGCTGTTTCGAGTACTCCACCAACATGGCCAGTGGCGATGACGCCGTTATCAGCGTTACAATACCACTTCTATGTCTCCTTGAGAAAACACTTAGGGCGATGATGGAAGAGGAGGTGGCCCAGGAGGAGGAGGAGGAGGAAGAGGGGTCATTTTTAGTACTTTAAGGCCAGTCTCGTAGAAGTGACTCAGAGGGAGTTTATTTTGCAACAGCAGAGGCCAGGTACAAATGTGGCCAGCCAGGGCCCACTACTGGAGGACGAGGATGAGGAGGAGGTGGAGGAGGATGAGGATGAAGCATGGTCATAGCGGGGTGGCACCCAACGCAGCTCGGGCCCATCACTGGTGCGTGGCTGGGGGGAAAGGCAGGACGATGACGATACGCCTCCCACAGAGGACAGCTTGTCCTTACCCCTGGGCAGCCTGGCACACATGAGCGACTACATGCTGCAGTGCCTGCGCAACGACAGCAGAGTTGCCCACATTTTAACGTGTGCGGACTACTGGGTTGCCACCCTGCTGGATTCACGCTACAAAGACAATGTGCCCACCTTACTTCCTGCACTGGAGCGTGATAGGAAGATGCGCGAGTACAAGCGCACGTTGGTAGCCGCGCTACTGAGAGCATTCCCAAATGTCACAGGGGAACAAGTGGAAGCCCAAGGCCAAGGCAGAGGACGGGCAAGAGGTCGCCAAGGCAGCTGTGTCACGGCCAGCTCCTCTGAGGGCAGGGTTAGCATGGCAGAGATGTGGAAAAGTTTTGTCAACACGCCACAGCTAACTGCACCACCACCTGATACGCAACGTGTTAACAGGAGGCAACATTTCAATAACATGGTGGAACAGTACGTGTGCACACCCCTCCACGTACTGACTGATGGTTCGGCCCCATTCAACTTCTGGGTCTCTAAATTGTCCACGTGGCCAGAGCTAGCCTTTTATGCCTTGGAGGTGCTGGACTGCCCGGCGGCCAGCGTTTTGTCTGAACGTGTATTCAGCACGGCAGGGGGCGTCATTGCAGACAAACGCAGCCGCCTGTCTACAGCCAATGTGGACAAGCTGACGTTCATAAAAATGAACCAGGCATGGATCACACAGGACCTGTCCATCCCTTGTGCAGAATAGACATTAACTACCTCCCCTTAACCATATATTATTGTACTCCAGGGCACTTCATCATTCAATCCTATTTTTATTTTCATTTTACCATTATATTGCGAGGCTACCCAAAGTTGAATGAACCTCTCCTCTGTCTGGGTGCCGGGGCCTAAATATATGCCAATGGACTGTTCCAATGTTCGGTGACGTGAAGCCTGATTCTCTGCTATGACATGCAGACTGATTCTCTGCTGACATGAAGCCAGATTCTCTGTTACGGGACCTCTCTCCTCTGCCTGGGTGCCTGGGCCTAAATATCTGACAATGGACTGTTACAGTGGTGGCTGACGTGAAGCCTGATTCTCTTCTATGACATGCAGACTGATTCTCTGCTGACATGAAGCCAGATTCTCTGTTACGGGACCTCTCTCCTCTGGCTGGGTGCCTGGGCCTAAATATATGACAATAGACTGTTACAGTTGTGGGTGACGTGAAGCCTGATTCTCTGCTATGACATGCAGACTGATTCTCTGCTGACATGAAGCCAGATTCTCTGTTACGGGACCTCTCTCCTCTGCCTGGGTGCCTGGGCCTAAATATATGACAATGGACTGTTCCAGTGGTGGCTGACGTGAAGCCTGATTCTCTGCTATGACATGCAGACTGATTCTCTGCTGACATGAAGCCAGATTCTCTGTTATGGGACCTCTCTCCTCTGGCTGTGTGCCTGGGCCTAAATATATGACAATGGACTGTTCCAGTGTTGGGTGACGTGAAGCCTGATTCTCTGCTATGACATGCAGACTGATTCTCTGCTGACATGAAGCCAGATTCTCTGTTACGGGACCTCTCTCCTCTGCCTGGGTGCCTGGGCCTAAATATATGACAATGGACTGTTACAGTGGTGGCTGACGTGAAGCCTGATTCTCTGCTATGACATGCAGACTGATTCTCTGCTGACATGAAGCCAGATTCTCTGTTATGGGACCTCTCTCCTCTGCCTGGGTGCCTGGGCCTAAATATATGACAATGGACTGTTACAGTGGTGGCTGACGTGAAGCCTGATTCTCTGCTATGACATGCAGACTGATTCTCTGCTGACATGAAGCCAGATTCTCTGTTACGGGACCTCTCTCCTCGAACATTTCCGGGAAATTCGGCCGAACTTCTCGAACCCGAACATCGAGGTGTCCGCTCAACTCTAATTTTAATGCATTCTGTCTCGTGTTAAGACTATAATAAAGTTTTTATAACTATTTGTGCTAGCCTCGTTTTCTCTTTTGGTGTCTTACCAGTGTGCAGTTAGGAAGACATAATGTCCCTGCCCATGCTTACTAATCCACGCATCGGTGGTTATGTGGACCTTGCCACAGATGACATTGCGCAGTGCACACCAAATTTTGTCCACCACTTGGTTGTGCAGGGCGGGGATGGCTCGCCTGGAAAAGTAGTAGCGGCTGGGAACCACGTACTGTGGGATAGCCACCACCATACGTTTTTTGAAAGTCTCTTTCTCCACCAGACGGAATCACAGCATTTCAAAGGCCAGGACTTTTAAAATGCTGGCATTCAGGGCCAGGGATTGTGAATGGGTAGAGGGGTACTTCCTCTTTCTCTCCAGTATTTGGAGATGGACAGCTGAACGCTTCCATGGGACATTGTGGAGATAGTTGTTGACGGTGAGGGATGTGGTGGCATTGCTGCCACATCCTCTGTTTGCGGGGTGGCAAGTACCACTGTCACTCCAGAGGGGGAGAAAGAGGCCGAGACTGCAGGAGAAGAGGGACCAGGAGGAGCCTGAGATCTTTCGTGGTTTTTGAGGTGTTTACCCCACTGCTTCAGAATATTTATGCCTCGCTTCAGGTTCTGATTGCCAGCATGCAAACCACTTGTGTTTTGTCGTCAGCACATTGTCTGAAGAACTGCCACGCCAGGGAATTCCTTGGAGCTGGCTTTGGTGTGCTCAGTCCCTGGGTGCGGTGGGTAGTAGCACGTGTACTGGCTAGAAGACGGCCACTCTGCTTTTGCACCCTGCTCCCTCTTTTGCTGTGTGGTTGGTGCAGAAAGCCGCAGCAGTTGGCACCTGTGTTTCGTCATCATCAGAGATGTGCTGCAGTGGTCCTCCCATGTCTACATCCTGAGACATAAGTGGTTGGGCATCAGTGCACTTAATATCTTCCACTTCTGGAGCAGGGCTATGTGGACGGCCCTCGGGAAACCCTGCCAGCAGAGTCATCGAAAATCATAAGTGACTGCTACATGATTTGGGGCTTACACTGCTTGGCTTATTTGCAAGGGGGTGAGGTGAAAGACTAATGCTCATGGGCTGCAGGTGTCAATTCTGCACTTTCAGCAGGTACGTGTGGCGAGAAAAGGAGAGGCGCTAATAGGGTAGTAAGAGATTGAATAGGTATTTAGAAGAAAAAGGGGTTGCCAATTATTGTGCTCACCTTTTGATGTTGTGCATCAAAAATGCACAATATTCGTGGTAGGTCGGTGCTGCCAGTACCTCTCAATCTTCGTGAGTGGAGTGGCCGGTTCTCCGGAGGAGTGATGTGAGATTCAGTAGGGGGATATATACTAGAAACAGTACAGAAATGGGATACCTTCTTGGCGCAAGCACGACTTCAATAGATGTTAGTAAAACTATTTTTTTTATTGATATTGGATAATGAGCGAGTTTTGGAGAAATTATACCCCTTTCTCAAGTCTGTGAGGTCCGTGCCGATGCAGACAGGGTAGCTTCTCACATGTGGATGATCCAAACTGAGATCCCAGCTATAAGAAGGAGATATGCATCGGCATGGACCCCACAGACTTAAAGTGGTATAATTACTCCGAAACGCGTTGTCGCTCATTATCCAATATCAATAAAAAAAGTTTTACCAACATCCATTGAAGTCGTGTTTGCACCAAGAAGGTATACCATTTCTGTACTGTTTCTAGTACATATCCTTCCACTGAATAGCACTTTCAGCAGGGGACTGGATGGGAGACAATGTGAAGGAACTGTAGGCACTGTCAGCCACTAAATCTACTTGTTCTGGCCATACCATTTGTATACCTGTATTCGGGCCTACAAATTAACGCTGAACGTTCTGTTGCCTAAGTGCACCTGAGGAAGGTGTTTCATTTGGGATTGTAGCTGGCACAGATCGACAACATCCTCTCCCTGCAACAGGAACTTCATAAACCCCAGCAGCACCACGATCAGTGCCACGTCCCTTATTTGATGCTCTCCTCATTCTTTGAGTTCACCCACTGAACTAACAGACATATTAACTATATTATTTTCCCTGTCACGTATGCAGTGCAGGTGTACTTCACTCAATAAATGGGTATATGACGTGCACCTAAATAACAGATTGATTAACTATATCAATCTCCCTGTTGCGTATACAGTGCAGGTGTATTTCAGGCAATAAATGGGTACAGTTGCAAGAAAAAGTATGTGAACCCTTTGGAATGATATGGATTTCTGCACAAATTGGTCATAAAATGTGATCTGATCTTTATGTAAGTCATAACAATAGACAATCACAGTCTGCTTAAACTAATAACACACAAAGAATTAAAAGTTACCATGTTTTTATTGAACACACCATGTAAACATTTACAGTGCAGTTGCAAAAAGTATGTAAACCCTTGGATTTAATAACTGGTTGAACCTCCTTTGGCAGCAATAACTTCAACCAAACGTTTCCTGTAGTTGCAGATCAGACGTGCACAATGGTCAGGAGTAATTCTTGACCATTCCTCTTTACAGAACTGTGTCAATTCAGCAATATTCTTAGGATGTCTGGTGTGAATCGCTTTCTTGAGGTCATGCCACAGCATCTCAATCGGGTTGAGGTCAGGACTCTGACTGGGTCACTCCAGAAGGCATATTTTCTTCTGTTTAAGCCATTCTGTTGTTGATTTACTTATATGCTTTGGGTTGTTGTCCTGTTGCAACACCCATCTTCTGTTGAGCTTCAGCTGGTGGACAGATGGCCTTAAGTTCTCCTGCAAAATGTCTTGATAAACTTGGGAATTCATTTTTCCTTCGATGATAGCAATCCGTCCAGGCCTTGAGGCAGCAAAGCAGCCCCAAACCATGATGCCCCTACCACCATACTTCACATTTGGGATGAGGTTTTGACGTTGGTGTGCTGTGGGTCTATTTCTCCACACATAGTGTTGTGTGTTTCTACCAAACAACTCAACTGTGGTTTCATCTGTCCACAGAATATTTTGCCAGTACTGCTGTGGAACATCCAGCTGCTCTTGTGCAAACTGTAAATGTGTAGCAATTTTTTTTTTCTGGACAGCAGTGGTTTTCTCTGTGGTATCCTCCCATGAAATCCATTCTTGTTTAGTCTTTATGTATTGTAGATTTGCTAACAGGGATGTTAGCATATGCCAGAGACTTTTGTAAGTCTTTAGCTGACACTCTAGGATTCTTCTTCACCTCATTGAGCAGTCTGTGCTGTGCTCTTGCAGTCATGTTTACAGGACAGCAACTCCTAACGAGAGTAGCAGCAGTGCTTAACTTTCTTCATTTATAGACTGTGGACTGATGAACAGCAAGGCTTTGAAGATACTTTTATAACCCTTTCCAGCTTTATGCAAGTCAACAATTCTTAATCGTAGGTCTTCTGAGAGTTCTTTCATTCGAGGCATCATTCACATCAGGCAATGCTTCTTGTGAAAAGCAAACCCAGAACTGGTGTGTGTTTTTTATAGGGCAGGGCAGCTGTAAACAACACCTCCAATCTCATCACATTGATTGGACTCCAGTTGGCTGACACCTCACTTCAATTAGCTCTTGGAGATGTCATTAGTCTAGGGGTTCACATACTTTTTCCACCTGCACTGTGAATGTTTACATGGTGTGTTCAATAAAAACATGGTAACATTTAATTCTTTGTGTTTTATTAGTTTAAGCAGACTGTGATTATCTATTGCTGTAACTTAGATGAAGATAAGATCACATTTTATGAACAATTTGTGCAGAAATCCATATAATTCCAAAGGGTTCACTTTTTCTTGCAACTGTATATGACGTGCACCTAACTAACAGACTAACTATTATATTTGTGTGTCTGGGGTACAAAGTACAATCTTGCATTGCACCCTGTAAGAAGGTACCTGGAATCATCAAGGATGGAAGATATGTATCACCGAGTGTTCTGGCCTAGGTGAAGTAAGAGCCAGTATTTTATGTGTCAGCAGCAGCTATTGCTAATTGACACCTAAAGATTTAGTATGGCTGTTATAGCTGATCCGGGATGGCTGTTACTGGGAGTAGTCAAAGTGCTAGGTGGGTGACTACTCCCCATGTTCCAGGCCAGGTTTTGACAGGCATAAAAACCAGCCAGCACTGCCAGGTGTGTGGATTTACCTCCCTCTGAAAGTGGAGCTCAGGAGTCTGTGTGCTATGAACTGAGGGCTGTGCTGGGATTTGAGGTTTGAGCCAGGCTGGAGGACTCAGGCCCCTCTAAAGGAGAACAGGCCGCCTTTGGACTTAATGAGGCTGAACTGCTAACAGGGTGGGAATTAACACCCAGGAGAAAAGGTGACTTTTATTGTTTATTGTGTGTGAACAATTTGTGATACAGCTTATCTGCATTTTGTTATACACCAATGTGTGAATAAACACCGCTGTTTGATTAAAAAACGGTGTAATTTGCCTCTATACTGCATCCACTAGTCCTAACTACCAGAGAGAATTCCCACAACCCACAAAAAAATCGCTCCTGGTGATGCTCTGCCAGGCCTCTACTGCAACTGTCTTCAGTTCCTGCTTGTTCTTGGGGCATTTTTCCTTCAGTTTTGTCTTCAGCAAGTGAAATGCATGCTCAATCGGATTCAGGTCAGGTGATTGACTTGGCCATTGCATAACATTCCACTTCTTTCCCTTAAAAAACTCTTTGGTTGCTTTTGCAGTATGCTTTGGGTCATTGTCCATCTGCACTGTGAAGCGCCGTACAATGAGTTCTGAAGCTTTTAACTGAAAGAATTCATCCTGCTGCTTTTGTCAGCAGTCACATCATCAATAAATACAAGAGAACTAGTTCCATTGGCAGCCATACATGCCACGCCATGGCACTACCACCGCCATGCTTCACTGATGAGGTCGTATGCTTAGGATCATGAGCGATGCCTATCCTTCTCCATACTCTTCTCTTCCCTTCACTCTGGTACAAATTGATCTTGGTCTCATCTGTCCATAGGATGTTGTTCCAGAACTGTGAAGGCTTTTTTAGATGTCATTTGGCGAACTCTAATCTGGCCTTCTTGTTTTTGAGGCTCATCAATGGTCCACATCTTGTGGTGAACCCTCTGTATTCACTCTGGTGAAGTCTTCTCTTGATTGTTGACTTTGACACACATACACCTACCTCCTGGAGAGTGTTCTTGATCTGGCCAACTGTTGTGAAGGGTGTTTTCTTCACCAGGGAAAGAATTCTTCGGTCATCCACCACATTTGTTTTCCTTGGTCTTCTGGGTCTTTTGGTGTTTTTGCTATCTCTCTGATGGGTTTGTTTTGTTTATTCAGCCTAATAATGGCTTGCTTCACTGATAGTGACAGCTCTTTGGATCTCATATTCCAAATGCAAATAGCACACTTGAAATGATCTCTGGACCTTTTATCTGCTCATTGTAATTGGGATAATGAGGGAATAACACACACCTGGCCATGGAAAAGCTGAGAAGCCAATTGCCCCATTACTTTTGGTTTCTAAACAAGCGGGAGGCACATATGCAAACTGTTGTAATTCCTACACCGTTCACCTGATTTGGATGTAAATACCCTCAAATTAAAGCTGACAGTCTGCAGTTAAAGCACATCTTGTTTTTTTTTTATTATTTCAAATCCATTGTGGTGGTGTATAGAGCCAAAAATGTTAGAGTTGTGTTGCTGTTCCAATATTTATGGACCTGACTGTATATTCTAACCACCAGGAGTTCCCACGGTGATGGGGACACTTGAAGATAGAATATACCGTCAGGGTGCTATGATCCACGCAATTAACCCCTCAGGTGTGGGTTAATTGCGCAGATCACATCGCCCTGTGCGCCCTCCCCCCACCTCCTCAGTATTAAAATAATTGGTGGCCAGTGCACCCCCCTCCCCAGTATTAAAATAATTGGTGGCCAGTGCGCCTTAAAACCTCCAGTTTTAAAATCATTGGTGGCAGTGGCCACAGGGTCCCCCTCCTCCCCTGGCAGTGGCCACAGGGTCCCTCTCCCCCCATCATTGGTGGCAGCAGGCAGTTCCGATCGAGTCCCAGCGTAATGGCCTGGCTTTGATCGGTTACCATGGCAGCCAGGACGCTACTGAAGTCCTGGCTGCCATGGTTAGTTAATCACTCAGCAGCATTTACTTACCTGCGGAGCTCTACTCCTTCTGAGAACTCACAGGTCTATGCGGCGCATTGCTGAAGGCATATGCGGTGCATAGACCTGTGAGTTCTCAGAAGGAGGAGAGCCCCGCAGGTAAGTAAATGCTGCTGAGTGAAACTGCCTGCTGCCACCAATGACGGGGTGGGAGGAAGAGGGACCCTGTAACCACTGCCAGGGGGGGAGAGGGGACCCTGTGGACAATGCCACCAATGATTTTAATACTGGGGGGAGGGGGGTTGGGGGGTACTGGCCAACAATTATTTTAATACTGGGGAGGGGGGGCGCACTGGCCACCAATTATTTTAATACTGGGGAGGAGGGGGGGAGGGCGCACAGGCCGTCACCATGGGAATGCCTGTGGTTAGAATATACAATCGGATCTGAGTTAGATTGTGAAAACTCAGATCCGATGGTATATTCTAACCACCAGGCTTTCTCATGGTGACAGGGACGCTTGTCGGGGAGGAGTATGCCGAAGGGCAATAACTGCACTAATTAAGGGGGAAAAAAACAATATTCTATAAAACGAATATATGTGATATAGTGCTATACATTTGTTTTTTAGAATATTCGTCAGTTTTTTACTATCTAAACTCTTGATTTCTCCCTTCTTCTTGCTTGTGGCCAATGAGTCATTGGACCACAAGCATTTTAAGCAGGAAGCAATCATGTGTTCAGATGGAGAAAATGACGAATATTCGATACAACGAATATATAGCACTATATTGGCAAAATTTGCGAATTATCGAAGTTTGCGATATTCGCGATTAATATTCGCTATGCGAATATTCACGCTTAACACTACTCATGATCACTGCAGTGATCACTGGCCTCAGTTTTATATGACAGCAGCCACATGGGCTATATGAACAAGTTATAATATTGCAGCCAAGTGAACAAAGCTTGGTGGAAATGACCAGATTGGCAAAGCTTAAAGCAACTGGAGATAGACTGGTGACTATCACTTTTTTATTGTATTATAATTGCTGTCACATTTTTAGCGACTTAAAAAAACTCTGTAAAGGTTATAAAATCATTGTGAAACCTTAAAGTATCTTTTTTTAGAGATTCAAATTAAAATGGCCAAGGTGTGTCTCAGAGAGCGATAAAACAGCTCACCACAAAAAAGGAAGGCGTATGAAAAGAGCATTCTATAAATGCATAATCGGTAGCAGTCAAACCACTGGAAATTCACTGATCCCAAGCTAGTGGATCCTGTGCACTTTATTTTCAGATGAGATGATTATACTGTAGAGATGATTTGGAAACAAATGAGTGATTTACTTTCTTTTTGGTCAGAGGTAGGCTTAAGCGAATCGAGCTTCGATTTGTTCAAACATACCTGTCACCATACAACATTAAAATTTATTGTCTCTGTGTAGGCAAAACTTGTTTCACCCAAAGTCTTGCAAGACTTCGTTGAATGAATTCCGCATCTTTAAAAACATTTAAAATTGGCAATCCGAAGTCGAGTTTAGTAACGGCTGGTACCTCGGTACCAAACCCTACTTTGGATTACTATTTTAAGCAGTTTTTAAAGACGCAGAAGTGATTATTGAATTCATTCATCGAAGTTTCGCGAAACATCGACTGAAACTAATTTTGCCTCCAAAGAGGCAGGTCTCCGGAAAGCATTAAAATGAAGTGTTAGAACTAGAGTAGAGCGAATACCTGGATGTTCGGGTTCGAGAAGTTCGGCCGAACTTCCTGGAAATGTTCGGGTTCGGGATCCGAACCCGACCCGAACTTCGTCCCGAACCCCATTGAAGTCAATGGGGACTCGAACTTTTCGGCACTGAAAAAGGCTGTAAAACATCCCAGGAAAGACATAGAGGGCTGCAAAAGGCAGCAACATGTAGGTAAATCCCCTGCAAACAAATGTGGAAAGGGAAATGAATAAAAATAAAAATAAAATAAATAAAAATTAAACTATATCAATTGGAGAGAGGTCCCATAGCAGAGAATCTGGCTTCACGTCACCCACCACTGTAACAGACCATTGTCAGATATTTAGTCCCAGGCACCCAGGCAGAGGAGAGAGGTCCCTTAACAGAGAATCTGGCTTCATGTCAGCAGAGAATCAGTCTTCATGTCATAGCAGAGAATCATGCTTCACGTCACCCAACACTGGAACAGTCCATTGTCAGATATTTAGGCCCCGGCACCCAGACAGAGGAGAGAGGTACCGTAACAGAGAATCTGGCTTCATGTCAGCAGAGAATCAGTCTGCATGTCATAGCAGAAAATCAGGCTTCACGTCACCCACCACTGTAACAGTCCATTGTCATATATTTAGGCCCAGGCGCCCAGGCAGAGGAGAGAGGTCCCGTAACAGAGAATCTGGCTTCATGTCAGCAGAGAATCAGTTTGCATGTCATAGCAGAGAATCAGGCTTCACGTCAGCCACCACTGTAACAGTCCATTGTCATATATTTAGGCCCAGGCACCCAGGCAGAGGAGAGAGGTCCCATAACAGAGAATCTGGCTTCATGTCAGCGGAGAATCAGTCTGCATGTCATAGCAGAGAATCAGGCTTCACGTCAGCCGCCACTGAAACAGTCCATTGTCATATATTTAGGCCCAGGTACCCAGGCAGAGGAGAGAGGTCCCATAACAGAGAATCTGGCTTCATGTCAGCAGAGAATCAGTCTTCATGTCATAGCAGAGAATCATGCTTCACGTCACCCAACACTGGAACAGTCCATTGTCAGATATTTAGGCCCAGGCACCAAGGCAGAGGAGGGAGGTCCCATTACAGAGAATCTGGCTTCATGTCAGCAGAGAATCAGTCTGCATGTCATAGCAGAGAATCAGACTTCACGTCACCCACCACTGTAACAGTCCATTGTCATATACTTAGACCCAGGCACCCAGGCAGAGGAGAGAGGTCCCATAACAGAGAATCTGGCTTCATGTCAGCAGAGAATCAGTCTGCATGTCATAGCAGAGAATCAGGCTTCACGTCAGCCACCACTGTAACAGTCCATTGTCATATGTTTAGGCCCAGGCACCCAGGCAGAGGAGAGAGGTCCCGTAACAGAGAATCTGGCTTCATGTCAGCAGAGAATCAGTCTGCATGTCATAGCAGAGAATCATGCTTTACATCACCCAACACTGGAACAGTCCATTGTCAGATATTTAGGCCCAGGCACCCAGGCAGAGGAGAGAGGTCCCGTAACAGAGAATGTGGCTTCATGTCAGCAGAGAATCAGTCTGCATGTCATAGCAGAGAATCAGGCATCACGTCAGCCACCACTGTAACAGTATATTGTCATATATTTAGGCCCAGACACCCAGGCAGAGGAGAGAGTTCCCATAACAGAGAATCTGGCTTCATATCAGCAGAGAATTAGTCTGCATGTCATAGCAGAGAATCAGGCTTCACGTCAACCACCACTGGTACAGTCCATTGTCATATATTTAGGCCCCGGCACCCAGGCAGAGGAGAGAGGTCCCGTAACAGAGAATCTGGCTTCATGTCAGCAGAGAATCAGTCTGCATGTCATAGCAGAGAATCATGCTTCACGTCACCCAACACTGGAACAGTCCATTGTCAGATATTTAGGCCCAGGCACCCAGGCAGAGGAGAGAGGTCCCGTAACAGAGAATCTGGCTTCATGTCAGCAGAGAATCAGTCTGCATGTCATAGCAGAGAATCAGGCTTCATGTCACCCACCACGGTAACAGTCCATTGTCATATATTTAGGCCCAGGCACCCAGGTAGATGAGAGAGGTCCCTTAACAGAGAATCTGGCTTCATGTCAGCAGAGAATCAGTCTGCATGTCATAGCAGAGAATCAGGCTTCACGTCAGCCACCACTGTAACAGTCCATTGCCATATATTTAGGCCCAGGCACCCAGGCAGAGGAGAGAAGTCCCATAACAGAGAATCTGGCTTCATGTCAGCAGAGAATCAATCTGCATGTCATAGCAGAGAATCAGGCTTTATGTCACCCACCACTGTAACAGTCCATTATCAAATATTTAGGCCCAGGCACCCAGGCAGAGGAGAGAGGTCCCGTAACAGAGAATCTGGCTTCATGTCAGCAATGAATCAGTCTGCATGTCATAGCAGAGAATCTGGCTTCACGTCAGCCACCACAGTAACAGTCCATTGTCATATATTTAGGGCCACGCACCCAGGCAGAGGAGAGAGGTCCCATAACAGAGAATCTGGCTTCATGTCAGCAGAGAATCAGTCTGCATGTCATAGCAGAGAATCATGCGTTACTTCACCCAACACTGGAACAGTCCATTGTCAGATATTTAGGCCCGGGCACCCAGGCAGAGGAGAGAGGTCCCGTAACAGAGAATCTGGCTTCATGTCAGCAGAGAATCAGTCTGCATGTCATAGCAGAGAATCAGGCTTCACGTCAGCCACCACTGTAACAGTCCATTGTCATATATTCAGGCACAGGCACCCAGGCAGAGGAGAGAGGTCCCATAACAGAGAATCTGGCTTCATGTCAGCAGAGAATCATTCTGCATGTCATAGCAGAGAATCATGCTTTACTTCACCCAACACTGGAATAGTCCATTGTCAGATATTTAGGCCCAGGCACCCAGGCAGAGGAGAGAGGTCCCGTAACAGAGAATCTGGCTTCATGTCATAGCAGAGAATCAGTCTGCATGTCATAGCAGAGAATCAGGTTCATGTCAACCACCACTGTAACAGTCCATTGTCATATATTTAGGCCCAGGCTCCCAGGCAGAGGAGAGAGGTCCCATAACAGAGAATCTGGCTTCATGTCAGCAGAGAATCAGTCTGCATGTTATAGCAGAGAATCAGGCTTCACGTCAGCCACCACTGTAACAGTCCATTGTCATATATTTAGGCCCAGGCACCCAGGCAGAGGAGAGAGGTCCTATAACAGAGAATCTGGCTTCATGTCAGCAGAGAATCAGTCTGCATGTCATAGCAGAGAATCAGGCTTCACGTCAGCCACCACTGTAACAGTCCATTGTCATATATTTAGGCCCAGGAACCCAGGCAGAGGAGGGAGGTCCCATAACAGAGAATCTGGCTTCATGTCAGCAGAGAATCAGTCTGCATGTCATAGCAGAGAATCATGCTTTACGTCACCCAACACTGGAACAGTCCATTGTCAGATATTTAGGCCCAGGCACCCAGGCAGAGGAGAGAGGTCCCTTAACAGAGAATATGGCTTCATGTCAGCAGAGAATCAGTCTGCATGTCATAGCAGAGAATCATGCTTTACGTCACCCAACACTGGAACAGTCCATTGTCAGATATTTAGGCCCAGGCAGAGGAAAGAGGTCCCATAACAGAGAATCTGGCTTCATGTCAGCAGAGAATCAGTCTGCATGTCATAGCAGAGAATCAGGCTTCACGTCACCCACCACTGGAACAGTCCATTGTCATATATTTAGGCCCAGGCACCCAGGCAGAGGAGAGAGGTCCCGTAACAGAGAATCTGGCTTCATGTCAGCAGAGAATCAGTCTGCATGTCATAGCAGAGAATCATGCTTTACGTCACCCAACACTGGAACAGTCCATTGTTAGATATTTAGGCCCAGGCACCCAGGCAGAGGAAAGAGGTCCCGTAACAGAGAATCTGGCTTCATGTCAGCAGAGAATCAGTCTGCATGTCATATAAGAGAGTCATGCTTTACGTCACCCAACATTGGAACACTCCATTGTCATATATTTAGGCCCCGGCACCCTGACAGAGGAGAGGTTCATTCAACTTTGGGTTGCCTCGCAATATAATGGTAAAATAAAAATAAAAATAGGGTTGAATGAGAAAGTGCCCTGGAGTACAATAATATATGGTTAAGGGGAGGTAGTTAATGTCTAATCTGCACAAGGGATGGACAGGTCCTGTGGGATCCATGCCTGGTTCATTTTTATGAACGTCAGCTTGTCCACATTGGCTGTAGACAGGCGGCTGCGTTTGTCTGTAATGACGCCCCCTGCCGTGCTGAATACACGTTCAGACAAAACGCTGGCCGCCGGGCAGGCCAGCACCTCCAAGGCATAAAAGGCTAGCTCTGGCGACGTGGACAATTTAGAGACCCAGAAGTTGAATGGGGCCGAACCATCAGTCAGTACGTGGAGGGGTGTGCACACGTACTGTTCCACCATGTTATTGAAATGTTGCCTCCTGCTAACACGTTGCATATCAGGTGATGGTGCAGTTAGCTGTGGCGTGTTAACCAATACTTTTCCACATCTCTGCCATGCTAACCCTGCCCTCAGATGAGCTGGCCGTGACACAGCTGTCTTGGCGACCTCTTGCCCGTCCTCTGCCTTGGCCTTGGCCTTGGGCTTCCACTTGTTCCCCTGTGACATTTGGGAATGCTCTCAGTAGCGCATCTACCAACATGCGCTTGTACTCGCGCATCTTCCTATCACGCTCCAGTGCAGGAAGTAAGGTGGGAACATTGTCTTTGTACCGTGGATCCAGCAGGGTCGCAACCCAGTAGTCCGCACAAGTTAAAATGTGGGCAACTCTGCTGTCGTTGCGCAGGCACTGCAGCATGTAGTCGCTCATGTGTGCCAGGCTGCCCAGGGGTAAGGACAAGCTGTCCTCTGTGGGAGGCGTATCGTCATTGTCCTGCGTTTCCCCCCAGCCACGCACCAGTGATGTACTTATATAAACCACGGCACTCGATATATTGCAAAATAAGATTCTTTTTTATTTATTGTCCATCCCAAATGGATCTTTTTGTAAATACACTGGCCAACGTTTCGGTCTGTTAGGACCTTGATCACGGCCTTAGTGCAGGAGACCGGAGATATCGGGAGGACCTCTGCTGTTGCACCAGTGATGGGCCCGAGCTGCGTTGGGTGCCACCCTGCTGTGACCATGCTTCATTATCATCCTCCTCCACCTCCTCCTCATCCTCGTCCTCCTCGTCCTCCAGTAGTAGGCCCTGGCTGGCCACATTTGCACCTGGCCTCTGCTGTTGCAAAAAACCTCCCTCTGAGTCACTTCGAAGAGACTGGCCTGAAAGTGCTAAAAATGACCCCTCTTCCTCCTCCTCCTCCTAGGCCACCTCCTCTTCCATCATCGCCCTAAGTGTTTTCTCAAGGAGACATAGAAGTGGTATTGTAACGCTGATAACGGCATCATCGCCACTGGACATGTTGGTGAAGTACTCGAAACAGCGCAACAGGGCACACAGGTCTCGCATGGAGGCCCAGTCATTGATGGTGAAGTGGTGCTGTTCCGCAGACTGACCCGTGCGTGCTGCAGCTGAAACTCCACTATGGCCTGCTGCTGCTCGCACAGTCTGTCCAGCATGTGCAAGGTGGAGTTCCACCTGGTGGGCACGTCGCATATGAGGCGGTGAGCGGGAAGGCCGAAGTTACGCTGTAGCGCAGACAGGCGAGCAGCGGCAGGATGTGAACGCCGGAAGCGCGAACAGACGGCCCGCACTTTATGCAGCAGCTCTGACATGTCGGGGTAGTTGTGAATGAACTTCTGCACCACCAAATTCAGCACATGCGCCAAGCAAGGGATGTGCGTCAAACCGGCTAGTCCCAGAGCTGCAACGAGATTTTGCCCATTATCGCACACCACCAGGCCGGGCTTGAGGCTCATCGGCAGCAACCACTGGTCGGTCTGTTGTTCTATACCCCGCCACAACTCCTGTGCGGTGTGGGGCCTGTCCCCCAAACATATGAGTTTCAGAATGGCCTGCTGACGTTTACCCCGGGCTGTGCTGAAGTTTGTGGTGAAGGTGTGTGGCTGACTGGATGAGCAGGTGGAAGAAGAGGAGGAGAAAGCTGAGTAGGAGGAGGTGGCAACAGGAGGCAAAGAATGTTGCCCTGCGATCATTGGCGGCGGAAGGACGTGCGCCAAACAGCTCTCCGCCTGGGGCCCAGCCGCCACTACATTTACCCAGTGTGCAGTTAGGGAGATATAGCATCCCTGGCCGTGCTTACTTGTCCACGTATCTGTGGTTAGGTGGACCTTGCCACAGATGGCGTTGCGCAGTGCACACTTGATTTTATCGGATACTTGGTTGTGCAGGGAAGGCACGGCTCTCTTGGAAAAGTAGTGCCGGCTGGGAACAACATACTGTGGGACAGCAAGCGACATGAGCTGTTTGAAGCTGTCTGTGTCCACCAGCCTAAATGACAGCATTTCATAGGCCAGTAGTTTAGAAATGCTGGCATTCAGGGCCAGGGATCGAGGGTGGCTAGGTGGGAATTTGTGCTTTCTCTCAAATGTTTGTGAGCAGCAGAAGAGGTAGCAGGAGGAGCCTGAGTGACTTCCTTGTTTTTAAGGTGTTTACTCCACTGCAGTTCATGCTTTGCATGCAGGTGCCTGGTCATGCAGGTTGTGCTAAGGTTCAGAACGTTAATGCCTCGCTTCAGGCTCTGATGGCACAGCGTGCAAACCACTCGGGTCTTGTCGTCACCACATTGTTTGAAGAAGTGCCATGCCAGGGAACTCCTTGAAGCTGCCTTTAGGGTGCTCAGTCCCAGATGGCGGCGGTCAGTAGCAGGCGGAGTCTCTTGGCGGCGGGTGTTCTGCTTTTGCCCACTGCTCCCTCTTTTGCTACGCTGTTGGCTCGGTCTCACCACTGCCTCTTCCTCCGAACTGTGAAAGTCAGTGGCACGACCTTCATTCCATGTGGGGTCTAGGACCTCATCGTCCCCTGCATCGTCTTCCACCCAGTCTTGATCCCTGACCTCCTGTTCAGTCTGCACACTGCAGAAAGACGCAGCAGTTGGCACCTGTGTTTCGTCATCATCAGAGATGTGCTGAAGTGGTATTCCCATGTCCTCATCATCAGGAAACATAAGTGGTTGTGCGTCAGTGCATTCTATGTCTTCCACCGCTGGGGAAGCTCTAGGTGGATGCCCTTGGGAAACCCTGCCAGCGGAGTCTTCAAACAGCATACGAGACTGCTGCATAACTTGAGACTCAGACAGTTTCCCTGGTATGCATGGGGGTGATGTGACAGACTGATGGGCTTGGTTTTCAGGCGCCATCTGTGCGCTTTCTGCAGAAGACTGGGTGGGAGATAATGTGAACGTGCTGGATCCACTGTCGGCCACCCAATTGACTAATGCCTGTACCTGCTTAGGCCTTACCATCCTTAGAACGGCATTGGGCCCCACCAAATATCGCTGTAAATTATGGCGGCTACTGGGACCTGAGGTAGTTGGTACACTAGGACGTGTGGCTGTGGCAGAACGGCCATGTCCTCTCCCAGCACCAGAGGGTCCACTAACACCACCACGACCATGTCCGCGTCCTTTACTAGATGTTTTCCTCATTGTTATCGTTCACCACAACAACAAAAATATTATTTGGCCCAATGTATTGAATTCAAATTCAGGCCTTTTTTTACAGACACCTAACACTATCTGGCTATCTATTTAGGTACCGTATTACACTAATACAGGCACAGCAGTAACCACAGATTTAGCGGACTATAAATTTGAAGCCTATTATTTAGGCGCTGGGTGACAGGTATACGTTTACGGACAGAATTAGACTGGTATATGCACAGTAGCGTGTGTGTGAAGTTATTGAGAATGACCCTATCAGCACCTTGAATCTAATATACCCTTTTAGGGATAAATTTAAAGTAGGCCTGATACAGCAGAAACCACTAATTTAGAGAATTGCTAAATTGGGAATTGTATTTCAACCCAGAACAAAAACTGTGCTTTGACGGACGCTAAATAACTTGCCCAGCCACAGCAATAACCACAGATTTAGCTGACTATAAATTTGAGGCCTATTATTTAGGCGCTGGGTGACAGGTACACGTTTACAGACAGAATTAGACTTGTATATGCACAGTAGCGTGTGTGTGAAGTTATTGAGAATGACCCTATCAGCACCTTGAATCTAATATACCCTTTTAGGGATAAATTTAAAGTAGGCCTGATACAGCAGAAACCACTAATTTAGAGAATTGCTAAATTGGGAATTGTATTTCAACCCAGAACAAAAACTGTGCTTTGACGGACACTAAATAACTTGCCCAGCCACAGCAATAACCACAGATTTAGCAGACTATAAATTCAAGGCCTATTATTTAGGCGCTGGGTGACAGGTATAGGTTTACAGACAGAATTAGACTGGGATATGGCAAAAAATAACCACACTATTTATGGTTAAATGCACTTGGTGTGACAGCTTGACCAACCACACTATTGAGGGTTAAATGCACTTGGTGACAGGCTCAGCTTGCCCCTGATGTATTATATGGCCAAAAAATAACCACACTATTGATGGTTAAATGCACTTGTTGTGACAGCTTGACCCTGATGTAGGATTTAGCCAAAAAACAACCACACTATTGAGGGTTAAATGCACTTGGTGACAGCTTGCCCCTGATGTAGTATATGGCCAAAAAATAACCACGCTATTGATGGTTAAATGCACTTGGTGTGACAGCTTGACCCTGATGTAGGATTGAGCCAAAAAACAACCACACTATTGAGGGTTAAATGCACTTGGTGGCAGCTTGTGCTGGCGCACCACAAGACACAAAATGGCCGCCGATCACCCCAGAAAAAAGTGAATGAAAAACGCTCTGGGCAGCCTAAAAACAGTGAGCAGTTGATTAGCAGCAGTTCAATGATCCACAGCTGCAGATCGATCACTGAATAAAGTATTTTGGAGGACTTAATCACTGCCTAATCTCGCCCTAACATCGCAGCTGCAACCTCTCCCTACACTGATCAGAGCAGAGTGACGTGCGGCGCTACGTGACTCCAGCTTAAATAGAGGCTGGGTCACATGCTGCACTGGCCAATCACAGCCATGCCAATAGTAGGCATGGCTGTGACGGCCTCTTGGGGCAAGTAGTATGACGCTTGTTGATTGGCCGCTTTGCAGCTTTTCAAAAAGCGCCAAGAAAGCGACGAACACCGAACCCGAACCCAGACTTTTACGAAAATGATCGGGTTCGGGTCCATGTCACGGACACCCCAAAATTCGGTACGAACCCGAACTATACAGTTCGGGTTCGCGCCTCTCTAGTTAGAACTAATCCACTTCGGATTTATGATCCGAAGGTCGATTCACTCAACATATTCAGAGGTATTCTTAAAGAGAAATGGAACTACCTATGCCACTTCTTTAATATGGAAAATAACATTTCTTTTTATTCTAGTATTACTTTTTTTTTCTTTTTTCCCTTCTGCCACCAGGTATTTCAAATTAGAAACTATTGTGTAGAAAGTATATAATACCAAACACCAAAATATCAGTGCAATTTATATGATGAAGGGTTATGTTAAAAACATGACAGTGATTTGAAATTCAATGTCAACTAAAGCTATGTTTATTCCTCTAGAATGGTTCCATTTTAACTGATGCCAGATCAAAAATGAAAGGTACCTGTTTCTGACTAGAATACAAAGTAAGAAGCGGCACACATCTCTTATAAGCTTCTCTCTTCCATTCCCATTATTCAAATCACAATGCTTTACATTGTGAGGTATACTAGATAAGTAAAAATGGAGAGACACTTATTTGGGCTTTTACATCCATAATACTACATCATCATGCAGAGGTACTTTTAAAGGGCATCTGTCAGCAGATTTGTACCTATGAAACTGGATGACCTGTTGCCTTTGTGCTTGGCAGCTGTGTTGGTCCCATGTTCATATGTGCCTGCATTGCTGAGATAAAAGATGCAAATGAACCTCTAAGAGCAACATTGGCGTTATCATTACACCTAGAGGCTCTGCTCTCTCTGTAACTGCCGCACCCTCTGCACTTTGATTGACAAGGCTAGGCAGTGTCAATCAAAGTCAGAGGGTGTGGCAGTTGCAGAGAGAGAGCAGAGACTCAAGCTGTAATAGCAATGCCCCAGTTGCTACTAGAGGCTAATTTCCATATATTACTCTAATGGTGCAGAACCACAAGCAACCAGACAGAGGTTAAACAATAGTGGATTTATTAATTAAATGGCAGTACAGTCCAAACCAGTAAACATATACAGGTAACTTACCCAAATAATAACCTGTGCAGGGAAACACCAAAAGGACACAGTGATCAGACCGAAGTTCATATGCGCAGTATTAGTTCATGGATTTCCAGGGTCCAATCCAAGGTCATACAAACCTGTTCAGCAAAGATTAGGTATCCAAAGGCATTCTCTAGAGATAAATCGAGGAAGGCAGAGGTCATGCACAGGTAAGTCTGGGCGAATATGAACCGCAACATACACTCAGGTTGTCAAAACAACAGTGGGCACTGACCAGCCAGGGAGATCACCTTTGAAGTACCTGCTAGCTAATCACAAAGTTCCATGTGTCTATTCCTCATAAGTCATATAATGATCCTAATCCCTGACACTTGTGAGACCTAGGCTGGTCCTTAGTCACTTAATCCATGCCTGCTCTGTAATCTACTAGAATTTACGTACAGGTATTTTTCCCATCAGCGGGCGCCTTAGCGAATAAGATGCGCGTACGTTCAGCTGCATATCCTTTTGAGAACCTTCTCTCAACCATGCATGCGGACGCTTGAGCGGCCCAGCATAAATACACGATGGCGTTTGCATGGATGCTGGAACAGAACCTGCAGGTGAACCTAGAGACAGGACTGGTGCTGCGTGCCGCCACCAGTCTGGTCAATCTGCCACCGAGACCCCGGTGGTCTTCCCCTCCTGCGACCATGCGTACGCACTACCGCGTCTGCCCGCAAAGGAGTCGGAACCAAAGATTCCCCAGGCACATGTGTGACCTGTCTCGTTACTCCAACGGGGACCTCCGCAGGCCGAGCCCCACGAGGAACCCTGGGGTCTCCAGTGGATAGCGGAACAGGAGAGGCAGCTCAGACGACTCCAGATGGGCTTTCCCCAGATTCTCACAATGGAAAGCTGCCACTAATTCATCTGCATGAACCTGACGGGCAGGTACCCAACATCTCTCCTCTGGACCATAACCCTTCCAGTCCACTAAATGCTGGAGGGACCTCTGGACAAAACAGGAGTGTAAAATCTTAATGACCTCAAATTCAGGCTCCCCTTGAACCTCCACTGCAGATGGAGTTTGGACGAAGGGAGCTGACTTGGCTGCCGACTTGAGCAGTGAAACATGGAAGGTGTTCACTCCTTGAATCGACGGAAGAAGAGCAACCTTGTAAGTAATCCAGTTGATCTTCTGTGTCACCGGGTATGGACCAATGAATCTAGGCCCCAACTTGGCAGACGGTTGATGCAAGGGAATGTTCCGGGTGGAGACCCACACTGGATCTCCTACCTTAAACTCTTGCTCTGCAGTGCAATGACCATCAGCGAATCTTTTCTGTTGTGCCACCGCACTACATAGATTCTGTCACACCAACAACAAAATGGGTTGTCTATCCTGGAACCATTGGTTCACCACCGGTGAGTCAGTGCAGGCCCCTGCCAGAGATGAGAGTCTTGGGTCCCTGCCCCCCACGCACCTGAATGGAGAGATCTTGGTAGAGGCATGTTCGGAGTTATTATAAGCCACCTCCGCAAAGGGGGTGAGCTGCCCATTCCTCCTGGCAGTCTGACACAAAACACTGAAGATATTGTTCCAGAGTCTGGTTCATTCTCTCCATCTGCCCATTGGTCTCTGGGTGAACACCAGATGAAAATGACAGCCCAATCCCCAACGCGGAGCAGAAAGAACTCCAGAACCGGGAGCTAAACTGGATTCATCTATCTGAAACAATATCCTCCTGAGCCCCATATAATTGTAAGACATGCTTAACAAACAGATCTGCCAGCTCTCCAGCCGATGGCAATCCGGAAGTGGTATAAAATGGGCCATCTTACTAAAACGGTCCACCACTACCCAAATTACCGTACAACCATAAGACCTAGGCAGATCTGTTATGAAGTCCATAGACACGTGGGTCCGTGGGTCCAAAGGAATGGGCAGCGGAAGCAAAGTACCAGAGGGAGCAGACTAAGCCAGTTTACACTGAGCCCAAATACTACATGCCTGAATGTAGGCTTTGATATCAAAAAACATCTTAGGCAACCAGACGTAGCTTTTACAAGGGGACATGGTCTTTTTTATCTCCAGATGCCCGGCCGACTTAGAATCATGTAACTGTTGTATGACTCTGAGCCTGAAATGTAAAAGGCACAAACAGCCGAGCTTCAGGTTTGTTAGGAGGGCTCTCCATCTGTAAATGCAGAAGAAGAGAAGACAAGTTCTCCATTATACCTGGGCTGTTCAAAGCGGCTACGAAGTACCTCGCAGTAATAATGGGCTCAGGCTCAGAGTCACTTACCAAAATGGTTTCTGGGAAACAACGGGAGAGAGCATCTGCTTTCACATTTTTTGGCCCTGGTTTGTAAGTTAACCGGAAATTAAAGCGAGTGAAAAATAATGCCCAGTGAGCTTGATGAGAATTTAACCTCTTGGCACATTTGATGTATTCAAGGTTTTTGTGGTCGGTGTAAACTGTAATAGTAATAGGATGTTTCGCACCCTCTAGCCAATGTCTCCGCTCTTGAAAGGCAAACTTAACTCCCAGAAGCTCTCTACTGCCGATGTCATAATTGCATTCGGCTGGTAAGAGCTTCTGGGAGAAAAAGGCACAAGGATGAAGCCTTTCAGGATTTCCAGACTACTGAGAGAGAATCACCCCCATGCCAACCTCAGAGGCGTCAACCTCGAGGACAAAAGGTTGAGAAGTGTCTGGATGAGTGAGGATTGGTGCGGAGCAGAAAGCCTGCTTCAGCATCTCGTAGGCTTTGCCAGCCTCTCTCATCCACTTAGAAGGGTTTGCCCCCTTCTTAGTGAGGTTCGTGAGAGGCACTACGACCACAGAAAAGTTTTTAATAAATTTGCGGTAGAAGTAGGCGAAAACTAAGAAGCACTGTAATCCCTTCAGGTCCTTAGGCTGAGGCCAATCCAGAACAGCTGAGAGCTTGAAAGGATCCATCGCCAATCTGCATTCTGAGACAATATACCCTAGGAAGGGCAATTCTTTCACCTCAAACACGCACTTCTCGAGTTTGGCGTAAAGACGATTCTTCCTCAGCTTCTGGAAAACCTAACACACATGATCCCTGTGAGTCTGCGGGTCCGATGAGTAGATTAGTATATCATCTAAATAGACGACCACAAATCTACCCAAAAAATCCCTGAGGACATCATTGATGAACTCCTGGAAGACCGCAGGGGCATTACAGAGACTGAAAGGTATCACAAGATACTCGTAATGCCCGTCCCTGGTGTCTTCCCTTTGTCGCCTTTTCGAATGCGTACCAAATTGTATACACCCCGCAAATCGAGTTTGGTGAAAACTTGAGCCCCCGCCACCTGAGAGAACATGTCCTCAATAAGTGGAAGAGGGTACCGATTCTTCACCGTGATAGGATTGAGGGCGCGAAAATCGATACAGGGTCTCAATCCACCGTCTTTCTTCCCCACAAAGAAGAATCTCGCTCCTGGCGGAGAATTGGACAGTCAAATGAAACTCTTATCGAGGTTCTCTTTTATATAATCCAGCTGGGCCTGAATCTCAGGTGCAGTGAGATTATACAGATGTCCTCTGGGTGGCATGGTACCTGGCAAAAAATATATAGGACAATCATATGGCCTATGAGGTGGTAACTAGAGTTGAGTGGACACCTGGATGTTTGGAAAAAAGTTTGCGTTCGGGACCCGAACTTGACCCCGAATCACATTAAAGTCAATGGGAAAACGAACTTTTGAGCACTAAAATGGCTGTAAAAATGTAATGGAAAGAGCTAGAGGGCTGCAAATGGCATCAAAATGTAGTTAAGAGCATGGCAAGTGCTCTGCAAACAAATGTGGATATGGAAATGATTTAAAATAACATAAAATACGTAAAAATAATAATCTTGATCTAGGAGGACGAGGTCCATATGGAGTAGGAGGTTGAGGAGGCGGTGGATGTGGTGGTGTAGGTGGAAGTGGCGCTGAAGGAGGATTAGGTAGCCTACACTGCTTTTTGGTTTGAAATGTATTTATTTTTTTAAATTAGGGTACACACCAAAACATTGGGAAATATAACCATCCAGTCGTGCTAAACACACGTTCAGACAATACACCGGCTGCAGGGCAGGCCAGCACCTCCAAGGCGTAAAGGGAAAGCTCAGGCCATGTGCCCAATTTGAGACCCAGAAGTTGCAGGGGCTGACCCCTGTCAGTCAGTTCGTGTAGGCATGTGCACACTTACTGCCCCACCATGTCGCATGTCCGCGTGATGTTCACCATCCAATTTGATATCGGCTCTATCAACTTTCGATGTTCTTTTATGCGCCTACTATGGTGATCATGGGTGTCGGGGAATCAGGGTTCCAGGCCAGAGAGGGATCATGAGAAAGAGAGACCACATCCAAGGGAGGTTTCATTTTTCAAATTTTTTTTTTTTTCCGGTCTACTAGGTATAGAAGTGGTACATCACACCCAAAAATTTGTGAATTTCACCAGAATATATAACTGACAATTTTTATTTTTATTTTTTAAACTGTCTACTAGGTATAGCAGTGGTACTATACACCCAAAAATTTGTTATATAATTAGTGAATTTCACCCTAAAATGCAAACGACAATTTATTTTTATTTTTTAACTGGCCTACTAGGTATAGCAGTGGTACTATTCACCCAAAAATTGGTTATTTTCACCCGAAAAAGTAAATGACAATTCATTTATTTTTGTTTAACCTGTCTACTAGGTATAGCAGTGGTAGTATACACCCAAAAATTTGTTTATTTCACCAGAAAATGTAACTGACAATTTTTTTATTTTTTTATACCGGTCCACTAGGTATAGCAGTGGTACTATACACACCAAAATTTGTGAATTTCACCCTAAAATGTAAATGACAATATTTATTTTTTTCTGGCCTACTAGGTATAGCAGTGGTACTATACAATCAAAAATTGGTTAATTTCACCCGAAAAAGTTAATGACATTTTTTATTTATTTTGTATAACCTGTCTACCAGGTATTGCAGTGGTACTATACACCCAAAAATTTGTTAATTTTACCCTAAAATGTAAATGACAAAGTAGTGAAATGATATAAAATAAAACACATACTAAAAAGAAAAATGGATTTATGAGGTGGAGTTCCATATGGAGTAGGAGTTTGAGGAGGCAGTGGATGTAGCGGAGTAGGTGGAAGCATCGGTGGAGGAGGACGAGATAGCCAACACAGGTTTTTTGTTTTAATTTAATTTTGTAAAATTAAGATACACTCCAAAAGAGTGTGAAATATCCAAAATACAAACATGAGCAATTGAGCTGCAGTATAACAATGGCTGCTTAGTGCAGGTATACATGTCTATTCTGCACAAGGTACGGACAAGTCCTGAGTGATTCATGCCTGGTTCATTTTAATTGGCTGTGGACAGGTGGCTGCGCTTGTATGTGATGACACCCCCTGCCATGCACACGTTCAGATAATACACTGCCTGCAGGGCGGGCCAGCACCTGCAAGGTGTAAAGGGCAAGCTTCAGGCCATGTGCCCAATTTGGAGACCCAGAAGTTGAAGGGGGCAGACCTGTCATTCAGTTCATGTAGGCGTGTGCACACATACTGCTTCACCATGTTGGTTAAATGCTGCTTCCTGCTAAGACGTTCCATATCAGCTGGTGGTGTTGGTTGTTGTGGTGTGCCTTTCAGGATTTCCAGACTACTGAGAGAGAATCACCCCCATGCCAACCTCAGAGGCGTCAACCTCGAGGACAAAAGGTCGAGAAGTGTCTGGATGAGTGAGGATTGGTGCGGAGCAGAAAGCCTGCTTCAGTGTCTTAAAGGCTTTGCCAGCCTCTCTCATCCACTTAGAAGGGTTTGCCCCCTTAGAAGGGGGTTTGCGACTTCTTCCTCGTCCTCTGCCTTCGCCTTGTGCTTCCACTGTGCCCCCGCTATCAGGTGGGAATGCCACCAGCAGCGCGTCTACCAGCGTGCGCTTGTACTCGCAAAACTTACGATCACGCTCCAATGACGACATTAAGGATGGTACGTTATCCTTGTAACGGGGATCCAGCAGCGTGGCCACCCAGTAATTAGCACAAGTTAGAATGTGGGCAACTCGGCGGTCGTTGCAGAGACACTGCAGCATGTAATCGCTCATGTGTGCCAGGCTGCCCAGAGGCAACAAAAAGCTGTCCTCTATGGGAGGTGTATCGTCTGTGTCCTCTGTATCCCCCCATCCACACACCAGTGTTGGCCATGATCTGGGTGCCACCCTGTTGTGAACATTGTTCCTCCTCCTCCATCTCCACCTCCTCATCCTCCACCACCTCATCCTCCAGAACTGTGCCCTGGCTGGACAATTGTGTACCTTGGGTTTGTGGGTGCAGGAACCCACCCTGGGAGCCACTTGGGAATGACAGGCCGGAAACCCTACAAAATGATCCCTCTTCCTCCTCCTCCTCCTCCTCCTGTGCCACATCCTCTTACTTCATTGCCAGGAGGGTTTTTTTTAAGGAGGCATAGAAGTGGGATAGTAACGCAGAGAATGGCATTATCGGCACTGGCCATGTTGGTGGAGTAATTGAAACAGCGCAAAAAGGAACACAGGTCTCGTATGGAGGCCCAGTCATTGGTGGTAAAGTCATGCTGTTCTGCCGATCAACTCACCCGTTAGGGTTGCCACCCGTCCGGGATTCACCCGGACAGTCCGGGTTTGTAATCCTGTGCCCGGGTACAAGCCTTTCTTAGACCCGGGCACAGGATTATTCATTCAAACTGCAGTGTGGTCCGACCGAGACTCCGATCGCATATTTAAGCTGTCACTCCGGGTGAACAGCTGAGCGCAGCGCTCCCGAGCCTCCCCCTCCCTCCTCCCTCCTCCAGTCTATACATTACAGTGATGCCAGGCAGCGCTGTGTTCACTCACTGTTCAGTCTCCTCCTCTGCCTCCCTCCCTCTCTCTGATAAGGAAGTGATGACATCAGAGAGAGAGGCAGAGGGAGCTCCGTGGGAGAAATCATTCTTCTTCTCCTCTCCAGCCCAGCTCCAGCAGCCTGCCCATGTAGTGGCCAGCCCAGTGCCCACTGTGCCCTGCCTGCAGACAACCTGACCAAGACAGTCCTAACTCCTGAGTCCTGCCACCTGTCCTAGTCTGTCACTCACTTCTAAAAAGGTATACATATAAAACATTTGAATTGTGTAATTGTATGTAACAGTGTCGGCTTCTGTCACCCCACTAAACTCTTTTTTTGCCTTCTTATAATCCCTATACTGCGATATATAAATATATAATGTTATTTATCATTTTGGTTCAGTAGATAATGAATAAAACAGACTTTTATAATATGTAAATTACCTGTCTACCAGCAAGTTGGGCGGCTACTTGCTGGTAGCAGCCGCATCCTCCTTACATAAAGATGCCCTCTCCTCATGTTGATTGACAGGGCCAGCGAACGCCATCTTTCTCTGGCTGGCCCTGTCTGCTATCAAGATCTCGCGCCTGCGCCGTAACGGTCTTCAGTCGGCGCAGGTGCACTGAGAGGAGGACACTCGCTCGGCCGCTCCATCCTCAGTGCGCCTGCGCCGGGTGTAGATGTGACGTCATCGGTGTAGGCGCACTGAGGAAGGAGCGGCCGAGCGAGTGTCCTCCTCTCAGTGCACCTGCACCAACTGAAGACCGTTACGGCGCAGGCGCGAGATCTTGATAGCAGACAGGGCCAGCCAGAGAACGATCGCGTTCGCTGGCCCTGTCAATCAACATGAGGAGGGGGCGTCATTATGAAAGGAGGATGCGGCTGCTACCAGCAAGTAACCACCCTACTTGCTGGTAGACAGGTAATTTACATATTATAAAAGTCAGTTTTATTCATTATCTACTAAACCAAAATGACTAATAACATTATGTATTCATATATCGCAGTATAGGGATTATAAGAAGCCAAAAAAAAAAAAAAAAAAAGAGTTTAGTGGGGTGACAGAAGCCCTTTAAACAGGTTTCTGAATCTGTCAATCATCAGAAAAAACGTTATGTTATGTAGCTGACTGCTGTTATGTGCTAATACTACATAACAGCACTACATAACAGTGTGTTTTATAACTCCCTGCCGCTGCCGCCGTTCTCTTAAAATAAAGACTTATAATATGCTAATGAGCCTCTAGGTGCTATGAGGGCGTTCCTGCAGCACCTAGAGGCTCCGTCTATTCACCCTTTGGCAGTGGCACGCCCATGTCTAGTTGATTGATGTCCGAGTTCTCCTCTTCGTCCCGTAAATCCCGCGCCTGCGGCGAATACTAAAAGGGACAGCGAAGGCATGGGATCAGGGGCGTAACGATTGCGGTGCGACAGCGACCAGGGGTGGAGACGGGACATGGTTGGAGGCGGGACATGGGCGTGGCTGGAGGCGGGGCCTGGAAGGGGGCCCTCCCTCCCTTCTGTTCGGGTTTGGCTTGAAGAAAAGGTGGCAACCCTATCACCCGTGCGTGCTGCAGCTGAAACTCCACTATCTCCTGCTACTGCTCGCACAGTCTGGCCAGCATGTGCAAGGTGGAGTTCCTCCTTGTGGGCACGTCGCATATGAGGCGGTGAGCAGGAAGCCCGAAGTTACGCTGCAGCGCTGACAGGCGAGCAGCAGCAGGGTGAGAAATTTTTAAGGAATCTCTTCACCACCAAATTCAGCACATGCTCCAGGCAAGGGATGTGCGTCAAACAGGCTAGTCCCAGAGCTGCTACGAGATTTTGCCCATTATCGCACACCACCAGGCCGGGCTTAAGGCTGACTGGCACAAACCACTCATCGGTCTGTTGTTCAAGCCCCATCCACAGCTCCTGCGCGGTGTGGGGTTTGTACCCCAAACAGATACGTTTTAAAACTGCCTGCTGTCGTTTAACCCTGGCTGTGCTGAAGTTGGTGGTGAAGGTGTTATGCTGACCGGATGAGGAGCTGGTAGAGGATGAGGAAGCAGAGTAGGAGGAGGAAGCAACAGGAGTTTGGTTGAGCGAACCCGAACTGTAAAGTTCGGGTTCGTACCGAACTTTTGGATTTTTGGACCCCGGACCCGAACCTGAACATTTCCGTAACAGTTTGGGTTCGGTGTTCGGCGCAATCAACAAGCGTCATACTACTTGCCCCAAGAGGTCATCACAGCCATGCCTACTAATGGCATGGCTGTAATTGGCCAGAGCAGCATGTGACACAGGCTCTATATAAGCTTGAGTCATGTAGCGCTGCACGTCACTCTGCTGTTACAAGTGTAGGGATAGGATGTTGCAAAACTTGTGATTTCACTGAGAGAATCTAACTCAGCTATCTACTTAGCAATAGTTTTGTGGGTGCAGGTCATAATCGTTTTTCCCTGCCCTAAAGCCATTGACCAAAAAAAAAAAAAACCTTTATAAATCTGTTAGTTAGGTGGGTGGCGGTGGCGGCCATTTTATGCAAGCTCAGTGCACCAGCACTGCATCTGAGCTTTTGGGACATTGCAAATTAAAAATTTTTGGGGGGCAAACTACAACATCTGGATTAGTCAGTGTGCAATTTAAGGTAGAAATACACCCATCATTTTCTGGGGTTTGAAAAAAACACCATTTATTTTTTTCAAAAAAACTGTATTTTCCAGATCTGCAAGTGTTAAATTCAAGTTTAATATATACAGCTTTCATATTCTGTTACCAAAAAAATACTTTTTGGGCAATATACAACATCTGGATTAGTCAGTGTGCAATTTAATGTAGAAATACACCCATCATTTTCTGGGGTTTGAAAAACACACTTTTTCCTTTTTTTAAACTGTATTTTCCAGATCTGCAAGTGTTAAATTCAAGCTTAATATATACAGCTTTCATATTCTGTTACCAAAAAAATACTTTTTGGGCAATCTACAACATCTGTATTAGTCAGTGTGCAATTTAAGGTAGAAATACACCCATCATTTTCTGGGGTTTGAAAAACACACCTTTTATTTTCTTCAAAAAACAGTATTTTCCAGATCTGCAAGTGTTAAATTCAAGTTTAATATATACAGCTTTCATATTCTGGTACCAAAAAAAATACTTTTTGGGCAATCTACAACATCTGGATTAGTCAGTGTGCAATTTAATGTAGAAATACACCCATCATTTTCTGGGGTTTGAAAAACACACTTTTTCCTTTTTTTAAACTGTATTTTCCAGATCTGCAAGTGTTAAATTCAAGCTTAATATATACAGCTTTCATATTCTGTTACCAAAAAAAGACTTTGTTGGCAATCTACAACATCTGTATTAGTCAGTGTGCAATTTAAGGTAGAAATACACCCATCATTTTCTGGGGTTTAAAAAACACACCTTTTATTTTCTTCAAAAAACTGTATTTTCCAGATCTGCAAGTGTTAAATTCAAGTTTAATATATACAGCTTTCATATTCTGGTACCAAAAAAAATACTTTTTGGGCAATCTACAACATCTGGATTAGTCAGTGTGCAATTTAAGGTAGAAATACACCCATCATTTTCTGGGGTTTAAAAAACACATTTTTTTCTCAAAAAAACTGTATTTTCCAGATCTGCAAGTGTTAAATTCAAGTTTAATATATACAGCTTTCATATTCTGTTACCAAAAAAAGACTTTTTTGGCAATCTACAACATCTGTATTAGTCAGTGTGCAATTTAAGCTAGAAATACACCCATCATTTTCTGTGGTTTGAAAAACACACAATTTTTTTTCTCCAAAAAACAGTATTTTTCAGATCTGCAAGTGTTAAATTCAAGTTTAATATACACAGCTTTCATATTCTGTTACCAAAAAAAATGACTTTTTGGGCAATCTACAACATCTGTATTAGTCAGTGTGCATTTTAATTAAAAATAAACACATCATTTTCTGGGGTTTGAAAAAAACACATTTTTTTCAAAAAACTGTATATTTCTGATCTCCAAGTGTAAAATTCAAGTTTAATATATACAGCTTTCATATTCTGTTACCAAAAAAAGACTTTTTTGGAAATCTACAACATCTGGATTAGTCAGTTTGCAATTTAAGGTAGAAATAAACCCATCGTTTTCTGGAGTTCCCTGGCATGGCAGTTCTTCAGACAATGTGCTGACAACAAGTCATGGGTGGTTTGTACGCTGTGCAATCAGTGCCTGAAACAAGGCATAAACGTTGTCAACCTGAGCACAGAACGAGTTGCAGTGGAGTAGAGACTTCAAAAACAAAGAAAGGTCTCTGGCTCCTCCTGCTTCCTCTTCTGTTGCAGTCTCAGCCTCTTCATCCACCACTGGCGTGCCACCTCGCAAACAGAGGATCTGCCAGCAACACCACCACCTGGGTCACCAAGCATCTCCACAATGTCCCACGGAAGCGTTCAGCTCTCTATCTCCAAAACACTGGACTGGAGGAAGTACCCACCGGCGATCCCTGGCCCTGAATGCCAGCATTTCAAAATTACTGGCCTTTGAAATGTTGTCATTCCGTCTGGTGGAGACGGAGAGCTTTAAAAGCCTAATGGCTGTGGCTGTCCCACAGTACGTTGTGCCCAGCAGCCACTACTTTTCCAGGCGTTCCATCCCTTCCCTTCACAACCAAGTGTGGGACAAAATCAGGTGTGCACTGCGCAACGCCATCTGTGGCAAGGTGCACCTCACTACGGATACGTGGACCAGTAAGCACGGTCAGGGACGTTATATCTCCCTAACAGCACACTGGGTAAATGCAGTGGCGGCTGGTCCTGAGGCGGATAGCAGTTTGGCGCATGTCCTTCCACCACCGAGGATTACAGGGCGCTTTAGTTTGCCTCCTGTTGCTTCCTCCTCCTACTCCGCTTCCTCATCCTCTACCACCTGCTCATCTGGTCAGCGTAAAACCTTCACCACCAACTTCAGCACAGCCAGGGTTAAACGACAGCAGGCAGTTTTAAAAATATCTGTTTGGGGGACAAACCCCACACCAGGCAGGAGCTGTGGATGGGCCTTGAACAACAGACAGATGAGTGGTTGGTGCCAGTGAGCCTCAAGCCCTGCCTTGTGGTGTGCGATAATGGACGAAATCTCGTAGCAGCTCTAGGACTAGCCGGTTTGACGCACAATCCTTGCCTGGCGGTTGTTGCGGAGACACTGCAGCATGTAATTGCTCATGTGTGCCAGGCTGCCCAGAGGCAACAAAAAGCTGCCTCTATGGGAGGTGTATAATCTGTGTCATCCGTATGCCCCTAGCCACGCACCAGTGATGGCCATGAGCTGGGCTTGTACTCGCCATGAGCGAGTACATTTGACCATTTTTGCCATGATTAAACCCCTGCTCTTAGCAGGAGGCAACATTTCACCAACATGGTGGAGCAGTATGTGCATAAAGTGTGGGCCGTTGCATAAAGTGTGGGCCGTCTGTGCACGCTTTTGGTGTTCTCACCCTGCTGCTGCTCACCTGTCAGCACTGCAGCGTAACTTCAGCTTTCCCGCTCACCCCCTCATATGCGACATGCCCACGAGGTGGAATTCCACCTTGCACATGTTGGCAAGACTGTGCGAGCAGCAGCAGGTGACAGTGGAGTTTCAGCTGAAGCATGCACTGGTGAATCGCTCTGCGTAACAGCACAATTTCACAACCAATGACTTGGCCTCCATGTGAGACCTGTGTTCCTTGTATCGCTGTTTCAAGTACTCCACCAACATCGTCAGTGCCGATAACGCCGCTCTCAGCGTTACTATCCCACTTCTATGCTTTCTTGAAAAAATGCTGCTGGCGATGATTGAAGAGGATGTGGCACAGGAGGAGGAGGAGGAAGAGGAATCATTTCTTAGAGTTTCCGGCCAGTCATTCCCAAGTGGCTCCGAGGGTGGGTTCCTGCACCCACAAACGCCAGGTACACAATTGTCCAGCCAGGGCACAGTTTTGGAGGATGAGGAGGTGGAGATGGAAGAGGAGGAACCATGTTCACAGCAGGGTGGCACCCAGACCAGCTCATGGCCATCACTGGTGCGTGGCTAGGGGCATACGGATGACACAGATTATACACCTCCCATAGAGGACAGCTTTTCGTTGCCTCTGGGCAGCCTGGCACACATGAGCAATTACATGCTGCAGTGTCTCCGCAACAACCGCCAAGTTGCCCACATTCCAACTTGTGCAGATTACTGGGTGGCCACGCTGCTGGATCCCCGTTACAAGGACAACGTACCGTCCTTAATTCCCTCACTGGAGCGTGAGCGTAAGATGCGCGAGTACAAGCCCTCGCTGGTAGACGTGCTGCTGGTGGCATTCCCACCTCACAGTGGAAGCATAAGGCGAAGGCAGAGGAGGAGGAAGAGGTTGCCAACTTAGCTGGGGCACCTCCAGTACCTCAGAAGGCAGGGTTAGCATGGCCGAAATGTGGAAAAGCTTTGTCAGCACGCCACAACAACTAGCACCACCAGCTGATATGGAACGTCTTAGCAGGAGGCAGCATTTCACCAACATAGTGGAGCAGTATGTGTGCACACGCCCACACATACTGAATAATGGGTCTGCCCCCTTCAACTTCTGGATCTCCAAATGGGGCACATGGCCTGAGCTTGCCTTTTACGCCTTGGAGGTGCTGGCTTGCCCTGCAGCCAGTGTATTATCTGAACGTGTGTTTAGCACAGCAGTGGGCTTTATCACAAACAAGCGCAGCCGCCTGTCCACAGCCAATGTGGATAATCTCATGTTCATTAAAATGAAACAGGCATGGATCCTATAGGACTTGTCAGTACCTTGTGCAGAATAGACATGTATACCGGCCTTAACCAGCCATTGTTAAACTACAGCGAAATGGCTCATTCTTGTATTTTAGATATTTCACACTCTTTTGGAGTGTACCCTAATAAAAAAAATAAAAAATTGAAACCAAAAACCAGTGTTGGCTACTTCGTTCTCCTCCACTGCCGCTTCCACCTTCACCACTGCTTCCACCGCCTCCTCAAACTCCTACTCCATATGGACCTCCACCTCATAAATCAAGATTTTTATTTTATTTATTTTGTACGTATTTTATTTTATGTAATTTCACTAATTTGCATTTTCGGGTGAAATTCACCAATTTTTGGTATGATATACCACTGCTCTACCTAGTAGACAGGTAAAATAAAATCACTAATTTGTCTGTTACATTTTCAGGTGAAATTCACAATTTTTTCAGTGTGATATACCACTCCTATACCTAGTAGACAGGTGGAAAAAAAAATTCACTAATTTGTCTGTTACATTTAAAGGTGAAATTCACCAATTTCTGTGTGTGATATACCATTGCTATACCTAGTAGACAGGTAAAAAAAAAATCACTAATTTGTCTGTTACATTCTTGGGTGACATTTGACCATTTTTGCCATGATTAAACCCTTGCTCTTAGCAGGAGGCAGCATTTCACCAACATGGTGGAGCAGTATGTGTGGGTCTCTAAATTGGGCACATGGCCCGATCTTGCCCTTTATGCCTTGGAGGTCCTGGCCTGCCTTACAGCTAGTGTATTTTCTGAACATGTGTTTAGCATGACTGGAGGGGGTTATCACAGTTTATTTTCCCCAATGTTTTGGGGTGTACCCTAATTTAAAAAAATATAAATAAATTTAAAACCAAAAAGCAGTGTAGGCTACCTCCTCCTCCTCCACCGCCGGTTTCACCTACACCGCCACATCCATCGCCTCCTCAACCTCCTACTCCATATGGCCCCCGCCCTCCTAGATCAAGATTATTATTTTTTATTTTTATGTATTTTATGGTATTTAAAGTCATTTCCCTATCCCCATTTGTTTGCAGAGTACTTGCCATGCTCTTAACCACATTTTGATGCCATTTACAGCCCTCTAGCCCTTTCCATTACATTTTTACTGCATTTTAGTGCTCAAAAGTTTGAGTCCCCATTGACTTCATTGGGGTTCGGGGTCAATTTCGGGTCCTGAACTCAAACTTTTTTATGAAGTTCGGCCGAACCCGTCGAATCCGAACATCCAGGTGTCCGCTCAACTCTAGTCACTAATGGTCTATAATCGATCAAGTCCCTCAACATATCATCTCTCAATAGGATCTCCAAATTTTCCCTAATAACTTGTTTTATTCTACCTGGATTAATAAAAGAAGATTCCACAAGTATGGTGAGTGCCGTCTTTTCCTATTTCTCCAGATGATTATTTGACGACTAGTTTTCTCCTTATTGGCAGAGCACCGCCAATCTACACAGTATATAGACTTGTGCCTCTTCACACATTTACCTCGACTGAAGGGTGGAAGTAGTACCATCTAATCTGTTGCTTGTGACTTGGATCTACTGGGTCAATGTGTTTTGTGTTAGCAGTGAGGCAGCACCCCAGCAACAAGGCCAGGTCCTTTTGAGCCCCCCCACATTGTGTCAGCCTGAATCCAACAACTGACACTTAACTGCCTCCTCCACCTCCTCCACCATGGACACTCTCTGATCCCCAATCGAAGCAGGGCACAGCACTGCACCCACTCTCCCTCCCACAAAGGTGAGCAGTTGTTAAAGTACATGCCTGCCTGCCTACCATCATGTTTTGGATGGCTGTTGCTGCTGCCTCCATCTTGCAACTGCCGCTATCATGCCACTGCTGCTGTCTGCCTACCATCATGTTTCAGACGGCTGCTGCTGATGCCTCCATCATGCTGCTGCCTGCCTGCCAACATGTACCATATTATAACGAAACCCTGTCACGCACTGAGTGTTTCCAATTCTTTTGTGTTTCAGTCCATCCAGCCTTCATGATTTAATGCTACTGTGCTACTGGAGGACCGTGTGCTGGCCAGATTTATCTACACTCCTGTAACATGTACCATATGGCTGCTGCTGTCACCACCACCTCAGCTGCTACTCCTAGCTGCTAATCCCCTACTGCCACCACTATTAAAACTAAGAATCCATCACTACTACCACTACCACCACTATTACTACTACTACCCTTAGACAGCTGATCTACTGCCTTGTATGATCCATACCGACTATGCTATTCCATGCTATGCTGCTTCTACTGCTGCTACTATTGTGGCCACGTGTCTCTAATAACCTACCCTTTCCACATCCACAATGTACTGCTGCTGCTCCCTATAATTTTTCTTCTGACAATTAACACTTGCGTGTGTCATATGGGCAGGCATTCTGACCCATCAAGGCATTATTTTTGGATGCTTGGTCTTCCAACAATCCCTATTTGTTTAAACACCATCTGTCCCCAATAAGGGACATTTTTTGGAAGCTTTGGAATATTGAAAAAGCATAACAAATGTGACATGTGTTTACCCATAGCTATGTATGTCAGTGTCACTCAGACGTGATTTATTATTGCAGTCACTGTGTTCAAGAGTTTAGGGAGAGAAAAAACTAAAATTCTTAAAAAAATTATTAAAAGAGATGTTTTCATAAAAAAGAATCCTAGGAGACTAGAGGGTGTTATATACCACGTTTTAGTGCAACCTTAGCCAATTTGGTAGGGCCCCAAACAATTAGGGTCCAAACAGAAGTTTTTTTTAAATTTGCAAACCAAACCAAAACTAAACCAAACGGAACCTCAACAGGTTCTCTTATCTTTAATTGCAAACAGATTAATGTTCTAGTTTATTCATATAGTGTAATGGTGGTGTTCTCACAGTACACTTATACTCAAAACGTCACTTATACTCAGAACTGCACTTTTCCAGCTGACATCCACCAACTACAAAGGCACAATTTCACTAGGTACGCAGATTTGGTTATGAACTGATCCAGTGCTTCCTAGATGATAGGTATTCCATCAATCTGCTTAGCATGAGACAGAGTGACACAACTTCACAGTCTGCCAGAATAAGGTTAGGAGTCCATTTGTACATCAATACCACACATTCAGTCCCAAGGTTACACATATAACTAGAAAATGCTGGCTGCCACTACACATAGCTTTCCCTGACATTAAGGCCTTCCTTCCTCCCCTCCTCTAATGTGTTACAAGATGGTGAACAATCTAACAGACAAGGTAGTGAAAGCAGACTTAAATAGCCTTACTGATCCCCAGACAGACCTTCCTGATCATGACTTGGGAGGAGAACTTCCATTGTCTTTATTGTGGCAACTGTTCTTCTATAATTAAGGAGACCATTTCATACATATCCACACCTCAAAGCAGTACCACATTCATGTATAATATATCTGTAAATCTTCATTCATAATTTATTTAATCAAGTGTCCATGGAGTGTATGTGGGAGAAGCCACTCAACATATATGGGATCAGATCAACCAAAATCTAATATTAGATTAATCAACTTCTCTCACCACCTCCTCTTCAGTTTCACACCATGAGACACCGAGTGGTATAATTATTAATAGGGCAGAATGGGATCCCCAGGGGAAGAGGCAACAGGACAGCAATACTTAAACACCATGATACGTTTTGGATCAATACTCTTAGGACTCTGGAACCAGAAGGACTCAACCATGAATATGATGGGATTTATAACTGATGATTTTATCACACTGCATATGTTTATAGACTCTCAATCTGCAGTTCTATGTCGGACTTTACATGCATTATTCTAAATCCTCTTGTATTCCATTTGAATATATATACTGCATTGTGGGGTACATGGCAACAGGAGCCACTCAGTTTGGCTAGGATCCATCAATACAAATAGGAACCTATGAAGAACAAACAAACAAACAAACAAACCAACAAACAAACTTTCACAGATACAGTCATGTGAAAAAATTAGGACACCCTTTGAAAGCATGTGGTTTTTTGTAACATTTTTAATAAAAGGTTATTTCATCTCCGTTTCAACAATACAGAGAGATTAAAGTAATCCAACTAAACAAAGAAAACTGAAGAAAAGTCTTTTCAAGATCTTCTGTAAATGTCATTCTACAAAAATGCCTATTCTAACTGAGGAAAAAGATAGGACACCCTCACATGTATTCCCTCTTAAATTGGCTCAGATCTCACACAGGTATATCACACCAGGTGCACATAATTAGTAGATCGTTACTCTGCATGTTGAATGAGGCTTGCCCTATTTAAACCTCAGACATTTAGTTTGGTGTGCTCCTGACTGTTGAAGTGAGAGTGAGCACCATGGTGAGAGCAAAAGAGCTGTCAGAGGACTTCAGAAAAAAGATTGTAGCAGCCTATGAGTCTGGGAAGGGATTTAAAAAGATCTCAAAAGATTTTGAAATCAGCCATTCCACTGTCCGGAAGATAGTCTACAAGTGGAGGGCTTTCAAAAGCAACTGCCAACATGCCCAGGACTGGTCGCCCCAGCAAGTTCACCCCAAGAGCAGACCGCAAGATGCTAAAAGAGGTCTCCAAAAACCCTAAAGTGTCATCTCGAGAACTACAGCAGGCTCTGGCTACTGTTGATGTAGAAGTACATGCCTCTACAATCAGAAAGAGACTGTACAAGTTTAACTTGCATGGGAGGTGTGCAAGGAGGAAACCTTTGCTTTCCAAGAGAAACATCGAGGCCAGACTGACATTTGCCAGAGATAAAGTTGACAAAGACCAGGACTTCTGGAATAATGTTCTTTGGACAGATGAGTCCAAAATTGAATTATTTGGACACAACAGCAGAGGACATGTTTGGCGTAAACCAAACACAGCATTCCAAGAAAAGAACCTCATACCAACTGTGAAGCATGGAGGTGGAAGTGTCATGGTTTGGGGCTGCTTTGCTGCAGCAGGACCTGGTCAGCTCACCATCATAGAATCCACGATGAATTCTACTGTGTATCAGAAGGTGCTTGAAGAACATGTGAGACCATCAGTTAGAAAATTAAAGCTGAAGCGGAACTGGACCATGCAACATGACAATGACCCAAAACATACTAGTAAATCAACCAAAGATTGGCTGAAAAAGAAGAAATGGAGAGTCCTGGAATGGCCAAGTCAAAGTCCAGATTTGAATCCCATTGAGATGCTGTGGGGTGACTTGAAAAGGGCTGTACGTGCAAGAAACCCCTCAAACATCTCACAGCTGAAAAAGTTCTGCATTGAGGAGTGGGGTAAAATTTCCTCAGACCGATGTCGAAGACTGGTAGATGGCTACAAGAACCGTCTCACTGCAGTTATTTCAGCCAAAGGAGGTAACACTCGCTATTAGGGGCAAGGGTGTCCTATCTTTTTCCTCAGTTAGAATAGGCATTTTTGTAGAATGACATTTACAGAAGATCTTGAAAAGACTTTTCTTCAGTTTTCTTTGTTTAGTTGGATTACTTTAATCTCTCTGTATTGTTGAAACGGAGATGAAATAACCTTTTATTAAAAATGTTACAAAAAACCACATGCTTTCAAAGGGTGTCCTAATTTTTTCACATGACTGTAGATCATCATCCATCCAACATCTTCCAGAGCAGCCCCCCACACCACAGCCCCCATCAGACCCACCCAGCCTCAGATAAGACCCCCCCAGCCTCAGATCAGAACCGTATCAGACCCTCACCACCCTCCATTAGCCTCGGATCATCCCTAATCAGACCCCAGATCAGATATTTAAAATAAATAAAAATATAAACTTACTTCTCCAGCTCCAGACAGAGTTGCCACTTGCCATATTCACTTACCCTGCCTGGTATTTTTCCCACTGCGCTGTACTGTGACCTGACAGCGCACAGCATCAAGCCATAGTGGGCGTCTACGTGCACTACATTCTGATGCTGTACGTGTCAGGACACAGCGTGGGTCCGGAAGAAGACCAGGGAAGTTGAGGACAGCCAGGGCAGCACTGTTCTCATCTTCCTGGTGCTCCAGCATGCTAATTAGCATTTTCACAATATGTTTTGGCAGGGAGGCACATGAAATGATCCGGACCTGAGGTTCCCAGCCCCTGCTCTAAAGGAACAATTTTTAGCAAATAATTAGGCAGTGGAAAAATGGCCCAAGGGTCATTGAAATGGGTTTAGGCGGAAATCCTTCTGTCCTGTGTGGGTGGCCTGGTTTGATCCTTGGCTATGGGGCCCTTCCCTCTCTATGTACGCCACTGCTCTCCCATATACTCCCTATATATTTTATTAGCAATCTTTTTCTCCATCTGCACTCTTATTCTTAGTGGAACCTTTAGTTTATTGATACACGGTATATCTGAATCCTCAGCATTTACTTGTTATTAACAGATGTTAATCTTGGCATACTATGCCCTCCACGTAGCTCAGCTGTAGCTTTCTTGTTGTACTGGAAATTAATCTGTAGGGTATCTAATATATACTAACCAACAGTAAGTACTATTTGAACAAAGGTTCAATCTGGACTGAAAGGTTGCAAATGTTTACTATTTATCTGGATGAACCTATATGCTTAATTTTAATTTGTTGACTAAAGCATTTACATGACAAGCTGTCTTATTAATTAACTTGCACTAAATTTGCATCTAGATACGGAGTGCAGCTTTTTATTTTATATGCAGGGTAGTTGTTCAATATCTGATCATTGGGGGTCTGACTCCAGGCAACCCCCCCCCCCCCCCCCCCCCAACAATCAGCTCCTTGAATAGGCTCAGTTGTTCCAGTGGACAATATGACCTTTTCCTAGGCCAGTGATGTAATATTCATCAGTCATATGGTCCATGCCAAGTACAGCTACTGTACAAAGTATGGCACTGTGCTTGTTAAGCTGGTAGGTGGAAGCACTCACCAGTGTACCTTGACCTCTTCAAGCAGCTGATTGGCAGAGGTGCTGGCAGTCAGATCTTCACAAATCAGATATTGATGACCTATCCTATAAGTCTGTGATGGCTAACCTCCGGCACCATCTGTAGTAAAAATACGACTCCCAAAATGCACACTTGTTTGGCTGTCCTCAGAAATCCATAGAAATGAATGGAGTATGCTGGGAGTCGTAGTTTCACCAAATCTGGAGTGCTGGAGGTTGCCATCACTGCTATTGCTCTCCCAGAGAACCCATTTATGGCATTGTACATTAGTCAAGACATACAGTACTATTCTATAAATATCACTTGAAGTCATAAACATTTGTGGTCATTAACCACTTCACATCCGGGCCATTTGTGCCCTTCCTGACCAGGCCTAATTTAGCAAATTTGACTTATCTCACTTTATGTGGTAATAACTTTGGAACGCTTTTGTTTATCCAAGCCATTCAGAGACTGTTTTCTCGTGACACATTGTACTTTATGATAGTCATAAATTTGAGTCAATATATTTCACTTTTATTTATGAAAAAATCCCAAATTTACCCCAAGAATTTAAAAATTAGCAATTTTCCAAATTTCCATTTCTCTGCTATTAAAACAGAAAGTGACACCTCATAAAATATTTATTACTTAACATTCCCCATATGTCTACTTTATGTTGGCATCATTTTGGAAATGTCATTTAATTTTTTGGGGACGTTAGAAGGCTTAGAAGTTTAGAAGCAGAAAATTGCCCTAAACCCACTTTTTAAGGACTAGTTCAGTTCTGAAGTCACTTTGTGGGGCTTACATGGTGGATTCCCCCATAAATGACCCCATTGTAGAAACTACACCCCTCATGTTACTTAAAACTGATTTTACAAACTTTGTTAACCCTTTAGGCGTTCCACAAAAATTAAAGGAAAATGGAGATCACATTTTTAAATTTCACTATTTTGGCAGATTTTCCATTTTAATCAAATTTTTTCTTTAACACATGGAGGGTTAAAAGCCAAACAAAACGAAATATTTATTACCCAGATTCAGCGGTTTACAGAAACACCACACATGTCGTCATAAACTGTTGTATATGCACATGGCAGGGTGCAGAAGAAAAGGAGCACCACATAGTTGTCACGGCTGAGGATGGGGAAATCCTCAGCCGTGTGATGTCAGAGGATGTCCGGTCACTACTTGGCCAGGACCACAGCATAGGGAGCAGGTCACCTCCTAGTGCGTCCCTAACGCTGACCCTGTCTCCTGTCAGTATGAGCCGACCTTGATGGTAGGAGGGCTCATACGCTGGAACCTACTAGTCCCTACAAGCCCTCAAGTCGGCCCTGACCTAAGGAACAGAGTAGGACAACCCACTCCTCCAAGACAGGGAGGAGCAGGAGTCCCAATGGCCAAGCAGTAGGGAAAAGGGGAACACGAATGCAAACCAATGTATATGGCAGGCGCTGCACTAGTTACAGCCACCTGCCACAGCCCTGCTGACTGGATCCAAGTGCAGGAAATCTGAAGTCCACAAATAACAAACCGAAGTCAACACAAACTCATCCACACACCGGAACCCAGATACATGGCAGCACAGAAATATACAAGAAAACATAAACCGAACATCACACAGACAAAGACAAACTGAACTTAAACATATGACCACAGTGGTGGCTCTCACAGGCAGATCAAATACACAGGAGGCTGCTCCAGCTAGCAGGGCTGAAGCAACCTACTGAAGCCTGCAAGAGACTCAGGCTATATAGGCCAAAAAGCCACACCCACCGGTCAACCACACCCAGTGACATCAGACACACTGGGAAGGGAGTTAACCCTTCCAGCACACAGAAGGGAAAACACACATATAAGGGGAAGTGCACACAAAACATAATACACCGTGCACACAACACACACACCTAACAAAAAGGGAGTCAGGTGAGACCGCATGCCAGGGCAGCGAGCTGCCTAGCGACGCTCAGGCTGCTCTGCTGCAAAATACCACGCTAGTTGCCTGCGGCAACCACAAGTGAGGCCTCACACCAGAGGCCCTCACCCATGGTTGAATACCCATACAGAACCGCAGGCAACCGCATGCGGTCAAGGAGTCACGGTCATGGGCATGGCCGTGACAATAGTTTTTTGGAAGGCAGATTTTGCTGAACTGGTTTTTAGATGCCATGTCCCATTTGAAGCCCCCTGATGCACCCTTACAGTAGAAACTCCCAAAAAGTGACGCCATTTTGGAAACTAGGGGATAAGGTGCCAGTTTTATCGGTACTATTTTTGGGTACATATGTTTTTTTTCATCATTCATTATAACACTTTATGGGGCAAGGTGACCAACAAATTGGTTGTTTTAGCACAGTTTTTATTTATGTATTTTTACAGAGTTCACCTGAGGGGTTAGGTAATGTGATATTTTTATAGAGCAGATGGTTACGGACGTGGCCATACCTAATATGTATACTTTTTTCTTATTTATTTACGTTTTACACAATAATAGCATTTTTTAAACAAAAAAAATATGTTTTAATGTGTCCATGTTCTGAAAGCTATATTTTTTTTTTCAAATTATTTTCTTATGTAGGGGGTCATTGTTTGCGGGATGAGGTGACGGTTTTATTGGTACCATTTTGTGGGACATACACCTTTTTGGTCACTTCGTGTTGCACTTTTTGTGATGTAAGGTGACAAAAATTGCTTTTTTTGACAGTTTTTATTTAAAAATTTTTATGGTGTTCATCCGAGGGGTAAGTTCATGTGTTATTTTTATATAGCTGGTTGTTACGGATGCAGTGATACCTGATATGTATACTTTTTTTATTTATTTCACTTTAACATAATAATATAATTTTTTAAACCAAAAAAATGATGTTTTAGTTGTCTCCATGTTCTGAGAGCTATATTTTTTTATTTTATTTTTTAGATTTTCTTATGTAGGGGCTCATTTTTTGCATAATGAGGTGACGGTTTTATTGGTGCCATTTTGTGGGACATGCGCCTTTTTAATCACTTGGTGTTGCACTTTTTATGATGTAAGGTGACAAAAATGGCTTTTTATATCGGACTGTGTGGATCATGCAATATATTCATAGAGCCGACCGCCACGGACGCGGCAAACCAAATATGTCTATTTTATTTCATTTTTTCTATTTAAAAAATATATATAATAATTCCTTACTTGGAGAATTTTTTTCTTTTTACATGTGAAACATTTATTTTTATTTTTTTATTGTAACATTTTATTTTTTTATCTTTATTTTACACTTTTCATCCCCCATAAGGTCATACAAGTTCTCTGGGGGACATATAACTTGACTTTTTTTTTTTTCACTATTGATTTCTCCTGTAACTGGAGCCATAGTAGCCACAATTATAGGGGAAATACACCCCCCAGAGAGGCTGTACAGCACTGTACTGTGCTGCACAGCCTCAGTGCAGGGCTGATCGAGTTCTATGAAAGACCCAACAGCTCCTGCACTCTCCGGCCCCGGCGGTCACATGACCGCCGGGCCAGAACAGGAACCCCATAGCACTTCCTGCACTGTATACACGGAGCTCGGTGAGAGCTAGAAGGCAGGGACACCTGGGAACTGTCCCTGCCTTCTTTAAGGGTTGCCCTGCTGTCACTGACAGCGGGCAACCTGATGTGCAGCTGCGATCTCTGAATGTACGTTCCAGAACGTCCAATCAGCGATATAGAACCACCTCCCAGACATTTTTAGTCAACGTGCAGATGGGAGGTAGTTAAAATATATACTTACATAATTTTTTATAGAATTAAAAATTTCCGTCCCAGTGTGCATCTCTGTCAGCAGATGTTTTAGGCCCCTTGCAGATGAGCGTGTCCAGATTAGGTTGCGTTGCGTCTGCAATCAGGGAAAATCGTGCGGGTGCATATGCAATTTCAGTCAGTTTTGACTGCCATTACGTTGCGTTGCTCAGTTTTTTCAGTGCGAGTGCAATGCACTTTGAACGCGCGTGATAAAAAAACTTATTGTGGTACCCAGACCCGAACCTGGACTTCTTCACTGAAGGTTAGGTGTTCTGTGGACATGGTTATAAGGGAAAATAATAGCATTCTTAATACAGAATGCTTACTAAAATGTTGCATGAGGGTTTAAAAAATAAAAAATAAATAACTCACATCATCCACTTGTTCGCGCAGCCGACATCTTCTTCTTTCTTCTTCTTTCCAGACCTGCCAAAGTGTACCTTTGATGACGTAATCACGCTCCCCATGGGGTGAGCGCGGTGACGTCAGTGCAGGTCCTGCTGAATGAAGATAGAATCACCAAAGGTCCTTTGGCAAGTCCTGAAAGGAGAAGAAAGAAGTCATGCCGGCTGCGTGAACAAGCTGACGAGGTGAGTTAATTTTTTTATTTTTCTTAACCCCTCAAGCCACATTTTAGTAAGCATTCTGTATTTAGAATGCTATTATTTTCCCTTATAACCTTGTTATAAGGGAAAATAATACAGTAAATTGACTTTAATGGGATTGTTTATCCCTATAATCTCCTAGCAACCATGTGTGAAAATCGCACCTCATCCGCACTTGCATGTGGATGCTTTCAATTTTCACGCATCCCCATTAATTTCTATGAGGCCTGCGTTGCATGAAAAACGCAGACTTTAGAACATGCTGTGATTTTCACGCAAACGCACAAGTGATATGTGAAGATCAACACTCATCTGAACAGCCCCATTGAAGTGAATGGGTCCAGATTCAGTGTGGCTGCAATGCGTTCACCTCACGCATTGCACCCACATAGGTTTCTCGCCTGTGTGAAAGGGGCCTTATCGTTCAGGAATCCACATACATCCAATTCAATAATGTAACCTGAATGTGTTACAGATATCTAAATATATAGCAAGCCAGGGCAACACTCCTACCAAAAGCAGGCTGTAAAAGCTCCGTTTAGGTGCCAGAATACTATACTATCACAGAATTTTATTACAATTATGCAAAAAAGGTTTAAAGAAAACAGAATTGTAAAAATCTGTTACTTAGAGCCATTAGCATTGCATACCTGTAGTTCACAGTGGTGGATAAACTTGAGAATTAATTCTAAGGTTCTGTTATGGTATTTTTTTCTAGTAGGGGTCTTGTAGTAAATGAGCATAAAGTGCTATTCAGGTTATTTAGGAAAAGACTCATTTTTGTTCCAGCGTTTTATATGGATGACCACATACCATGAAGCTGTTGTAAATTCTAAAAATACTGCTTAAAGAAAGAAAGTTAAAGGGATTATGTCACCTCTCATAACACAAATTCAGATTTTTAACCAGTCATGCTTCACAGATTACCTTGAATCGGCTTCGCTGTTCTATACTGTAATCCGTCCAGTCGTTTTGCTTAAAAAGCGACTTGTATAATTATGCTAATTAATCCTGAAGGTGCCCAGAGGGGCGTTACGTTCCACTTTGTGTGCCCAGTAACGCCCCCCTGCAGTGCCCAAAACGCCTTCCTCCTGAATCCCTAACCGCCCACAGTGTCTCATCCCTCTCCTCCCCCTCCCTGACGGCCGAGCGAAGTCTCGCGCAGACGCAGTACCCACTGAGGGCTGCGCCAGTGCGATTTGCTGGAGACTGTTACAAGCCAAATGATGCGCCAAATGTTCTCTATAGGTGAAAGATCTGGACTGCAGACTGGCCATTTCAGTACCCGGATCCTTCTCCTACGCAGCCATGATGTTGTGATTGATGCAGAATGTGGTCTGGCATTATCTTGTTGAAAAATGCAGGGTCTTCCCTGAAAGAGATGACGTCTGGATGGGAGCATATGTTGTTCTAGAACCTGAATATATTTTTCTGCATTGATGGTGCCTTTCCAGACATGCAAGCTGCCCATGCCACATGCACTCATGCAACCCCATACCATCAGAGATGCAGGCTTCTGAACTGAGCGTTGATAACAACTTGGGTTGTCCTTGTCCTCTTTGGTCCGGGTGACATGGCATCCCAGATTTCCGAAAATAACTTCGAATCGTGACTCGTCTGACCACAGAACAGTCTTCCATTTTGCCACACTCCATTTTAAATGATCCCTGGCCCAGTGAAAACGCCTGAACTTGTGATTCTTGCTTAGAAATGGCTTCTTCTTTGCACTGTAGAGTTTCAGCTGGCAACGGCGGATGGCACAGTGGATTGTGTTCACTGACAATGGTTTCTGGAAGTATTCCTGAGCCCATTCTGTGATTTCCTTTACAGTAGCATTCCTGTTTGTGGTGCAGTGTTGTTTAAGGGCCTGGAGATCACGGGCATCCAGTATGGTTTTACGGCCTTGACCCTTACGCACAGAGATTGTTCCAGATTCTCTGAATCTTCGGATGATGTTATGCACAGTTGATGATGATAGATGCAAAGTCTTTGCAATTTTCGCTGGGTAACACCTTTCTGATATTGCTCCACTTTCTTTCTGCGCAACATTGTGGGAATTGGTGATCCTCTACCCATCTTGGCTTCTGAGAGACACTGCCACTCTGAGAAGCTCTTTTTATACCCAATCATGTTGCCAATTGACCTAATTAGTGTTAATTGGTCTTCCAGCTCTTCGTTATGCTCAAATTTACTTTTTCCAGCCTCTTATTGCTACTTGTCCCAACTTTTTGGGGATTTGTTGACACTGTGAAAATTTGAATCAACGTATTTTTCCTTTAAAATGATACATTTACTCGGATTAAACGTTTGATCTGTCATCTACATTCTATTACAAATAAAATATTGACATTTGCCATCTCCACATCATTGCATTCATTTTTTATTCACAATTTGTTTAGGGTCCCAACTTTTTTGGAATCCGGTTTGTATACAGATCATCTCTTAAATCAACAAATCAAATTAAAAAAGGCACCTACAAATATAATAAAGTAAACAGATTTCCTGCTCAATCAACAAGTAATAATAGTAATAATTACAAGTCTCTCTATTAAATTGTAAGGAAGATGCTTCTTTACAACAAACATTAATATATAGCTTGTAGGCACCTTTTCACCCTATGACAGTTAAATATGGATTCAATAGATCCTTCCCTAACAATGGAATGAAGAGAGGTGGCCATCCTTAAGGGCAACCCCTAAGTGGTTACACTGGCCCCTCACTTGATGCTCACTAACATATCCCTGCTATACACTATCATATTCTGGCAGGTCCGCCTCATTTATCATTTTCTATGCAAGATTTAAGGCTCTTATACGCTGTATAGGGCAGGGGTGGGGATATCCCACACTATAGCAAAAAGGTTTTGCATGTTTGCAAGAATCACCAATAGCTTGAGCGGGATCTACTTAAATGGGGACTAGATACTGATCAGCTGTTATGCCAGTAATTAAAACCTTAACAATGCATGCCATTTTATGGGCCTTCTGCAGGCTATAAACACCAGTATTTCTGGAAACATACACCTGTATAAACAAGTGGGATGAAGAGTTGATATCACGGAAGATAGTCCAGTAAGTCCACACCCAGGTTCTTGTTTCCTCCTCTTCCAACCCTCCTCAGAGGTAGGGCCTAGTGTAGCCCTTGGGAAAGTCTATCCTCACCATCATCGGTATTGTGAAGAACGAGGGGTACACTTAGTCATCCCCCTCTCAGGAGGTTGGTCACGTTGGACAGCGGGTTCGCACCTCTGATAATTACACCCGTTCCTAGTTTTTGATCACAGTAACTGATGGAAATAACTGACCAAATAACTAAAGAACTCAGCCTTAGTATTAACTTTCCATGGTGACTTTTGGGCAATGTGGAGCAAAGCTAGTGCATTGTATCGCAGTGGCTACATTTATCTAGTATTGGTAATTGTGAGGGCATGCCCTTCTCTGCTTATAGGATGTCCCCTGATTCTAGATGAATGTAACCACTTATCTATTTTCTATCCTTGCTACATGCTCTAAAGTCTCTCTGATGAGCTGGGATTGACCTAACAAAACGAGATTGTGCAAAGTTCACACGGCCATTGCCCATGCATTGCAGACTGCTATTTGTGGTCTGCAACATGGACAGGGTGACCATGTGATTGTGGAATGAGCCCTTAGACTTATTGTTCAGTCATGCAACTTGGCACCTAAATGAATTTTACCTCCTTTTCTTCTCACAAATACAGCTTTCTTTTGGTGGTATTTGATTGCTGCTAAGATTTTTCATTTTTCTGATATTAATCAAAATAGACTGCAATTTTCTCAAAAAAAGTGTATTTTTAACTTTTTCTGGTAAAATTGTTCAAATATAAATATATTTCTATACAAGTTTGTGTCAGAATTTATTGTGCTACATGTCTTTGATAAAAAAAAAATTCCAATAAGTGTATATTTATTGGTTTGCAATATAGTGTTTGCAAACTATGGTACAAAAATGTGAATTTCCGCATTTTGAAGCAGCTCTGACTTTCTGAGCATCTGTCATGTTTCTTGAGGTGCTAGAATGCCAGGATAGTATAAATACCGCCCAAATTACCCCATTTTAGAAAGAAGACACCCCAAAGTATTTGCGAAGGGGCATGGTGAGTTTATGTATGATTTTTTAGCGAAAAATGACACTTTCTGAGGAAAAAAATAATAATAATAAAGTTTCCATTTCTGCTAAATTCTGGAAACAAAATGTAATCTCCCACAGGACTCACTAAGCCCCTCAGTGAATACCTTGGGGTGTCTACTTTCCGAAATGTGGTCATTTGTGGGGTGCGTTTACTGTTCTGGCATTTTGGGCGGGGCTAAATTGTGAGCAACCCTGTAAAGCTTAAAGGTACTTGTTGGACTTTCGGCCCTTTGCCCACCTAGGCTGCAAAAAAGTGTCACACATGTGGTATCGCCGTACTCAGGAGAAGTACGGCAATGTGTTTTGGGGTGTATTTTTACATATACCCATACTGTGTGTGAGAAATATCTCTGTAAATGACAACTTTTTCAATTTTTGTATACAAAGTTGTCAATTTACAGAGATATTTCTCTCACCCAGCATGGGTATATGCAAAAATACTCCCCAAAACACATTCCCCAACTTCTTCTGAGGGCGGCGATACCATATGTGTGACACTTTTTTGCAGCCAAGATGCGCAAAGGGGCCCAAATTCTAATGAGTACCTTTAGGATTTCACAGGGCATTTTTGCGCATTTGGATTCTGTGAGGGGTATGGTGAGTTCATGTAAGATTTTATTTTTTGGCACAAGTTAGTGGAATATGAGACTTTGTAAGAAAAAACTAAAAAACTAAAAAAAAAACAATTTCCGCTAACTTGTGGCAAAAAAAAAACAACTCTTCTATGAACTCGCCATGCCCCTCAAAAGTGATCTTTATAGCGCCGCAGTAATTTTACGGTGTTTTTGCAGTGATCAGAAAATAAAAATTCTATCACTGCGGTGGGGCGGACTGAACGCAAGTGTGCGCACAAGAACAGGCCTGATCAGGCGAACACTGCTTTTTTTGTAGATCCTAAGGTGACCCTAATGTACTTATATAGATCTGATTGCGATCAGTCTTGATCACTTACAGATACTATATAGTACTACTGCTGATTAGCGACAGCGATTACGCTAATCAGCGACTAATCAGTGACTGTGGTGTGGTGTGGTGGGCTGGGCGCTAACTACCTAACAAGAAGCTAACTAACTGGCGGTGATAAGGGACCCTTAGGCCCCATTCACACATCCGCAATTCTGTTCCGCATTTTGCGGAACGGAATTGCGGACCCATTCATTTCTGTGGGGCAGATTTTGTCCCGCTCGGATCCGAAATTGTGGATCTGCACTTCCGGGTCCACACTTCCGTTCTGCAAAAATATAGAACGTGTCCTATTCTTGTCCGCAATTGCGGACAAGAAAAGGCATTTTCTATATAGTTCTGTTAATGTGCGGATCCGCAAAATGCGGAAAGCACATTGCCGGTGTCCGTGTTTTGCAGATCCGTGGATCCGCAAAACACATATGAATGTCTGAATAGAGCCTTACAGGGGGTTGATCAATGACAGGGGGGTGATCAGGGAGTCTATATAGGGTGTTCAGGGGTTAATAAGGGGTTAATAAGTTACAGGGGGGGTGTAGTGTAGTGTGGTGATTGGTGCTACTTACAGAGCTGCCTGTGTCCTCTGGTGGTTGATCCAAGCAAAAGGGACCACCAGAGGAGCAGGTAGCAGGTATTTCAGACACTGTTAACAAAACAGCATCTAATATACCTTTCTGATGCGATTTTTTTAACATCTACAGCCTGCCAGCGAATGATCAGGATGTAGTTTAACTTGTCAGCTGCGCGCCGTAAAACGCGATAGGCGTCATCAAGACCTGAGAGTGCCGCCGCACTCACGCCTTTTAGCGTCAGTGTGATGGCAAGAGGTTAAATGTTAACATGTTTTTATTGAACACACCATGTAAACATTCACAGTGCGGATGGAAAAAATATCTGAACCCTTGGATTTAATAACTGGTTGAACTTCCTTTGGCAGCAATAACTTCAACCAAACGTTTCCTGTAGTTGCAGATCCGACGTGCACAACGGTCAGGAGTAGAGTTAAGCGAACACCTGGATGTTCGGGTTCGAGAAGTTCGGCCGAACTTCCCAGAAATGTTCGGGTTCGGGATCCGAACTCGACCCGAACTTCGCCCCAAACCTGAACCCCATTGAAGTCAATGGGGACCCGAACTTTTCGGCACTAAAAAGGCTGTAAAACAGCCCAGGAAAGGGCTAGAGGGCTGCAAAAGGCAGCAAAATGTAGGTAAATCCCCTGCAAACAAATGTAGATAGGGAAATGAATAAACATAAAAATAAAATAAATAAAAATTAACCAATATCAATTGGAGAGAGGTCTCATGGCAGAGAATCATGCTTCATGTCACCCACCACTGGAAAAGGCCACTGTCAGATATTTAGGCCCCTGGCACCCAGACAGAGGAGAGAGGTCCCATTGCAGAGAATCGGGCTTCATGTCATAGCAGAGAATCAGGCTTCACATCACCCACCTCTCACAACCAGACAGCTGAGAAGCTCTGACAGAGGCCTTTCAGAACCTCCTCCTTGAGTTTCTGTGTTGTGGTATTCAGTTCCTCCTCTCGTTAGCCTCTCTCAGCTGTCATGTGTTGGACTAATTGCTTCCCTTTAAATTCCTCCCCAGAATGCTTTTCTGGGCGGCTTATACTACTTCCTGGAGTGTGTGTGCATGCTGACTTTGTTCTCCTGTTTGCTTCAAAGCTAAGTGTTGTACCTTTATATGTTATTTTCTGTTTGCTGGATCCCAGGTGACCCTGACTCCCTCCGTATCTTGTGTAGGGAGCCGGTGGTCGTGTCCCCTCACTATTGTAGGGTGCTCAGGGCTTTATAGTCAAGGTTCGTGGATATGCAAACCTCCACCATTAGGATCTTTGCATAGGCTGAGCAGCCAGGGAAAGTGCCAGGTCTTCTGCAGGGGTCTCCCTTGGTTCCTTAGCTTTTGGATCCAGCGAGTCATTTATACATGTTGCTTTGCCTTGTTTCCTGTACACCGTCCGTGACACCACCACTGGAACAGGCCACTGTCAAATATTTTTATCCCCCGGCACACAGACAGAGGAAAGAGGTCCCATAGCAAAGATTCAGGTTTCATGTCATAGCAAAGAATCAGGCTTCATGTCATAGCAGAGAATCAGGCTTCATGTCATAGCAGAGAATCAGGATTCACGTCAGCCACCACCGGAACAGGCCATTGTCAGATATTTAGGCCCCGGCACCGAGACAGAGGAGAGAGGTCCCATAGCAGAGAATCAGGCTTCATGTCATAGGAGAGAATCAGGCTTCATGTCATAGCAGATAATCAGGCTTCATGTCATAGCAGAGAATCAGGCTTCATGTCACCCAACACTGGAACAGGCCATTGTCAGATATTTAGGCCCCAGCACCCAGATAGAGGAGAGAGGTCCCATTGCGAGAATCAGGCTTCATGTCATAGCAGAGAATCAGGCTTCACGTCACCCACCACTGGAACAGGCCATTGTCAGATATTTAGGCCCCAGCACCCAGACAGAGGAGAGAGGTCCCATTGCAGTGAATCAGGCTTCATGTCATAGCAGAGAATCAGGCTTCACGTCACCCACCACTAGAACAGGCCATTGTCAGATATTTAGGCCCCAGCACCCAGACAGAGGAGAGAGGTCCCATAGCAGAGAATCAGGCTTCATGTCATAGCAGAGATTCAGGCTTCATGTCACCCAACACTGGAACAGGCCATTGTCAGATATTTTTAGGCCCCGGCACCCAGACGGAGGAGAGAGGTCCCATAGCAGAGAATCAGGCTTCATGTCATAGCAGAGAATCAGGATTCATGTCATAGCAGAGAATCAGCTTCATGTCATAGCAGAGAATCAGGCTTCATGTCACCCAACACTGGAACAGGCCGCTGTCAGATATTTTTAGGCCCCGGCACCTAGACAGAGGAGAGGTTCATTCAAATTTGGATTGCCCCGCAATATAATGGTAAAATGAAAATAAAAAAAGGATTGAATGAGGAAGTGCCCTGGAGTACAATAATATATGGTTAAGGGGAAGTAGTTTTAAATGTCTAATCTGCACAAGGGATGGACAGGTCCTGTGGGATCCATGCTTGGTTTAGTTTTATGAATGTCAGCTTGTCCACATTGGCTGTAGACAGGCGGCTGTGTTTGTCTGTAATGACGCCCCTGCTGAATACACGTTCAGACAAAACGCTGGCCGCCGGGCAGGCCAGCACCTCCAAGGCATAAAATGCTAGCTCTGGCCACGTGGACAATTTGGAGACCCAGAAGTTGAATGGGGCCGAACCATCAGTCAGTACGTGGAGGGGTGTGCACACGTACTGTTGCACCATGTTAGTGAAAAGTTGCCTCCTGCTAACACGTTCAGTATCAGGTGGTGGTGCAGTTAGCTGTAGCGTGGTGACAAAACTTTTCCACATCTCTGCCATGCTAACCCTGCCCTCAGAGGAGCTGGCCGTGACACAGCTGCGTTGGCGACCTCTTGCTCCTCCTCTGCCTTCGCCTTGGGCTTCCACTTGTTCCCCTGTGACATTTGGGAATGCTCTCGTCTACCAACGTGCGCTTGTACTCGCGCATCTTCCTATCACGCTCCAGTGCAGGAAGTAAGGTGGGCACATTGTCTTTGTACCGGGGATCCAGCAGAGTGGCAACCCAGTAGTCCGCACATGTTAAAATGTGCGCAACTCTGCTGTCATTGCGCAGGCACTGCAGCATGTAGTCGCTCATGTGTGCCAGGCTGCCCAGAGGTAAGGACAAGCTGTCCTCTGTGGGAAGCGTATCGTCATCGTCCTGCGTTTCCCCCCAGCCACGCACCAGTGATGGGCCCGAGCTGCGTTGGGTGCCACCCTGCTGTGAACATGCTTCATCCTCATCCTCCTCCTCATCCTCGTCCTCCTCCTCATCCTCGTCCTCCTCGTCCTCCAGTAGTGGCCCCTGGCTGGCCACATTTGTACCTGGCCTCTGCTGTTGCAAAAAACCTCCCTCTGAGTCACTTCTAAGAGACTGGCCTGAAAGTGCTAAAAATGACCCCTCTTCCTCCTCCTCCTCCTCCTGGGCCACCTCCTCTTCCATCATCGCCCTAAGTGTTTTCTCAAGGAGACATAGAAGTGGTATTGTAACGCTTATAATGGCGTCATCGCCACTGGCCATGTTGGTGGAGTACTCGAAACAGCGCAACAGGGCACACAGGTCTCGCATGGAGGCCCAGTCATTGGTGGTGAAGTGGTGCTGTTCTGCAGTGCGACTGACCCGTGCGTGCTGCAGCTGAAACTCCACTATGGCCTGCTGCTGCTCGCACAGTCTGTCCAGCATTTGCAAGGTGGAGTTCCACCTGGTGGGCACATCGCATATGAGGCGGTGAGCGGGAAGGCCGAAGTTACGCTATAGCGCAGACAGGGGAGCAGCGTCAGGATGTGAACGCCGGAAGCGTGCACAGACGGCCCGCACTTTATGCAGCAGCTCTGACATGTCGGGGTAGTTGTGAATGAACTTCTGCACCACCAAATTCAGCACATGCGCAAGGCAAGGGATGTGCGTCAAACCGGCTAGTCCCAGAGCTGCAACGAGATTTTGCCCATTATCTCACACCACCAGGCCGGGCTTGAGGCTCACCGGCAGCAACCACTCGTCGGTCTGTTATTCAATACCCCGTCATGGCCTGCTGACGTTTACCCCAGGCTAGGGCTGAAGTTGGTGGTGAAGGTGTGTGGCTGACTGGTTGAGTAGGTGAAAGAAGAGGAGGAGGAAGCCGAGTAGGTGGAGGAGGCTACAGGAGGCAAAGAATGTTGCCCTGCGATCCTTGGCGGTGGAAGGACGTGCGCCAAACAGCTCTCCGCCTGGGGCCCAGCCGCCACTACATTTACCCAGTGTGCAGTTAGGGAGATATAGCGTCCCTGGCCGTTCTTACTGGTCCACGTATCTGTCGTTGCGCAGTGCACACTTGATTTTATCGGATACTTGGTTGTGCAGGGAAGGCACGGCTCTCTTGTAGAAGTAGTGGCAGCTGGGAACAACATACTGTGGGACAGCAAGCGACATGAGCTGTTTGAAGCTGTCTGTGTCCACCAGCCTGAATGACAGCATTTCATAGGCCAGTAGTTTAGAAATGCTGGCATTCAGGGCCAGGGATCGAGGGTGGCTAGGTGGGAATTTACGCTTTCTCTCAAATGTTTGTGAGATGGAGAGCTGAACGCTGCCGTGTGACATGGTTGAGATGCGTGGTGACAGAGGTGGTGGTGTTGGTGGTACATCCACTGTTTGCTGGGCTGCAGGTGCCAAAGTTCCTCCAGAGGCGGAGGAAGAGGCCGAGGCAGCAGCAGCAGAAGAGGTAGCATGGGGAGTCTGAGTGAGTTCCCTGTTTTTAAGGTGTTTACTCCACTGCAGTTCATGCTTTGCATGCAGGTGCCTGGTCATGCAGGTTGTGCTAAGGTTCAGAACGTTAATGCCTCGCTTCAGGCTATGGTATTTCCATGTCCTCAACATCAGGAAACATAAGTGGTTGTGCGTCAGTCCATTCTATGTCTTCCACCGCTGGGGAAGGGCTAGGTTGATGCCCTTGGGAAACCCTGCCAGCAGAGTCTTTAAACAGCATAAGAGACTGCTGCATAACTTGAGGCTCAGACAGTTTCCCTGATATGCATAGGGGTGATGTGACAGACTGATGGGGTTGATTTTTAGGCGCCATCTGTGAGCTTTCTGCAGAAGACTGGGTGGGAGATAATGTGAACGTGCTGGATCCACTGTCGTCCACCCAATTGACTAATGCCTGTACCTGCTCAGGCCTTACCATCCTTAGAACGGCATTGGGCCCCACCAAATATCGCTGTAAATTATGGCGGCTACTGGGACCTGAGGTAGTTGGTACACTAGGACGTGTGGCTGTGGCAGAACGGCCATGTCCTCTCCCAGAACCAGAGGGTCCACTAACACCACCACGACCATGTCCGCGTCCCTTACTAGATGTTTTCGTCATTGTTACCGTTCACAACAATAAGAAAAAAATATTTGGCCCAATGTATTGAATTCAAATTCAGGCCTTTTTTTACAGGCACCTAACACTATCTGGCTATCTATTTAGGTACCGTATTACACTAATGCAGGCACAGCAGTAACCACAGATTTAGCTGAATATAAATTGTAGGCCTAGTATTTAGGCCCTGGATGACAGGTATACGATTACGGACAAAATTAGACTTGGAGATGCACAGTAGCGTGTGAAGTTATTGAGGATGACCCTATCAGCACCTTCAATGTAATATACCCTTTTATGGATAGATTTAAACTTGGCCTGATACAGCAGAAACCACTGATTTAGGGAATTGCTAAGTTGGGAATTGTATTTCAACCCAGAACAAAAACTGTGCTTTGACGGACACTAAATAACTTGACCAACCACAGCAATAACCACAGATTTAGCTGAATATAAATTGGAGGCCTAGTATTTAGGCCCTGGATGACAGGTATACGTTTACGGACAGAATTAGACTTGAAGATGCACGGTAGCGTGTGAAGTTATTGAGGATGACCATATCAGCACCTTCAATGTAATATACCCTTTTATGGATAGTTTTAAACTTGGCCTGCTACAGCGGGAAACCACTGATTTAGGGAATTGCTAATTTGGGAATTGTATTTCAACCCAGAAAAAAATATATCCTTTGCCAGACAGCAGACAGTATTACAATTGGCTAGCCACAGCTGAAACATCAGATTTAGGGTACTGCTATTTTGGCAATTGTATTTCACCCCTCAATAAAATAGTAAGCACAGCCAAGCCCCTGATATAGGATATAGCAAAAAATAAAAACACTATTGGTTAAATGTACTTGGTGGAAGCTTGTGCTGGCGCACCACAAGACACAAAATGGCCGCCGATCACCCCAGAAAAAAGTTACAGAAAAACGCTCTGGGCAGCCTAAAAACAGTGAGCATTTAACTAGCAGAGGTTGAATGATTCACAGCTGTAGATCGATCACTTCATTAAGTGTTTTGGAAGAGTAAATCCCTGCCTAATCTCTCCCTAACAGCAGCAGCTGCATCCTATCCCTACACTGATCAGAGCAGAGTGACGTGCGGCGCTACGTGACTCCAGCTTAAATAGAGGCTGGGTCACATGCTGCACTGGCCAATCACAGCCATGCCATTAGTAGGCATGACTGTGATGGCCTCTTGGGGCAAGTAGTATGACGCTTGTTGATTGGCTGCTTCGCCGAACACCGAATACGAACCCGGACTTTTACGAAAATGTTCGGGTCCGTGTCACGAACACCCCAAAATTCGGTACAAACCCGAACTATACAGTTCGGGTTCGCTCATCCCTAGTAAGGAGTAATTCTTGACCTGTTTAAGTTCAGCAATAATCTTGGGATGTCTGTTGTGAATTGATTTTTTGAGGTCATGCCACAGCATCTCTTTCGGGTTGAGGTATTTTCTTCTGTTTAAGCCATTCTGTTGTTGATTTACTTCTATGCTTTGGGTCATTGTCCTGTTGCAACACCATTCTTCTGTCGACCTTAGGCTCGTGGACAGATGGCCTTAAGTTCTCCAGAAAAATGTCTTGATAAACTTTGGAATTCATTTTTCCTTTGATGATAGCAATTTTTAGCTATTTAGTGCAGGTTTCGCTAAAAATATAGATTGCTGCTGTCACACACAATAGTCCTTAAAAGGACTTTTGGGTCTCTGAAAAGTTTTGGTGGTAAAAATATTCTTAAATCACTCCCTAAACTGTTTGTCACTTCCTCAGCACATCTCTCCCTGACTAAGAATGACCCGATGACGCGTTCTGGCCAGCCAATCACTGTAATGCCAGCAGCCAACATGGCTACAGCATTAGGCTACATGCACACGACCGTATGTGTTTTGCGGTCCGCAAATTGCGGATCCGCAAAAAAAACTGATGATGTTACGTATGGCATCTGTTTTTTTTTGCGGATCTGTTTTTTTTGCAGGTCCATTGTAATAATGTCTATCCTTGTCCGCAAACTAGAAAAAAATAGGACATGCACTATTTTTTTTGCGGAGCAACGGAACGGACATACTGATGCGGACAGCACACGGTGTGCTGTCCGTGTTTTTTGTGGACCCATTGAAATGAATGGGTCCGCATCCTATCCTCAAAAAAAACGGATCGGACACTTAAACAAAATACGGTCGTGTGCATGTAGCCTTACTTTAAGGGCAGTACTTACCTCCATGTTCAGGTGGGTCGAAGACTCGAGCATTGCCCTCAAGCACATGCATACTGGTGTTCGGCCGAGCATGCTCGTTCATCACTAGTGGGCAGTCTAGAATCAGAATTGGTAAATGGGCAGAATTTGCTACATGGGCAGACAAATGGAAAAGCACTCTTTCACTGGTAAACTAGCAAGCTAGAAATCTAAAGCACAGGCATTCTCCCTGTGGAGAATGTGCCTTAAATACTCTAATGTTACCATCCATTGGCTGGCAGAAATTGAGGCAATTGGACACTAACACTTTGCGAGCACCACAATGACACTGGTATCTACAAAATATACAATGCATTTGAAAGTCTTCAGACTTTTTTCACATTTAGTTATGTTGCAACCTTGTGCTAAAATGTAATACTCAATAATGACAAACTGAAAATAGAAAGTCGAAAATCTTTACTAATTTATTGAAAAGTCAAAACTAAAATTTTGCATTACAGTGTTGCTTAAAAGTTTCTGAACCATTCAGATTTTACAAAATTTATGCAAAAATTACACCTAAAACAACATCAGATTTTCACACATCATAAAATTAAATAAAGAAAAGTAATTCAAAGAAATAAGTAAAGTGCTCATGTGCTTGGGTGCTCTGGCCAAACACCTCGGTATGCTCGTGTGTTCTACCGAGCACCAGAGCACAATGGAATTCAATGGGAGAACCCCAGGCACCACCTGCTCAGAAGAGAAGAGGGTGTCTGGTTCACAAAAAAAGGTTAGAAGTTGATGGAAACCTCATCAAAATGGTTTGTAAACAGCATTAAGAGGTTGGATGCGTCTTGGACTCCTATTACTTATGATTTACAATTAACAACCACACAAAGGCTATATGCCAAAAGCCAGGTATATGCAAGCCATAAATCTATCACAATTTTAAATCGACCGTCAAAAATACTCAATTGGTAGTTGTATAGAAAAACTAAGTCACTAGCCAACTACCTTAAACATAACTTTTATTCTAGATGCAATAAGATCAGAAGATCAAAAGGTCCCTCTCTGGGGACTAATATAAATACAACACAGACAAACAACCAAACAACCGTAAGCGGCCGACAAGGAACAGAAGAAGATGCTCTGGTACTGACAACGGGTCTCCTGACCCAATGGGAACAGGAATTAACAAATAGTTCATTAAGATTGATGAACATACTCCTGTGTAAAGAACAAATCTACTTCGAAAAGTCATCAGAAAAACTCAAAAAATTAATATAGAAACATAGAAACATAGAATGTGTCGGCAGATAAGAACCATTTGGCCCATCTAGTCTGCCCAATATATCTGAATCCTATGAATAGTTCCTGGCCCTATCTTATATGAAGGATAGCCTTATGCCTATCCCATGCATGCTTAAACTCCTTCACTGTATTTGCCGCTACCACTTCTGCAGGAAGGCTATTCCATGCATCCACTACTCTCTCAGTAAAGTAATACTTCCTTATATTACTTTTAAACCTTTGCCCCTCTAATTTAAAACTGTGTCCTCTTGTGGTAGTTTTTCTTCTTTTAAATATGCTCTCCTCCTTTACCGAGTTGATTCCCTTTATGTATTTAAAAGTTTCTATCATATCCCCTCGGTCTCTTCTTTCTTCCAAGCTATACATATTAAGGTCTTTTAACCTTTCCTGGTAAGTTTTATCCTGCAATCCATGGACCAGTTTAGTAGCTCTTCTCTGAACTCTCTCTAGAGTATCTATATCCTTCTGGAGATATGGCCTCCAGTACTGCGCACAATACTCCAAGTGAGGTCTCACCAGTAGAGTTGAGCGAACACCTGGATGTTCGGGTTCGAGAAGTTCGGCCGAACATCCCGAAATGTTCGGGTTCGGGATCCGAACCCGATCCGAACTTCGTCCCGAACCCGAACCCCATTGAAGTCAATGGGGACCCGAACTTTTCGGCACTAAAAAGGCTGTAAAACAGCCCAGGAAAGAGCTAGAGGGCTGCAAAAGGCAGCAACATGTAGGTAAATCCCCTGCAAACAAATGTGGATAGGGAAATTAATTAAAATAAAAATTAAATAAATAAAAATTAACCAAAATCAATTGGAGAGAGGTTCCATAGCAGAGAATCTGGCTTCCCGTCACCCACCACTGGAACAGTCCATTCTCAGATATTTAGGCCCCGGCACCCAGGCAGAGGAGAGAGGTCCCGTAACAGAGAATCTGTCTTCATGTCAGCAGAGAATTAGTCTGCATGTCATAGCAGAGAATGAGGCTTCACGTCAGCCACCACTGCAACAGTCCATTGGCATATATTTAGGCCCAGCACCCAGGCAGAGGAGGGAGGTCCCGTAACAGAGAATCTGTCTTCATGTCAGCAGAGAATTAGTCTGCATGTCATAGCAGAGAATGAGGCTTCACGTCAGCCACCACTGCAACAGTCCATTGGCATATATTTAGGCCCAGCACACACACAGGCAGAGGAGAGAGGTCCCGTAACAGAGAATCTGGCTTCATGTCAGCAGAGAATCAGTCTGCATGTCATAGCAGAGAATGAGGCTTCACGTCAGCCACCACTGCAACAGTCCATTGGCATATATTTAGGCCCAGCACACACACAGGCAGAGGAGAGAGGTCCCGTAACAGAGAATCTGGCTTCATGTCAGCAGAGAATCAGTCTGCATGTCATAGCAGAGAATGAGGCTTCACGTCAGCCACCACTGCAACAGTCCATTGGCATATATTTAGGCCCAGCACCCAGGCAGAGGAGGGAGGTCCCGTAACAGAGAATCTGTCTTCATGTCAGCAGAGAATTAGTCTGCATGTCATAGCAGAGAATGAGGCTTCACGTCAGCCACCACTGCAACAGTCCATTGGCATATATTTAGGCCCAGCACACACACAGGCAGAGGAGAGAGGTCCCGTAACAGAGAATCTGGCTTCATGTCAGCAGAGAATCAGTCTGCATGTCATAGCAGAGAATGAGGCTTCACGTCAGCCACCACTGCAACAGTCCATTGGCATATATTTAGGCCCAGCACACACACAGGCAGAGGAGAGAGGTCCCGTAACAGAGAATCTGGCTTCATGTCAGCAGAGAATCAGTCTGCATGTCATAGCAGAGAATGAGGCTTCACGTCAGCCACCACTGCAACAGTCCATTGGCATATATTTAGGCCCAGCACCCAGGCAGAGGAGGGAGGTCCCGTAACAGAGAATCTGTCTTCATGTCAGCAGAGAATTAGTCTGCATGTCATAGCAGAGAATGAGGCTTCACGTCAGCCACCACTGCAACAGTCCATTGGCATATATTTAGGCCCAGCACACACACAGGCAGAGGAGAGAGGTCCCGTAACAGAGAATCTGGCTTCATGTCAGCAGAGAATCAGTCTGCATGTCATAGCAGAGAATGAGGCTTCACGTCACCCACCACTGCAACAGTCCATTGGCATATATTTAGGCCTAGCACACAGGCAGAGCAGAGAGGTCCCGTAACAGACAATCTGGCTTCATGTCAGCAGAGAATCAGTCTGCATGTCATAGCAGAGAATGAGGCTTCACGTCACCCACCACTGCAACAGTCCATTGGCATATATTTAGGCCTAGCACACAGGCAGAGCAGAGAGGTCCCGTAACAGACAATCTGGCTTCATGACAGCAGAGAATTAGTCTGCATGTCATAGCAGAGAATGAGGCTTCACGTCAGCCACCACTGCAACAGTCCATTGGCATATATTTAGGCCCAGCACCCAGGCAGAGGAGAGAGGTCCCGTAACAGACAATCTGGCTTCATGTCAGCAGAGAATTAGTCTGCATGTCATAGCAGAGAATCAGGCTTCACGTCAGCCACCACTGCAACAGTCCATTGTCATAAATTTAGGCCCAGCACCCAGGCAGAGGAGAGAGGTCCCGTAACAGACAATCTGGCTTCATGTCAGCAGAGAATTAGTCTGCATGTCATAGCAGAGAATGAGGCTTCACGTCAGCCACCACTGCAACAGTCCATTGGCATATATTTAGGCCTAGCACACAGGCAGAGCAGAGAGGTCCCGTAACAGACAATCTGGCTTCATGACAGCAGAGAATCAGTCTGCATGTCATAGCAGAGAATCAGGCTTCACGTCAGCCACCACTGCAACAGTCCATTGTCATAAATTTAGGCCCAGCACCCAGGCAGAGGAGAGAGGTCCCGTAACAGAGAATCTGGCTTCATGTCAGCAGAGAATCAGTCTTCATATCATAGCAGAGAATCAGGCTTCACGTCACCCACCACTGCAACAGTCAATTGTCATAAATTTAGGCCCAGCACCCAGGCAGAGGAGAGAGCTCCCGTAACAGAGGATCTGGCTTCATGTCAGCAGAGAATCAGTCTGCATGTCATAGCAGAGAATGAGGCTTCACGTCACCCACCACTGCAACAGTCCATTGGCATATATTTAGGCCTAGCACACAGGCAGAGCAGAGAGGTCCCGTAACAGACAATCTGGCTTCATGTCAGCAGAGAATCAGTCTGCATGTCATAGCAGAGAATGAGGCTTCACGTCACCCACCACTGCAACAGTCCATTGGCATATATTTAGGCCTAGCACACAGGCAGAGCAGAGAGGTCCCGTAACAGACAATCTGGCTTCATGACAGCAGAGAATCAGTCTGCATGTCATAGCAGAGAATGAGGCTTCACGTCACCCACCACTGCAACAGTCCATTGGCATATATTTAGGCCTAGCACACAGGCAGAGCAGAGAGGTCCCGTAACAGACAATCTGGCTTCATGTCAGCAGAGAATCAGTCTGCATGTCATAGCAGAGAATGAGGCTTCACGTCACCCACCACTGCAACAGTCCATTGGCATATATTTAGGCCTAGCACACAGGCAGAGCAGAGAGGTCCCGTAACAGACAATCTGGCTTCATGACAGCAGAGAATCAGTCTGCATGTCATAGCAGAGAATGAGGCTTCACGTCACCCACCACTGCAACAGTCCATTGGCATATATTTAGGCCTAGCACACAGGCAGAGCAGAGAGGTCCCGTAACAGACAATCTGGCTTCATGTCAGCAGAGAATCAGTCTGCATGTCATAGCAGAGAATGAGGCTTCACGTCACCCACCACTGCAACAGTCCATTGGCATATATTTAGGCCTAGCACACAGGCAGAGCAGAGAGGTCCCGTAACAGACGATCTGGCTTCATGTCAGCAGAGAATCAGTCTGCATGTCATAGCAGAGAATCAGGCTTCACGTCAGCCACCACTGCAACAGTCCATGGTCATAAATTTAGGCCCAGCACCCAGGCAGAGGAGAGAGGTCCCGTAACAGACAATCTGGCTTCATGTCAGCAGAGAATTAGTCTGCATGTCATAGCAGAGAATCAGGCTTCATGTCAGCCACCACTGCAACAGTCCATTGGCATATATTTAGGCCTAGCACACAGGCAGAGGAGAGGTTCATTCAACTTTGGGTAGCATCGCAATATAATGGTAAAATGAAAATAAAAATAGGATTGAATGAGGAAGTGCCCTGGAGTCCAATAATATATGGTTATGGGGAGGTAGTTAATGTCTAATCTGGACAAGGGACGGACAGGTCCTGTGGGATCCATGCCTGGTTCATTTTTATGAACGTCAGCTTGTCCACATTGGCTGTAGACAGGCGGCTGCGTTTGTCTGTAATGACGCCCCCTGCCGTGCTGAATACACGTTCAGACAAAACGCTGGCTGCCGGGCAGGCCAGCACCTCCAAGGCATAAAAGGCTAGCTCTGGCCACGTGGACAATTTAGAGACCCAGAAGTTGAATGGGGCCGAACCATCAGTCAGTACGTGGAGGGGTGTGCACACGTACTGTTCCACCATGTTAGTGAAATGTTGCCTCCTGCTAACACGTTGCGTATCAGGTGGTGGTGCAGTTAGCTGTGGCGTGTTGACAAAAGTTTTCCACATCTCTGCCATGCTAACCCTGCCCTCAGAGGAGCTGGCCGTGACACAGCTGCCTTGGCGACCTCTTGCTCCTCCTCTGCCTTGGCCTTGGGCTTCCACTTGTTCCCCTGTGACATTTGGGAATGCTCTCAGTAGCGCGTTTACCAACGTGCGCTTGTACTCGCGCATCTTCCTATCACGCTCCAGTGCAGGAAGTAAGGTGGGCACATTGTCTTTGTAGCGTGGATCCAGCAGGGTGGCAACCCAGTAGTCCGCACAGGTTAAAATGTGGGCAACTCTGCTGTCGTTGCGCAGGCACTGCAGCATGTAGTCGCTCATGTGTGCCAGGCTGCCCAGGGGTAAGGACAAGCTGTCCTCTGTGGGAGGCGTATCGTCATCGTCCTGCCTTTCCCCCCAGCCACGCACCAGTGATGGACCCGAGCTGCGTTGGGTGCCACCCCGCTGTGACCATGCTTCATCCTCATCCTCCTCCACCTCCTCCTCATCCTCGTCCTCCTCGTCCTCCAGTAGTGGGCCCTGGCTGGCCACATTTGTACCTGGCCTCTGCTGTTGCAAAAAACCTCCCTCTGAGTCACTTCGAAGAGACTGGCCTGAAAGTGCTAAAAATGACCCCTCTTCCTCATCCTCCTCCTCCTCCTCCTGGGCCACCTCCTGTTCCATCATCGCCCTAAGTGTTTTCTCAAGGAGACATAGAAGTGGTATTGTAACGCTGATAACGGTGTCATCGCCACTGGCCATGTTGGTGGAGTACTCGAAACAGCGCAACAGGGCACACAGGTCTCGCATGGAGGCCCAGTCATTGGTGGTGAAGTGGTGCTGTTCTGTAGTGCGACTGACCCGTGCGTGCTGCAGCTGAAACTCCACTATGGCCTGCTGCTGCTCGCACAGTCTGTCCAGCATGTGCAAGGTGGAGTTCCACCTGGTGGGCACGTCGCATATGAGGCGGTGAGCGGGAAGGCCGAAGTTACGCTGTAGCGCAGACAGGCGAGCAGCGGCAGGATGTGAACGCCGGAAGCGCGAACAGACGGCCCGCACTTTATGCAGCAGCTCTGACATGTCGGGGTAGTTGTGAATGAACTTCTGCACCACCAAATTCAGCACATGCGCCAAGCAAGGGATGTGCGTCAAATTGGCTAGTCCCAGAGCTGCAACGAGATTTCGCCCATTATCACACACCACCAGGCCGGGCTTGAGGCTCACCGGCAGCAACCACTCGTCGGTCTGTTGTTCAATACCCCGCCACAACTCCTGTGCGGTGTGGGGCCTGTCCCCCAAACATATGAGTTTCAGAATGGCCTGCTGACGTTTACCCCGGGCTGTGCTGAAGTTGGTGGTGAAGGTGTGTGGCTGACTGGATGAGCAGGTGGAAGAAGAGGAGGAGGAAGCCGAGAAGGAGGAGGTGGCAACAGGAGGCAAAGAATGTTGCCCTGCGATCCTTGGCGGCGGCAGGACGTGCGCCAAACAGCTCTCCGCCTGGGGCCCAGCTGCCACTACATTTACCCAGTGTGCAGTTAGGGAGATATAGCGTCCCTGGCCGTGCTTACTGGTCCACGTATCTGTGGTTAGGTGGACCTTGCTACAGATGGCGTTGCGCAGTGCACACTTGATTTTATGGGATACTTGGTTGTGCAGGGAAGGCACGGCTCTCTTGGAGAAGTAGTGCCGGCTGGGAACAACATACTGTGGGACAGCAAGCGACATGAGCTGTTTGAAGCTGTCTGTGTCCACCAGCCTAAATGACAGCATTTCATAGGCCAGTAGTTTAGAAATGCTGGCATTCAGGGCCAGGGATCGAGGGTGGCTAGGTGGGAATTTACGCTTTCTATCAAATGTTTGTGAGATGGAGAGCTGAACGCTGGCGTGTGACATGGTTGAGACGCTTGGTGACGGAGGTGGTGGTGGTGGTGTTGGTGGTACATCCCCTGTTTGCTGGGCGGCAGGTGCCAACGTTCCTCCAGAGGCGGAGGAAGAGGCCGAGGCGGCAGCAGCAGAATAGGCCGAGGCGGCAGCAGCAGAAGAGGTAGCAGGGGGAGCCTGAGTGACTTCCTTGGTTTTAAGGTGTTTACTCCACTGCAGTTCATGCTTTGCATGCAGGTGCCTGGTCATGCAGGTTGTGCTCAGGTTCAGAACGTTAATGCCTCGCTTCAGGCTCTGATGGCACAGCGTGCAAACCACTCGGGTCTTGTCGTCAGCACATTGTTTGAAGAAGTGCCATGCCAGGGAACTCCTTGAAGCTGCCTTTGGGGTGCTCGGTCCCAGATGGCGGCGGTCAGTAGCAGGCGGAGTCTCTTGGCGGCGGGTGTTCTGCTTTTGCCCACTGCTCCCTCTTTTGCTACGCTGTTGGCTCGGTCTCACCACTGCCTCTTCCTCCGAACTGTGAAAGTCAGTGGCACGACCTTCATTCCATGTGGGGTCTAGGACCTCATCGTCCCCTGCATCGTCTTCCACCCAGTCTTGATCCCTGACCTCCTGTTCAGTCTGCACACTGCAGAAAGACGCAGCAGTTGGCACCTGTGTTTCGTCATCATCAGAGACATGCTGAGGTGGTATTCCCATGTCCTCATCATCAGGAAACATAAGTGGTTGTGCGTCAGTGCATTCTATGTCTTTCACCGCTGGGGAAGGGCTAGGTGGATGCCCTTGGGAAACCCTGCCAGCGGAGTCTTCAAACAGCATAAGAGACTGCTGCATAACTTGAGGCTGAGACAGTTTCCCTGGTATGCATGGGGGTGATGTGACAGACTGATGGGGTTGGTTTTCAGGCGCCATCTGTGCGCTTTCTGCAGAAGACTGGGTGGGAGATAATGTGAACGTGCTGGATCCACTGTCGGCCACCCAATTGACTAATGCCTGTACCTGCTCAGGCCTTACCATCCTTAGAACGGCATTGGGCCCCACCATATATCGCTGTAAATTCTGGCGGCTACTGGGACCTGAGGTAGTTGGTACACTAGGACGTGTGGATGTGGCAGAACGGCCACGTCCTCTCCCAGCACCAGAGGGTCCACTAACACCACCACGACCATGTCCACGTCCGCGTCCCTTACTAGATGTTTTTCTCATTGTTATGGTTCACCACAACAACAAATATATTATTTGGCCCAATGTATTGTATTCAAATTCAGCGGGATATAAATTTGAGGCCTAGTATTTAGGCGCTGGGTGACCGGTATGGATTTAGTGACAGAATTAGACTTGGAAATGCACAGAAGCGTGTGTGTGTGAAGTTATTCTGAATGACCCAATGTGCACCTTGAATATTATATACCCTTTTAGGGATAGATTTCAAATAGCTCTGATATAGCAGGAACCACTAAATTATGAAATTGCTAAATTGGGAATTGTACTTCAACCCAGAACAAAAAATGTGCTTTGACGGACACTAAATATCTTGCCCAGCAACAACAGTACAGCGGTAACGAGAGATTTAGCGGGATATAAATTTGAGGCCTAGTATTTAGGCGCTGGGTCACCGGTATGGATTTAGTGACAGAATTAGACTTGGAAATGCACAGAAGCGTGTGTGTGAAGTTATTCTGAATGACCCTATGTGCACCTTCAATATTATATACCCTTTTAGGGATAGATTTCAAATAGCTCTGATATAGCAGAAACCACTAAATTATGAAATTGCTAAATTGGGAATTGTACTTCAACCCAGAACAAAAAATGTGCTTTGACGGACACTAAATATCTTGCCCAGCAACAACAGTACAGCGGTGGGTAACGAGAGATTTAGAGGGATTTAAATTTGAGGCCTAGTATTTAGGCGCTGGGTCACCGGTATGGATTTAGTGACAGAATTAGACTTGGAAATGCACAGAAGCGTGTGTGTGAAGTTATTCTGAATGACCCTATGTGCACCTTCAATATTATATACCCTTTTAGGGATAGATTTCAAATAGCTCTGATATAGCAGAAACCACTAAATTATGAAATTGCTAAATTGGGAATTGTACTTCAACCCAGAACAAAAAATGTGCTTTGACGGACACTAAATATCTTGCCCAGCAACAACAGTACAGTGGTGGGTAACGAGAGATTTAGAGGGATTTAAATTTGAGGCCTAGTATTTAGGCGCTGGGTCACCGGTATGGATTTAGTGACAGAATTAGACTTGGAAATGCACAGAAGCGTGTGTGTGAAGTTATTCTGAATGACCCTATGTGCACCTTCAATATTATATACCCTTTTAGGGATAGATTTCAAATAGCTCTGATATAGCAGAAACCACTAATTTATGAAATTGCTAAATTGGGAATTGTACTTCAACCCAGAACAAAAAATGTGCTTTGACGGACACTAAATATCTTGCCCAGCAACAACAGTACACCGGTGGGTAACGAGAGATTTAGAGGGAATTAAATTTGAGGCCTAGTATTTAGGCGCTGGGTCACCGGTATGGATTTAGTGACAGAATTAGACTTGGAAATACACAGTAGCGGGTGTGTGTGAAGCTATTCTGAATGACCCTATGTGCACCTTCAATATTATATACCCTTTTAGGGATAGATTTCAAATAGCTCTGATATAGCAGAAACCACTAAATTATGAAATTGCTAAATTGGGAATTGTACTTCAACCCAGAACAAAAAATGTGCTTTGACGGACACTAAATATCTTGCCCAGCAACAACAGTACAGCGGTGGGTAACGAGAGATTTAGAGGGAATTAAATTTGAGGCCTAGTATTTAGGCGCTGGGTCACCGGTATGGATTTAGTGACAGAATTAGACTTGGAAATGCACAGAAGCGTGTGTGTGAAGTTATTCTGAATGACCCTATGTGCACCTTCAATATTATATACCCTTTTTGGGATAGATTTCAAATAGCTCTGATATAGCAGGAACCACTAAATTATGAAATTGCTAAATTGGGAATTGTACTTCAACCCAGAACAAAAAATGTGCTTTGACGGGCACTAAATAACTTTCCCAGCTACAACAGGACAACGGTAACGAGAGATTTAGAGGGATTTAAATTTGAGGCCTAGTATTTAGGCGCTGGGTGACAGGTATGGGTTTAGTGACAGAATTAGACTTGGAAATACACAGTAGCGGGTGTGTGTGAAGTTATTCTGAATGACCCTATGTGCACCTTCAATATTATATACCCTTTTAGGGATAGATTTCAAATAGCTCTGATATAGCAGAAACCACTAAATTATGAAATTGCTAAATTTGGAATTGTACTTCAACCCAGAACAAAAAATGTGCTTTGACGGACACTAAATATCTTGCCCAGCAACAACAGTACACCGGTGGGTAACGAGAGATTTAGAGGGAATTAAATTTGAGGCCTAGTATTTAGGCGCTGGGTCACCGGTATGGATTTAGTGACAGAATTAGACTTGGAAATACACAGTAGCGGGTGTGTGTGAAGTTATTCTGAATGACCCTATGTGCACCTTCAATATTATATACCCTTTTAGGGATAGATTTCAAATAGCTCTGATATAGCAGAAACCACTAAATTATGAAATTGCTAAATTGGGAATTGTACTTCAACCCAGAACAAAAAATGTGCTTTGACGGACACTAAATATCTTGCCCAGCAACAACAGTACAGCGGTGGGTAACGAGAGATTTAGAGGGAATTAAATTTGAGGCCTAGTATTTAGGCGCTGGGTCACCGGTATGGATTTAGTGACAGAATTAGACTTGGAAATGCACAGAAGCGTGTGTGTGAAGTTATTCTGAATGACCCTATGTGCACCTTCAATATTATATACCCTTTTTGGGATAGATTTCAAATAGCTCTGATATAGCAGGAACCACTAAATTATGAAATTGCTAAATTGGGAATTGTACTTCAACCCAGAACAAAAATGTGCTTTGACGGGCACTAAATAACTTTCCCAGCTACAACAGGACAACGGTAACGAGAGATTTAGAGGGATTTAAATTTGAGGCCTAGTATTTAGGCGCTGGGTGACAGGTATGGGTTTAGTGACAGAATTAGACTTGGAAATACACAGTAGCGGGTGTGTGTGAAGTTATTCTGAATGACCCTATGTGCACCTTCAATATTATATACCCTTTTAGGGATAGATTTCAAATAGCTCTGATATAGCAGAAACCACTAAATTATGAAATTGCTAAATTGGGAATTGTACTTCAACCCAGAACAAAAAATGTGCTTTGACGGACACTAAATATCTTGCCCAGCAACAACAGTACAGCGGTGGGTAACGAGAGATTTAGAGGGAATTAAATTTGAGGCCTAGTATTTAGGCGCTGGGTCACCGGTATGGATTTAGTGACAGAATTAGACTTGGAAATACACAGTAGCGGGTGTGTGTGAAGTTATTCTGAATGACCCTATGTGCACCTTCAATATTATATACCCTTTTTGGGATAGATTTCAAATAGCTCTGATATAGCAGGAACCACTAAATTATGAAATTGCTAAATTGGGAATTGTACTTCAACCCAGAACAAAAAATGTGCTTTGACGGGCACTAAATAACTTTCCCAGCTACAACAGGACAACGGTAACGAGAGATTTAGAGGGATTTAAATTTGAGGCCTAGTATTTAGGCGCTGGGTGACAGGTATGGGTTTAGTGACAGAATTAGACTTGGAAATACACAGTAGCGGGTGTGTGTGAAGTTATTCTGAATGACCCTATGTGCACCTTCAATATTATATACCCTTTTTGGGATAGATTTCAAATAGCTCTGATATAGCAGAAACCACTAAATTATGAAATTGCTAAATTGGGAATTGTACTTCAACCCAGAACAAAAAATGTGCTTTGACGGACACTAAATATCTTGCCCAGCAACAACAGTACAGCGGTGGGTAACGAGAGATTTAGAGGGAATTAAATTTGAGGCCTAGTATTTAGGCGCTGGGTCACCGGTATGGATTTAGTGACAGAATTAGACTTGGAAATACACAGTAGCGGGTGTGTGTGAAGTTACTCTGAATGACCCTATGTGCACCTTCAATATTATATACCCTTTTTGGGATAGATTTCAAAGAGCTCTGATATAGCAGGAACCACTAAATTATGAAATTGCTAAATTGGGAATTGTATTTCAACCCAGAACAAGAAATGTGCTTGAACGGACACTAAATAACTCGCCCAGCTACAGCACTAGGGACAGATTTAGCTGGATATAAATTTGAGGCCTAGTATTTAGGCGCTGGGTGACCGGTATGGATTTAGTGACAGAATTAGACTGGGATATGGCCAAAAAATGAACAGACTATTGCTGGTTAAATGCACTTGGTGTGACAGCTTCACCCTGATGTAGGCTTTAGCCAAAAAACAACCACACCATTGAGGGTTAAATGCACTTGGTGACAGGCGCAGCTTGCCCCTGATTTTGTATATGGCCAAAAAATGAACAGACTATTGCTGGTTAAATGCACTTGGTGTGACAGCTTCACCCTGATGTAGGCTTTAGCCAAAAAACAACCACACCATTGAGGGTTAAATGCACTTGGTGACAGGCGCAGCTTGCCCCTGATTTTGTATATGGCCAAAAAATGAACAGACTATTGCTGGTTAAATGCACTTGGTGTGACAGCTTCACCCTGATGTAGGCTTTAGCCAAAAAACAACCACACCATTGAGGGTTAAATGCACTTGGTGACAGGCGCAGCTTGCCCCTGATTTTGTATATGGGCAAAAAATGAACAGACTATTGCTGGTTAAATGCACTTGGTGTGACAGCTTCACCCTGATGTAGGCTTTAGCCAAAAAACAACCACACCATTGAGGGTTAAATGCACTTGGTCGCAGCTTGTGCTGGCGCACCACAAGACACAAAATGGCCGCCGATCACCCCAGAAAAATGAGACTGACAAACGGTCTGTGCAGCCTAAAAACAGTGAGCAATTGAGGATCAGCAGCTCAATGATCCACAGCTGCAGATCGATCAGTTAATCAAGTCCTTTGGAGGAGTTAATCTGCCTAATCTCGCCCTACTGTCGCAGCCGCAACCTCTCCCTACGCTAATCAGAGCAGAGTGACGGGCGGCGCTATGTGACTCCAGCTTAAATAGAGGCTGGGTCACATGGTGCTCTGGCCAATCACAGCCATGCCAATAGTAGGCATGGCTGTGATGGCCTCTTGGGGCAAGTAGTATGACGCTTGTTGATTGGCTGCTTTGCAGCCTTTCAAAAAGCGCCAAGAAAGCGTCACAAAAGCGCGAAGAAAGCGACGAACACCGAACCCGAACCCGGACTTTTACGAAAATGTCCGGGTTCGGGTCCGTGTCACGGACACCCCAAAATTCGGTACGAACCCGAACTATACAGTTCGAGTTCGCTCATCCCTACTCACCAGTGATCTGTACAGCGGCATAAGCACTTCACTCTTTCTACTGCTTATACCTCTCCCTATACATCCAAGCATTCTGCTGGCATTTCGTGCTGCTTTATTACCTTGTCTTCCCACCTTTAAGTCTTCTGAAATAATTACTCCTAAATCCCTTTCCTCAGATACTGAGGTCAGGACTGTGTCAAATATTCTATATTCTGCCCTTGGGTTTTTACGCCCCAGGTGCATTATCTTGCACTTATCCACATTAAATTTCAGTTGCCAGAATTCTGACCATTCTTCTAGTTTTCCTAAATCCTTTTCCATTTGGCGTTTCCCTCCAGGAACATCAACCCTGTTACATATCTTTGTGTCATCAGCAAAAAGACAAACCTTACCATCGAGGCCTTTTGCAATATCACTTATGAAGATATTAAACAAAATTGGTCCCAGTACAGATCCCTGTGGAATCCCACTGGTAACATGACCTTGTTTTGAATGTTCTCCATTGACTACAACCCTCTGTTGTCTGTCACTCAGCCACTGCCTAATCCACTCAACAATATGGGAGTCCATGCTCAATGACTGCAGTTTATTGATAAGTCTTCTATGTGGGACAGTGTCAAAAGCCTTACTAAAATCTAGATATGCGATGTCTACTGCACCTCCACCGTCTATTATTTTAGTCACCCAGTCAAAAAAATCTATAAGATTTGTTTGACATGATCTCCCTGAAGTAAACCCATGCTGTTTTTCATCTTGCAATCCATGGGATTTTAGATGTTCCACAATCCTATCCTTTAATAGGGTTTCCATTAATTTGCCTACTATTGATGTCAGACTCACTGGTCTATAGTTGCTCGATTCCTCCTTACTACCTTTCTTGTGAATGGGCACGACATTTGCCAATTTCCAATCTTCCGGGACGACTCCTGTTACTAATGATTGGTTAAATAAATCTGTTAACGGTTTTGCCAGCTCACCACTAAGCTCTTTTAATAATTTTGGGTGTATCTCATCAGGCCCCTGTGACTTATTTGTCTTCACTTTAGACAGCAAACTTAGAACATCTTCCTCTGTAAAGACACATGCATCAAACGATTTAATAGTCATCCTTTCTAGTGGAGGTCCTTCTCCTTCTTTTTCTTTTGTAAAAACTGAACAGAAGTATTCATTAAGGCAGTCGGCTAGCCCTTTATTCTCTTCTACATACCTTCCGTCCTTTATTTTTAATTTAGTTATTCCTTGTTTTAATTTCCTTTTTTCATTTATATATCTGAAGAATGTCTTATCCCCTTTTTTCATAGACTGAGCTAGTTTTTTAATAGAAACAGCAGTATCCTTTAAAGCTGATCCAGAGTTTAATAGGAGGGAATCTTCTCTCCAAACAACTGTAGAGAGATTTCAGGGACAGATTAAAGAGAGAAAACACAGGCAGTTTAACAAAGACCTGAGAGAATTCAGGGAGAATAGGGCTTATCAATTTGAAAAATCTCAGCCCACCCCAGAAACCGATATTTCATCATCGGAACAAGAATACTGTGACTCCGATTCACAACGTAATCGGGGGAGGAATACAAAAAGAGGTGGTCAGAGAGGAGGGGGACGGGGGCGCTCCAATAAGAAATGGCCAAGATCATACGGCCGGAGAAGGGGAGAGGACGAGTATACCTCACCCTCTCCTCCTTCCTCCTCTTCCTCCTTACCCAACCCTATGCCCGTGACCCAGGGGGATTTTTTGGCAAGAGGGGGACCCTACCAACTCCGGGATCGCACCTAGGCAGGAGTGAGGTAGGGGAAAGTGATCAGCTACAGATCATTAATCTATCCCCTCGAACGTTCAGTGTAGCTGAAGAAGCTCTACTTAGGCGAGGACTATCTTTTGTTCCCACCACGAGATTTGACCCGTTTATATGGGTCAAGGACCTTCATTTGTTTGCCAGAAAGTTAAAATGGCATAAATTCATGAAAAACAGTAATCGTAACACCAGCGAGCAGTTGGGCTTGCAGGAGAGTGAGTTTGTCAACTTTAGGACTTTGTGTGATCTGCATGAAGAGAGTTCCCGCACACTGGGCCAGGGCCCCTGTACGGAGCTTCGTCCCAAAAGTAAAAAGGCACCACCCCCTATGAACAATGACCATATCGAGATTTTTCTACAAATGGTAACAGAGGATTTGGATAAACTGCCCCCAAATGAATCTCACTTCCATAATCTGTCCGGGAAGGAAATGGAGGCTCTCTGCACCCTTGAGCGAGATGCCTCAATCGTTATTAAACCGGCAGACAAGGGACAAGGGAGGTAATCTCGTAATTCTTGGACACCTTCAATAGAAAGTGATGTGTAGACAATTATTAAACGACAAAGATTGTTATCATATCCTACCCTCCGATCCCACGGAGAGATTTCTGGGGGAACTCACATCTATACTTAATGATGGACTATCAAAGAAGGTAATCAGTGATGCAGAATAGTGTTTCTTGTTACCCAGCACACCCCAGACAGCCACGTTTTATGGGCTACCTAAGGTTCACAAGGGTATATCCCCTCTAAAAGGTCGTCCCATTGTGTCTGGGGTGGGCTCGTTAATACAGAATAGTGGTATCTACATAGACAACATACTTAAGAACTTTGTGTCCTCTTTGCCTTCTCACACAAGAGACACGATGGACTTCTTGCGTAAAATTGAAGCCCTTAATATCGATCCGTCGTGTTCCCTTGGAAGTATTGATGTAGAAGCACTTTATAGCTCTATCCCGCATGAGAAATGCCTTATGGCAACATCAGAGTTTTTGAAAACTAGAGCCGTGTGTCATAAACTACACAACACCTTTGTAGTGACCCTTCTTGAGTTCGTATTGACTCATAACTTTTTTCTCTTTGACGGGCAGTTCTTCAACCAGCTCAGGGGGACCGCTATGGGGAGTCCCTGTGCTCCAACTTATGCAAATCTCCTCCTGGGCTGGTGGGAGGACCAAGTGGTTTTTCCTGATGCTCATAATTGGTGGGGTGACAAGATCGTCTTCTGGACCAGATACATTGATGATGTCTTTATCATCTGGAATGGGAGTCTGGAGGAATTTACCAGGTTCGTTGAGGCTCTCAACATCAACAAGCTGGGACTTTCCTTTACCTCGGAATTTCATCCTGATTCACTAACGTTTTTGGACGTCAGGGTCACTAAAACCGGAGGCTGTCTTGTCACCTCCACCTTCAGGAAAACCACAGCCATAAACAGCCTACTGCACTGGGATAGCCACCACCCAACCAGCTTGAAGAGGGGCATACCCCGAGGGCAGTATTTACGTATGAGGAGAATTTGTTCAGACCAAGAGGGTTTTTACCAAGAATCAAGAAAATTGCAGAAGAGGTTTGCAACGCGGGGTTATCAGCAGCATGTCCTCAGGGAGGCCTTTCATAATGCATTTGTCTGTGAGCGAAGTTCTCTTCTGGTACCCAGAGAGTCAAGGGAGAAAAAGGAGGAGACGATTAGAATTATCTCCACATTTGACACAAGAAACAAGGAAGTCAGGGAAATTATCAATAAATACTGGCCGATCCTCCTGATGGACCCGGACGTGTCAGATATTCTATCCTCTCGTCCTAAAGTCGACGAACTCACTCTCCTGCAAGCCCAACTGCTCGCAGGTGTTACGATTACTGTTTTTCATGAATTTATGCCATTTTAACTTTCTGGCAAACAAATGAAGGTCCTTGACCCATATAAACGGGTCAAATCTCGTGGTGGGAACAAAAGATAGTCCTCGCCTAAGTAGAGCTTCATTAGCTACACTGAACGTTCGAGGGGATAGATTAATGATCTGTAGCTGATCACTTTCCCCTACCTCACTCCTGCCTAGGTGGGATCCTGGAGTTGGTAGGGTCCCCCTCTTGCCAAAAAATCCCCCTGGGTCACGGGCATAGGGTTGGGTAAGGAGGAAGAGGAGGAAGGAGGAGAGGGTGAGGTATACTCGTCCTCTCCCCTTCTCCGGCCGTATGATCTTGGCCATTTCTTATTGGAGCGCCCCCGTCCCCCTCCTCTCTGACCACCTCTTTTTGTATTCCTCCCCCGATTATGCTGTGAATCGGAGTCAGAGTATTCTTGTTCCGATGATGAAATATCGGTTTCTGGGGTGGGCTGAGATTTTTCAAATTGATAAGCCCTATTCTCCCTGAATTCTCTCAGGTCTTTGTTAAACTGCCTGTGTTTTCTCTCTTTAATCTGTCCCTGAAATCTCTCTACCGTTGTCTGGAGAGAAGATTCCCTCCTATTAAACTCTGGATCAGCTTTAAAGGATACTGCTGTTTCTATTAATTTTTTGAGTTTTTCTGATGACTTTTCGAAGTAGATTTGTTCTTCACATAGGAGTATGTTCATCAATCTTAATGAACTATTTGTTAATTCCTGTTCCCATTGGGTCAGGAGACCCGTTGTCAGTACCAGAGCATCTTCTTCTGTTCCTTGTCGGCCGCTTATAGTGCACAAGGCTGCCATTGTAAGGTATGCTGACTAAGCCTGTCATCTGTCTCATGGATAGATTGATGGCTTGCATATACCTGGCTTTTGGCATATTGCCTTTTTGTGGTTGTCTATTGTATATTGCAGATAATAGGAGTCCAAGACACATCCAGCCATCCTCTTAATGCTGTTTCCAAACCATTTTGATGGGATTTCCATCAATTTTTAACTTTTTTTGTAAACCAGACTCCCTCTCTTCTTTAGAGCAAGGGGGTGCCTGGTTTGATGCTCGGGTCTCCCATTGACTTTCATTGTATTAAATTGTACTTGAGCACTCGCAGTATTCGGCCGAGCACTCGGATGTGCCGAGCATAGCAATGCTTGAGCCGAGCAGCAGTTCGGCCGAGCATGTTCGCTCAACACTAGTATAAAATATTAGACTTAATAATTACTACAAACATTTAGTCATGGTTATGGCTGCACATAGAGGCCACACCAGATACTGAAAACAGATGTTCACATACCTTTACCACTCACAGACATGTGATATTGAATCATTTACCTCAATAAATAAATAGCTAAATAAAAAGTCTAATATTTTTGATTAATTTGTTAAATTTTGTTATCTTTATCTATTTGTAGGACTTGTATAAAAATATGTTATAGTTTGGGCCACATTTGTGCAGAAATATATAAAACTCTGAAATGTTCACTAACCTGTAAGTATTCAGTAGAATCTTGTTTTTCACAATGTAAAAGCTCTTTATTTATTTTTTTATATTTTTTTTTCAAAGATCCAGGCAGGCTTTTATGTGTCTTTTACTGAGGAGATGCTTAGTTCTGGCCATTTTGCCATTCAGTTCAGAATGGTGGAGTGCTGCAGTGATGGTTGACCCTTTGGAAGCCCCAGAGCTGAATTTCAAGTGTCATTTCAAAGGGTCTGAATACTTCTGTCCTTGCAAAATTATTGTTTTTCCTTTTTAATAGATGAGCAAAAATTTCTAAAATGTGGTTTTCACTTTCTCATTATGCGTTATAAAGTGCAGATGGATAGGAGAAAACTGCAACATAACAAAAATGTGAAAAAAAATGAAAGGGTTTGGAGACACTCCAGATTTTCTGAAATGGACATTGTAAATCTTTAACAGGTGCAAATTTTTGCACCTGCCTAATTTTGTTTAAACAATTATACACACTTTCTGTAAATCCAATAAACTTAATTTCACTTCTCAAATATCACTGTGTGTGTCTCCTATATGATATATTTACCTGACATGTTTTATCGTAACAACCAACGATTTATACAGGAAAATCATGACTATTAACAAGGTTGCCCAAACTTTCGCATCCCACTGTATTTATTACTTCCCAGGTACCACTGGGTGGAAAGTTTTTTTTTTTTTTAAATCCTGGACAATCCCTGTAAGACAATGTGATATGTAATTACAATATACAGTGCAATACATTTTTCACCAAGATCTTGCATTGATGATGGTAGAGTCTGACTGCTGCGCAAAGACTTCTCCAGCACATCCCAAAGATTCTCAATGGGGTTAAGGTCTGGAATCTGTGGTGGCCAATCCATGTGTGAAAAACATGTCTCATGCTCCCTGAGGCACTCTTTCACAATTTGAGCCCGATGAATGCTGGCGTTGTCATCTTGTAATATGCCCTTGCCATCGGAAGAAAAAAATCCATTGCTGGAAAAACCTGGTCATTCAGTATGTTCAGGTAGTCAGCTTACCTAATTCTTGGAGCACATACTGTTGCTGAACTTAGACCTGACCAAGTGCAGCATCTCCAGATCATAACACTGCCCCCACAGGCTTGTACAGTAGGCAGTAGGCATGATGGGTGCATCACTTCATCTACCTCTCTTATTACCCTGATGCGCCCATCACTCTGAAACTGGGTAAATCTTGACTCATCAGACCACATGACCTTCTTCCATTTCTTCAGACTCCAATCTTTAGGCTCCCTAGCAAATTGAAGCATTTTGTTCTGGTTTGCCACACTGATTAGTGGTTTTCTTATGGCTACATAGCTGTTCAGTCCCAATCCCTTGAGTTCCCTCTGCATTGTGCATGTGGAAATGCTCTTACTTTCACTATTAAACATAGCCATGAGTTCTTCTGTTGTTTTTCTTTGCTTTAATTTCACCAAACATTTAACTGATCGCCGATCACGATCATTCAGGATTTTTTTCCCGCCACATTTCTTCCTCGAATACGATGGGTCCCCAATATACTTCCAGTTTTGAATAATGCGTTGGACAGTTCTTAATCTTAACCCAATTTTAGTAGTTTCTGCAATCTCCTATATGTTTTCTCTGCTTGATGCATGTCAATGATTTGATCCTGCTCAAACAGACTAACATCTTTTCCACGACCATGAGATGTGTCTTTCGACATGTTTGTTTAAGAAATAAGAAGCAACTGATTGCACCAGTTGGGGTTAAATAACTTGTTGCCAGCTGAAAGATAATCTCCCATGCAGTAATTATCCAATAGGAGGCTCATAACTATTTGCTTAGTTAAATCCAGGTGGTGACTTTTTTTTTTAACAGTATAGTGTAGGCATGCTCAACCTGCGGCCCTCTAGCTGTTGCTAAACTACAACTCCCAGCATGCCTGAACAGCCTACAGCTATCAGCCCACAGCAGGGCATTGTGGGAGTAGTAGTTTTACAACAGCTGGGGGGCCGCAGGTTGAGTATGACTGGTATAGTGTTTCATGACATAAAAAAACATTGTTAAAGTGTTCCTTCAACCAGTATGAAAATGAATGCACTCTCTTCTCACGAGTTTCTCCATATGCCTTTCTCTGAAGATTCCCTGAAGATGTTGACCGTACCATTTTCTATTATATTTCAACTCTTTGAGAGCATCTACCTCAGAAATACCTACTATTACACTGTTAATTATCTGAAAGGGAGTTTCTCCTAGAAAAGTAGGCAGACATCCGTTTTCTATTTATCTGATTGGCAAGCAATGGAATCCAGTCTTTGGTGACACAGTATTGGATTAAAATTTCCTGTATCTTTTGTCTCACTGGTTTAGAATCATGCATTTGGTGGCAAGCAGAGAGCCACCAGTTTAGAAAACTTAAATTCCGCTGCTTCCCCTAATTTCACAAAGAAATTTGCTTCATGACTTTACCACGTAGCGCATTTCTTTGTAAGTAGCAGGGGCAATGATGGCGAACGGAAATTTCACCATTCCCTGGCATTGAACACCCACAGATACCACATTCCTTGCTGATCGCAGCATCTGAGATAAAAAAAATAGGGCTTTCATGGGGTAATTGGTTAAAAAATATATAATAATACTTAGCTCATCAATTTGAGTGTGAAGAGGCAACAGGCATACTGTTGAAGGTGAAGAGGCATACTTTAGGTGAAGGTGAAGAGGTGAAGAGGCAGGTGAAGAGGCATACTTTAATTCGCTCAACACTAGTGGTAAGTCTTTTATCCTACATCCTCTCTTGATATAGCAGAGAGTACCTGATCAGGCACCCAGTGGGCTGTTGTAAATCTACATCTTCTTTCACTGACAGAAAATAGCAGCATACAATCTCATTATAGGCTTATGACATATTGGTTCCTATTTTTAAAAATATCTTATAGACATCTACAGTGGAAACATTCATTTCAATACTGCTCTTTTGCTAATGACCTTAAGCACAATGGGGTATATACAGTATATTAAACTTTTAGTGACCACTAATATCCATTTACTAAGGGGCCTTAGGCTGGACCGCCACCTTTTCAAGGAAGCCTGATCTAAGAGCTGCACAGGGTCCCCCGTGCAGCAGAGCTGAAAATCAGCTCTCACATGAGAGCTGCACTCCTGCTCTAACAGCCCGGACTGGCAGGAGAACCGATCCTGGCTCTTTTTAACCCCTTACATGTCAAAGCAATGGCCCCCGCCACATGTAAGCGGTGACAGAGGTAGTGTTCTCCCTCTGTCTCCCAACGGCACCCCACAAATGCTATTGTGGGGTGCCGATGTGTGAAAAAACTGTCTGGGGCCTAGTATGACCCAAAGCCAGCCTTAAGTAATTTCCAGCAGGCTGCGCTTCTCTGATTGTATTAAAATACAATGCACTATAGGGATAGTATATTGTATTTTAAAAGCAATAAAAAAAATCCCTGTTATAGTCCCCTTGTGCGACTATTGAGTGGTAAAAAAAAAATATCATTATTAAAAAAATTCCAATAAAAAATAAATGTGTTTTTTTTTTTCCCCACTGCATCAATAATGCCTGCACTACACAAAGATCATGTGAATTATCCCCTACGGTAAAAGCGGTAAAAATACATTAATTAATTTAAAAAAGGCAGAATTGAAAATGTATTCATAGTCACCACCGAAAAAAACTTAACAAGAGATCAAAAAGTGTACTTTACCCCAAAATGATACCAATGAAAACTTCAAGTAGTCCTGCAAAAATCAAGCCCTCACACAACGCAATAGAAATAAAAAAAAGTTATGGGTCTTGGGAAGCAACGATGCAAAAATAAATTTCCTTTTAAAAAAAAGGGGGCTTTATTGCAAAAAAGTAGTAAAATTCGAAAAAATTACATGTATTTGTTATCACTGTAATCGTACTGACCCAGAAAATAAAGATGATGTTATTTATATGGAAAAATGAACGGTGTAAGATTTATAATGTAAAAACTCAGTTGCAGTATTGCTGTTTTTTTCCATTTCCCTCCCAGAAAGAGTTAATAAAAGTTATTCAGAAAGTTATATCTTACCCAAAATGACACCATTAAAAACTAGCTCGATAAAAAAAAGCCCTTATACAGCTAAATAGACAGAAAAATAAAAAAGTTATACCTTTTGGAAGGCGACAATGAAAAAAGGAAGAAAATTACTTGGTCAGTAAGGCTCAAAAAAGGCTGGTCACTAAGAGGTTAAGAATAAGATAACTTTATTTTGATCCAGAATATTGTGCCTGCACCATTTGTAGTTTTGTAAAAAATTCAGGATTTGGATTGTGAAATGTGTCTAAATCTGTGATGTTGTTTTAGAAAGTGGTGAAAAGAAGACGCAACACAATGTGCTGCAAAAATCCCTATTTGTGACACAATGCTCAGGCTATATACTATGAGAATATTATACCAATTTTATACTGCTTTGGAGCTGATAGTTTCTGTCCAACACATGCACCATAAACTGTCTAAGACAGTTTAAAAGGTTTAGGCGACAAAAAGGTACAGAGTAGGACTAGATAAAAAGTTGATGCAAAAGTTGACAAGCGTGTTGTAAATGAAGCAAAATTATGGCTTATACATTTCATATAATAAGGTGCACTACACATTCTGGTTCAAACTAGGACACTTTTCAGGCTCAGTGACATTGATCTAGCTCCCTCAATGTGGGTTGGCAAAGTAAGTCATAGCAATGAAAAATAGGAGTTACAATAATAGTTTATTGTTGTAATATAATTTTCTATACGAAATACAATAATCATTTTTTTTTTCAATTAAATATGAAAATTCTAGTTGACATGACAATTAATGTTATTCTTATGTGTCATTAAGTGAATTATTTGTGGAGGAAGTATGAAAGCAAGAACAAAAGATAAATTGCCATTTTTTGTTAAGCATGATAAACACTGACTTAGGGTCCATTCACACGTCCGTTTTTTCTTTCCTGATCTGTTCCGTTTTTTCAGGAACAGATCAGGACCAGATCTGGACCCATTCATTTTCAATGGGTCCTGGAAAAAATCGGACAGCACAATGTGTGCTGTCCGTTTCCGTTGTTCCGTTCCGCATGTCCGTTTAAATATAAAACATGTCCTATTCTTGTCCTGAAAAATCGGATCCTGGTACAATACAAAGTCAATGGATCCGCAAAAAACGGATGACATTCGGATGTCATTCCGTATGTCATCCGTTTTTTGCGGATTCCGTTCCTGGAAACACATAAATTTATATTTATTTATTTATTTTTTTTCCAATTTTTTTTCAAAGAAATCCAAACAACTTTATTTGATTATTGAAATGTAAACATGTTTCCGTTTTTTGCGGATCCGCAAAAAACGGATGACATACGGAAACATTTTCAGGAACAACGGATCCGCAAAAAACGGACCGTTTTTCAGGATGAAAAAAAACAGGACGTGTGAATGGACCCTTACTCTTTATTAAACTCTATTCTGGCTATGGCAGTAAAACAAAACAAAAAAATCATAAAAAGATATTATGTATTCAATTCAACAATCGATGAGTTAAGAAGTGACACATCAACTGAATTTCAGTCAGACAACTGGGAACGTATAGTTATAGCAGTGATTGGCAACCACCAAACAAAACTGTCAACTTTAAATTGTCCTATGAGGATCTGTCATTCTCAATTCTACTTTCATCTCAGTGACAGGGAAATTAACTGTATGTCAGAAATTGCCAATCCTCACCTTCACAAGGCAGACAAGATGATCATTACGGAATCACTAATTGTCTCAAGTGTAACAGAGACTCTTTTTCAATTTGTCATTTTTCCCCTCTGATGCTGGTTATATAATTTAACCTCTATAAATGTACAGTGACATTATACATGGCTGGCAAAGCTCTAAATGAAACCAAGAGAGGGCAATGGGTCATAGGAGCACAAAGAGCACCCAAACCCTTCATTTTATCATCTTTAACTTTTCAGAAAGTGTACATTTATGTTAATTCTAGGAAACATCTGAATTAGAAGGGGGTCACTATGCAACAATCAAGAGAATAAAGCCCTTACATTCACTAACAGGCTGCATTATATCCAAATTAGAAGACTAGAGCTAGCACCTCTCCTGTGTATAATTACTTACTTACATCACTAATTTTCAATGGTGATCAGCAGGTTAAATCAAGAGAGATTAGCCACACATAACGTTCCAGAGGAAAAGGTTCTCCAGTAAACATCTCTTCTAATACATATGGCTACAGAACGAAGATATCAGGCAACAGCTGTTTTGTGTGGCTTCACAGGCCCTTATGAAGTCTAAATAAAATGCAAAATCTTGTGAAATGGTGATTGATTGATGTTCATCTCTACCTTTTGACCATGTTTTAATTAAGGAGATTTACATCAGTTGGTGAGACCATGGTTTCCTGTGGAACTCAAAGGGGGAGATTTATGGCAGTAAAAAGTCATAAATGATGGTGCCATTTTGACCTTTTTGTGTCAGCACAATAGGCAGGAACACACAGACAGTGAGCCCTAACTGTAATCCAGCTCGCTTTTCCTGACTACTTGCAGTGCAAGCCCAAGGTGGCAAGTCCACAACTGGTCGACGTTCCCTACTCTACTAGGTGCAGGACTGACACATACACTGAGAAGAAACTACACAAAGACAAAGTCGTACAGGAATGGGTTGGAACTGGGCAGACAATGCAGTACCAAATCAGACTAGAATAGGGAAGCCAAAGTCAGAACCATACGGGAAACACAGTACCAATGATACAGAGAGTGGTCAAAGGCAAGCCGAAATCAATCCAATAAGTAATCCAAGTGCACACAGAGCATAACTGGGAGCACAGCTAGGGATTTTAAATCTATCACTGGCAATGGTATCTGGCTAGGAAGGGTTTTCAATAGAGCACCGAGTCCAAGGATCAAAACCTGATAGGTCATGACTCGGCACTCCATTAATCAGAACACAACTCACAGGAATAGAACAGCTGAGCAATCAACCCACTGTTAGTCTCCTCCAGCACATGCCTACTGTGGTAAGAAACAGAGCATTGCATCCTTTTGTCACGGTCATGCAAAAGCTGGAGATCTCGCCCTGGGGCCCAGATAGGTAAGTTTGAGATATTTTTGCACTTTATTAAAGTGGTAAAACAAGTGGTAAAACAAAAGATGAGGCTTAGTGGGAGATGCAGAGACTCCACAACCCTCTGGATTTACAATAATTTACACAAGAAACTGTCATAAGTTATAGCTTAAGTTGTCTCTAGCCCTGAACTCACATAAATCTGAGTTTCTGTATCACAGAGGGCAAGAGATGTACCTAATTTAAGAGGCACTTACCTCTGAATAAATTTGGAACATCTCACTCTGATAAACATAAGATCAAGAATAGAGTAGGAAATGCCAGTCTTGGCAATTCTCCCAGTTATATGCACTATATGTTTTTAACATGCGTTGGATGCATTCTGTTGACATCAAATCCTGATGCTGAAAAACAAAAGACCCTGTTTAAGAAATGAAGCATGTACAATTTTTGTCCCTCACTGTTGATTCTGAAAGAAAGGTTTGAAAATTGTCATTATCCTCAGAAAAAGCAATACATTGAAATCTGTAGCAGGGTTAATGATAAAATCGTAATAGGGGCATAGGAAAAAAAAATCCATAAAGTGCAACCTACTGCTAAACACTGGTTGACCTGTATATTCAATACATTCAAAATTCACTGGGACAACACAAAGAATCCCAGAAAGTGATATCCTCCCCAACCTTTATTTAATGGATGTTCACTGTTAGAAAATCATTACAGTCTACTTTGCCAGAGTCAGGGTATTTGAGAAGTGTTCAGTGCAGTTATAGACCCATCTAGTGGTGTTAAATTGTATTACACTTTGTTTTCTTGTTACTAGACTACTACATTGTGTAGTGCATTGCATTGTGGGTTATTGCAAAGCATCCTGGGAAAGAGAAGTTTTGAGGACACAGACCAGAGCTGTCCTATGTATGTCTCCTTCTCAAACTCCACTATCCTTGTATAAGCATATCTGGTAAGAGATCTACCTCTGCTTTAGGGATATTGTGTAATGCAGAGCTGTTCAGTCAGTTTGTAATTGTTACTCAGGGAGTTATTACTGTTAGCTAGCCATGTGATCCTATGTGTAGGAAGCCATTTTACCATGTGCCTTCACTGTTAATGTAAATATTATAGTGCATGCCATCTATTTGTATTCTTGTAGTTTGACTATCACATACACAATCTATCACTCACGCGCACCACGCAGAGAGTACAACCTGTTTACCAAAAAACAAGTTAGACCACAAAGAACAGTCCTCTTATTTGGACGATAGGAATGGTTTATGCTAAATGTCAGACTGCACGTTGTGTGAACGTGTAAGAAGACAGAACATTCACATTAGGTTGTGAGCCCTCTATCTGAGGTATTTGTCAGGAGGATTCCTGATATACAGTATATACAGCAACTGTATATACATAGAGTGGGGTAGGTTGCCCATACAGATCCCTTCCCCTCTCTATAACAGCACTCTCTTGTTCTTCACCTCTGAACCCTCTGTTGTCCTAATCTCTTTTCTCCTCTGTCCAGCACATCAGTTATCAGGAGTTCCCCCCCTCCATGTCCTCCATGCCAGATCAGTCCTTCAGGCTCATCACATTGACTAACATAAACCTCAATGGAATCCTTACAGACCTAATATAAATATAAAGTGACACCGTGCTCGCCTCAACCTTTCTCAGTACACTCCTACACAGTGGGGGTGTCATGGACTTTTTTGCTAAAACAAAACTATCACTGTTTACTGCAAGAAACTGCCGTTACCTGTCTCCTAGCGCTTGTTCCGTGACTTTCTCTCCTTTGTGGTGTAGTTACAGGTGGCATTGGATACTTAGTTGGGGTTATTACTAGACGGTCCGTGCCCCGGCAGGTGGCGTGGTACCGTCTATATAGATTGAACTTGGCGCTCCCAGTGAGCAGATAGTGATGTCACTATACCAGCTACAGATCGTAACTAGTGTCAAAATTCCTAACAACGCATTTCGGACAGAGCGCTGTCCTTCATCAGGTAAGAGGAATATGTTAATGCTCCCAAGCGTTCAGTATTTATACCTTCTAGCAGTCCTACCTTAACTCCTTCTCTCCTGTCTTGGACTCTGGTTTATCTGTAGTGAGTCCTCCTCTGTTTCAGTATAATCATCTGCCGCTCCATTGCTCACTCATTCAAATGCAAACAGTTATGTCCCTGAATTTAACCCTCCATGTGCCAGGGTGTCCACGTTAAAGATCCATTTGGTTTCCACTCGGGCATGTGATGGCGTATATTACCCCCCAGCTGTTGCATGTAATTAACCCTCTGATGTCTTCTTCGTGGGTGCCATTGATGTTTTTAATTGTCATCTGTATTTTGTTATTATGAGACGTTCTGCACCATATACATATTTTTTTACAGGGGAAGAATCCATTATGCTGGTCTATGCCTATTTGTTGTGCTTTATTTATACTATGTTTATTCTTGTTTTTGTATTTATTTTTGTTTTTATTTTTTATTTATATTTATATTTTTCTCTTGTTTCATGATGTAGCTATTAGTGGCCGCCGCCATATTGCCCAGATTTTTTTGCTTTGCGATAAATAAATCTGGGCTCCTTCGGGATAAGTTCCCCTACAATTTTATCCTCCCTCAAGACGTTCCAGTGTTTGTTCACAATTTCTTTGAACATATTCACTTGCCCGTTATAAGGTAAAATAAGGGGTGGGATTGCTATGTCTTCTTCCTTTTTTGTCCTAGATCTCTCTCTTCTTTCCAGTAAGGTTTGTCTGTCTAGTTGTCCTACCGCCTTCTTTTGGGCTATCACCATGGCTGCATTGTATCCCTTAGCTTCAAACTTTCTCTTTAGATCTTCAGCTTCCCTCTCATATTCAGCTGCCTCAGTTCAGTTTATTTTAATTCATAAAAATTGGCTTTTTTGTTATATTATCAAGCAATCAAGGCAAATGGCAACTCTCTTTGTAGATAAAGCTATTGGCATCTGTTGGTTTATTGAAGGTTCTTGTGTGTATCTTATTTCCCTCAATTAAAACAGTCAAGTCCAGGAAATTAATTTCTTTCTTGCTAAAAGTCGATGTGAATATTACATAAAACTTATTTTTATTGATCTCATAAAAAAATTTCTGTCGATTTTCTTCTCCTCCCTACCAAATAAAAATAACATTGTCGATAAAACGCCGTCAGAGGACGAGGTTCGCTCGGTGCTCACCCAATGAATGTATGGCCTGGTGCTCCCACCATTCCACATATAGGTTTGCGAACCCCGGTACTAACCTCATCCCCATCGTGGCCCCCCACGTCTGGAGGTAAAAATTGTAATCATATAAAATGTAGTTATTATGTAAAATAAACATGATACATTCCTCTATGTATTCTATTTGTGTTTCTGGCATTTCACCCTTCTTTTTTAGGAAGAACTTCTCTGCCTCACAACCTTTTTGGTTCTAAATTACTATGTAGAGGGATTTTACATCTAATGTCTCTATTATATGGCCTTCTTCCCACTTTGTTTCATTCAGGACTAGGGTTGAGCGAACCCATACTGTAAAGTTCGGGTTCATACCAAACTTTAGGATTTTCAGTAAAATTCAGGTTTGGTGTTTGGCGAGTTAGTGGCGCTTTTTTAAAGGCTGCAGAGCAGCCAATCAACAAGCGTTTAACTCTGTGCCCTTGGAAGCAATCACAGCCATGCCTACCAATGGCATGGCTGTGATTGGCCAGTGCAGCATGTGACCCTGCCTCTATAAAAGCTGGAGTCACGTAGCGCTGCAAGTCACTCTGCTCTGATTAGTGTAGGGAGAGGATGCTGCTGCTGTGAGGGAGAGAATAGTACAGAATCTGTAATCAGAAGAGCTTGTTAACTCAGCGATCTACCTAGATTTTGTTTTGTGGGTGCAGTGCACAATCTTTTTACCCTGCCCTGAGCCCAATGACTCAGAAAAATAACTTTTATCCGTCTGTTAGTTAGGTGGGCTGTGGCGGACATTTTATGCAAGTTCTGTGCACCAGCACAGCATATATACATTTATGACAGTCAAATAGAAGCTTGAAATACTGCAATTATATTATGGGTTTAAAAAATAACCCACTTTTGGCAAGACCCTACATCTGTGGCCTTTGCAGCATTTGTCTGTGTGTAATTTAAGCTTGAAATACTACAATAATTTTCTGGGTTTTAAAAAACACCCATTTTTTGCAATACCCTCCATCTGGGGCCTATGCCACTGGTGTTCTATTCTGTTATTAAAAAAACACCCATTTTGAGCAAGATGATAAATTTAAGATATATGAGGAATGAGGGTGAAATAAGGGACATGGTCCTAGTTGTGGTGCTGCTAATGGAGCTCCTGTTGCAGGGAGAGACGTGGTCTATCTGTGCCAGCTACACGCACAAGTGAAACACCTTCCTCAGGTGCGAGTATGCGAGAGAACCTTCAGCAGTATTTGGTCGGGCCTAATGCGGCCCTACAAATGGTGAGGCCAGAACAAGTACAGGCGATAGTAGATTGGGTTGCTGACAGTGCCTCCAGTTTCTTTACAATGTCTCCCACTCAGTCTCTTCTGAAAGATCAGAGTTGGCACCTGCAGCCGATGTCCATCAGTCTTTCACCTCACCCCCTTGCAAATCAGCCAGTCTGAGCTCCAAGTCATGTAGCAGTCTCTTCTGCTTTTTGATGACTCTGCTAGCAGGGTTTCCCAGGGCCATCCACTAGCCCTGCCCCAGAAGTGGAAGATATTGAGAGCACCAATACCCAACCACTTATGTTTCAAGATGAGTACATAGGAGGACCATCGCAGCACGTCTCGGATGATGATGAAACAAAGGTGCCAACTGCTGTGGCCTTCAAAAGTGTGCAGACCGACAAGGAGGGCAGGGGTATAGACTGGGTGGAAGATAATGTGGAGAACAATGAGGTCCTCAACCCCACATGGAATCAAGGTCATGTGAGTGACCTGTGTAGTTCAGAGGAAGAGGCGTTGGTCGCACAGAGCCACCAGCACAGCAGAAGAGGGAGCAGGATGCAAAAGCTGAGCGGCCGTACCCTAGACAGTACGCCTGCTACTGCCCACCGCAGCAAGGGACCGAACACACAAAAGCCATATCCAAGGAGTCCCTGGTGTGTCAGTTCTTCAGACAATGTGCCGACGACAAGACACTAGTAGTTTGCACGCTGTGCAATCATAGCCTGAAGCGAGGCATAAACGTTCTCAACCTGAGCACAACCTGCATGACCAGGCATTTAAGTGCAAAGCATGAGCTGCAGTGGAGTAGACACCTCAAAAGCCAAAAAAGGTCTCTGGCTCCTCCTGCTTCCTCTTCTGCTGCAGTCTTGGCAACTTCATCCACCTCTGGAGTGACAGTGCCACCTGCCACTCCGCAAACAGCAGATCTGCTAGCAACACAACCACCTGGGTCACCAAGCATCTCCACAGAAGCGTTCAGCTCTCCATCTCCCAAACACTGGACCGGAAGAGGAAGAGAAAGTACCCCCCTACCCACCCGTGATCCCTTGCCCTGATTGCCAGCATTTCAAAATTACTGTTCTTTCAAATGATGTTATTCCTTCTGGTGGAGACGGAGAGTTTTTAAAGCCTTATGGCGGTGGTTGTCGCCACTACTTTTCCAGGTTGTGCCATTCCTTCGCTGTACAACCAAGTGGGGGACAAAATCAGGTGTGCACAGTGCAACGCCATCTGTGGCAAGCTCCACCTAACTACGGATACGTGGACCAGTAAGCACGGTCAAAGACATTATATCTCCCTAACAGCACATTGGGTAAATGCAGTGGCGGCTGGGCCTGAGGCGGATAGCAGTTTGGTGCATGTCCTTCCACCACCGAGGAATGCAGGGCGCTTCTCTTTGCCTCCTGTTGCTTCCACCTCCTACTCCCCTTCCTCATCCTCTACCGGCTCCTCATCCGGTCAGCATAACACCTTCACCACCAACTTCAGCACAGCCATGGGTAAACGACAGCAGGCAGTTTTAAAACGTATCTGTTTGGGGGACAAACCCTGCACCGCGCAGGAGCTGTGGACGGACCTTAAACAACAGACCGATGAGTGGTTGGTGCCAATCAGCCTCAAGCCCAGCCTGGTGGTACACAATAATGGGCGAAATCTAGTAGCAGCTCTAGGCCTAGCTGGTTTGACGCACATCCCTTGCCTGGTGCATTTGCTGAATTTGGTGGTGCAGAGGTTCCTTTAAAATTACCCCGACATGTCAGAGCTGCTGCAGAAAGTGCGGGCCATCTGTGCACGCTTTCGGCATTCTCACCCTGCTGCTGCCCACCTGTCAGCGCTGCAGCATAATTTCGGCCTTCCCGCTCACCGCCTTATATGCGACGTGCCCACAAGGTGGAACTCCACCTTGCACATGCTGGCCAGACTATGCGAGCTGCAGCAGGCGATAGTGGAGTTTCAGCTGCAGCACGTACCGGTGAGTCGCTCTGCAGAACAACACCACTTCACCACCAATGACTGGGCCTCTATGCGAGACCTGTGTTCCTTGTTGCACTGTTTCGAGTACTCCACCAACATGGCCAGTGACGATAACGCCGTTCTCAGAGTTACTATCCCACTTCTATGCCTCCTTGAAAAAACGCTCCTGGCGATGATAAAAGAGCATGTGGCACAGGATGAGGATGAGTAGGAAGAGGGATCATTTCGTAGGGTTTCCGGACAGTCATTCCCAAGTGGCTCCGAGGGTGGATTCCTGCACCCACAAACCCAAGGTACACAATTGTCCAGCCAGGGGACAGTTCTGGAGGATGACGAGGTAGAGGATGAGGAGGAGGAGATGGAGGAGGAGGAAACGTGTTCACAGCAGGGTGGCACCCAGACCAGCTCATGGCCATCACTGGTGCATGGCTGGGGGTATACAGAGGACACAGACGATACACCTCCCACAGAGGACAGGTTTTCGTTGCCTCTGGGCAGCCAGTCACACATGAGCGATTACATGCTGCAGTGTGTCCGCAATGACCGCCGAGTTGCCCACATTCTAACTTGTGCGGATTACTGGGTGGCCATGCTGCTGGATCTCCGTTACAAGGACAATGTGGCCGCTTTCACCTACACCGCCACATCCACTGCCTCCTCAACTTCCTACTTTTTTATTTTTATTTTTACATATTTTATGTTATTTAAAATTATTTCCCTATCCACATTTGTTTGCAGAGCACTTGCCATGCTCTTAAGCACATTTTGCTGGCAGCCCTCTAGCCCTTTCCATTACATTTTTAGAGCCATTTTAGTGCTCAAAAGTTCGGGTTCCCATTGACTTCAATGGGGTTCGGGTTCAGGGTCAAGTTTAGGTCCCAAACTCAAACTTTTTTGTGAAGTTAGGCCGAACCCGTTGAACCTGAACATCCAGGTGTCCGCTCAACTCTAAGCGGGAAGCAAATAGAGGTGGCTGAACTCCGCTGCTCTATATCTCTTGTGAAGTCAATGTCTCCAACTATGACCCTCTCGCGATTTACAGCAAATACATTATTTTCATGTAGAGATCCAAGAATTATGTTAGAGGCATGAAGAGTATGCAAGCCATGTGTGACCCCTCATCACTCTCACGCTGTTCTGCACCTGGTTTGCCTGGGCGATTGGAGTCACACAGGGGAGGAACTGCTCTGTGTCCTTTATCAAGAAATCTCAATCCTGGCTTTCTTCTTGACAACTCAAAATCGGATCCATGGTGATCGACAACTGGAAGAACATGGTGTTAGCGCTGTGTCAAGGATGGCTGAGCCATGCGCCCTGCATGGCACACGTGTTCAATCTGGTTCCTGAAGTCTTCCACCAGCCGTTTGCTCAGGCCCTTTGAGGAGGCCACATTATTTGTCAGTCACCAGGACTATGGGATGAACAACATCATTCCACTGCTTCAAGTCCTGGAACAGATGCTGGTAAATCTGGTTGGTCAGAGGACTGGAGACATGGCACCTATATCTAATGGTGACATGAGCCCTATGGGGGCTGAACTGGAGGAAGAGGAGGACATTGGAGAACAGGCAATGTGTAGCCAAATGGGTGTTTTTTTATACACAGGTGACAGTAGAGAAGGGGCAGGAGCAGCCAGAGGAGCTACCGGACGATGAGGAAGAGGAGGCAGAGGACCCATACACACCAGGCCTCCTGATGCTGCCGCCACATCCACACTCTGTCATTGTACCACTCTGGAGGAGAGTGATGGGGTGCTGCGCCAGATGACCTGGCCTCCACAGTCACCTGAACCCAATCGAGATGGTTTGGGGTCAACTGGACCGCAGAGTGAAGGCAAAAAAGGCCAACAAGTGCTAAGCATCTCTGGGAACTCCTTCAAGACTGTTGGAAGACCATTTCAGGTGACTACCTCTTGAAGCTCATCAAGAGAATGCCAAGAGTGTGCAAAGCAGTAATCAAAGCAAAAGGTGGCTACTTTTAAGAACCTAGAATATGACATATTTTCAGTTGTTTCACACTTTTTCTGTTATGTATATAATTCCACATGTGTTAATTCGTAGTTTTGATGCCTTCAGTGTGAATTTACAATTTCCAAAGACATGAAAATAAAGGAAACTCTTTGAATGAGAAGGTGTGTCCAAACTTTTGGTCTGTACTGTATATATTTATTTTATTTTATTCGGTGAACAATTAAATCGAATTTTTGAAAAATTCGCTCAGTTCTACCAGTGACAGTAGTAGCCGTCCCTTGACAGAATGGGGATGGTGGCAGCAGCAGATCACAGTAGTAGCAGAACCCAACAACAGCAGTGTGATAGAAAGTGCCACTGGTATGCATATCCTTTTAAAAATGTAACATGTACATATTACTAGGCCAACATACCCCTTTCTAGGAATGGCAAAAGAGGCAGCAGGCGGATGGCAGCATCAGAATGGTAGCAGCAGCACATGGTCAGAAGTAATGGCACAATATTCCAGAGTGGCAGCACACTGCAGTATGATCATTAGTGGCAGAATCAGGCATCGTTGTCTGGAAATCCTGGTTCATCCACGCCTGATTCATCTTTATGAAGTTATTCTCTCAACATTTTGGGAGGTAACTGTTGAGGAAGGGTGGAGCGTGTTGTATGGGTGTATGTATTGGCGGTGCAGAGGGCGATGTGCGCAGATGTGCCCAGCACCTGTGCCCATCCGCCTCCGATATTCCCAAGGGGCTCATCCATGCCCCTGTGGGAATTCATATAGTGTGGCCCGCGAATACATATACATATATACATGTGTATATATGTGCCCCCTTGATATTGCCCCCTTGATATATATATGTGCCCCCTTGATATTGCCCCCTTTGATATATATATGTGCCCCCTTGATATTGCCCCCTTTGATATATATCTGTGCCCCCTTGATATTGCCCCCTTTGATATATATGTGCCCCCTTGATATTGCCCCCTTTGATATATATATGTGCCCCCTTTATGCCCCCATATGTACTGTCCGTTCATATATGCTTATAGATGTGCCCCAAGCATCTATGGGCATATATGCCGGAATCATGCTGCCTGCTGGAGGGGTGGAGGAGACCGACAGTTGGACAATCATGTCCAGCGTCGGCCTCTACAAAGGACAGAGGATCAATGAGATCCTCTGCCCTTTGTCACCATCTCCGATCGCGCCGGAGATGGTACGCCTAACAGAGACATGGGAACAAAGAGTTCCCATGCCCCTGTGAGTGGCTGACCTCCGGCGCTGTAATTACAGCGCCGGAGGTAGGCGTCCGCTTCACAGGCGGGAGGATCAAAGGATCCCCCCCCTGGAAGCGCGCTCCGAGATCCTCGGGCCGGCGCGGTGACGTCACATCACCGCGCCGGCCCACGTGTTCAGGCCGGCCGTGCGCATGCGCACGGCGGCAAAAGGAGGACTGCGAGCGGGCGCCGCCAAGTTTAAATAGGCGGGCGGCGCTCCACTCAGGGGTCGGAGGAGACCACCGGGCAGGACATCATCCCCTGGACTGACGAGCCCCCCTGGACAACGAGCAAACCCTAAGTATCGCTATTAACCCCCCACTGTCCCACCAACGAAACCCCATTAACCCCCCACTATCTCCTATTAAGCCCCCCCACTATCCCACCAACGATTAACCCCTGCCATACCCCCATAATAATAACCCCTGCCATACTCTCATTCCCCTGGTATTAACCCCTGCCATACCCTCATTCCCTTGGTTCCCCTGATTAACCCCTGCCATACCCTCATCCCCTGGTCCATACCCTCATTCCCCTGATTAACCCCTGCCATACCCTCATTCCTCTGATTCCCCTGATTAACCCCTGCCATACCCCCATTCCTGCATTGGTTTGTGGTCTGCTTTACCCCAGCACGACCACCGTTAACCCTCGTCGTGCCCCCTAGGGATAGAATATTAGTCAGGTGGGTGGGTTGTTAATGTTACTTGTATGTATGTATGTATTGTATAGTTAGTTTGTGGGTGGAATTTGGGAACGTGTAGAGTAGTTGAGTACTGTATATTTAGTGTTGTGTTGTCAGTATTGCGTGCGTAGTGTATTGTAATAAATACTGTGTTACTTGTACCCTTTGTGTAGTGTGTACTTGTTAGCGGTAGTAAGTAAGGCGCATGCAGCTAGTATAGTGATTAGTGTAAGGCATAGCGAAGATATTGTGTAATTGTTATATAAAGGCATAAATAGGCGGAGTCATCACTAGACGGCTCCACCTATTTAGGAATATTAATTATCGATATTCGCATAATATTGGTGATTAATATTCCCCCTTTACAGTAACTATGTCCCAGACGCCCTGAACACCCACTCTGATGTCCCACTACTGGCCGGGCAGGAAGGCATGTCCATTGCAAACTCGGCCAGCTGCTGACACATTTCAAGTTGAATGCACAGTAATCCAGAGGATCTTGGATCATAGGTTACAGGGTGCAGTCCAAGTATGCCACCACCTCCTGGTTGAGGTTCTGCTGGATGTCCTAGTGCTGCTGCAGCTGAAGAAAACTACTCATCAGAGACTCCAGACTTAAATTGCTGCTTATGGAGCTGGTGCTGCTCCTGACCACCCCCCACCAGTCATGGCAGTGGAGCAAGATCGCAGAGGGTCACCACGGTCAGACCTTCCTGAGGACCGGCGATAACGCTCGTAGGCAGCGACCAACCGACTACACAGCATGTCCCTATAGTAGTCCATTTTTGCATCCCTCTCAGAAGGTGTAAAAAAATGCCCCCATTTTTGACCAGTGGTGAGGATATAACAATGTAGGTAGCCAGTAGTCATTGCTCTGCCAAATCCTGACAATGCGGCTCTCACTTCACAAACAAGAAAGCATGCTTCTGGCAATTTGTGCAAGGGACTTGGAGGGCCTCCCTGTCTCCATCTCTACGTGATTCACACAGCGATACATGACACCTGTTTTAATACTGAGGCACACTAACTGTATCACTAAAATAACGAATTAACTCTGAATGTTGGTGCACTAGAATGTGATTCACACTGCAATATATTACCCCTGCATTTGGGCACAGTAACTGTATCACTAAAATAATGGATTAACTCTGAATATCAGTGCACTAGGAAGTGATGCACACCGCAATATATTACCCCTGCATTTGGGCACAGTAACTGTATCACTAATATAATGGATTAACTCTGAATGCACTAGGACGTGATGCACACCGCAATATATTACCCCTGCATTTTGGCACAGTAACTGTATCACTAATATAATGGATTAACTCTGAATGCACTAGGACGTGATGCACACAGAAATACATTCTCCCTGCAGTCCCCTGCAGTCCCCTGCACTCTCCCTTTCCAATATTCTTCTATTAATTGTATTCCACAACACTGTCCCTAGAGCATGAGTGCTTGCCACGTGTCTTCCTATGCTCAGCTCAAAGGACAATGGTGGAGACCGTGCGGGATGAGGGGTATATATTTCTGTGAAATCACAGGGGCTGGCTATCTGTATATTGGCTGGCTGAACGGCATTATGTCTCATGTTCCTGGGCTTCTTATTTTCACTTTGTAACACATGTAAGCGCCATTTTAGGAAAAAAGAATTGTTACTTCGACGCGTGAGGAAATTCGGATTTGTTGCGAATCAAAGATTTTCTAAACGTCAGAACAAATTCCACTTTGCTTAGGTCAACACTAGTTCACAGTCTGGATGATTTGGAGAATACAAGTCAGTGTCTTGTCCTAGGTACTTTCAAGGTTCAGAATGTTTCCCTGAATGTATCTCTCTGCATTTTCTAAGCGCAGTTCAGCTGTTAGTATGACAGATGTGTCCTTGCAAATCTCTATACTTTATCCTTCATGTTCCTTCTGATTGGTAAAGCCACAGCAATAACCTGAGTAATAAGATTTCACATATGCACACAGGCTGTCATTTTTCAAAAAAAGTTACTGTTATTTAAATTTCACATTGTTTAATAAAAAAAAGGAAGAAAGAGAAGATGCCAACAAATTCCCCATGTTTAAAGCAATTTATAATCCTCTAGGTGTAAACAGTATCTGACAATGAAGTGAATGAAAGTCCGCAATTAAAGCCTCTGGCATATGCTCTACATCTTCTCATCTTTTAATTTTTTTTACATTTATTTTGCAGCAAGGCAATACCTTCTAGCGAAGCTTTTTTGGTCAAATGTTTAATTAAAAAAAATATTGTCTACCAACCGTGCATTTACAAAGTAACTTCACAGAAGATGTATCAAAGTGTGGAAAGCAGCGCAATCCAACATAATGCATTTATAATGGGAATAAAATTAAATCAGTCTTATCTTAGCCCCGCTCATCAGCATTAAAGGAGCTATGTTACTCCGAATAAATTACATTTCCAGAAGATAAATAACTGTGTATAGATTTACTTCACCATACATTTTGCTATGGAACTGGGTCGGACAAAGTATGAAATGAATCATAAAGAGCTTGGATTTTATGCAAGCATAAATTGTGTTGGCTTTGCAGAAAATAAGAGCGAGGCAATAGGGTTGCAATTTAAGCATTTGGGACTGAAACATTGCATAGAAAGGAAGATTGCTCAGTACATTGCGCATAATTCAGTGTGTATTGGTTTTATTTGTCACTGACAGAGCACAGTTATATCAGGACAATAAAAATGCATATGACTGCAGACTGCACAGACCATCTCAAATGTAAAATTGAAAATAAATCGGAAATTAAAAAGAATAAATGTCTTTCTAAATTTTAATTTTTGGGAAAAGCAAAAACATAGAACATGTTGAATAAATTAACCCCTTAAGGACATGACTAATTGCAGCTCTCAGAATAGCTCCCTCAAAGTCCATCAATTCTCCAACGATCCTACAATGTCTATCAATCCAATATCTGTCACTGTGCTAAACACTGGCTCCTAGTGTCATACGTTTAAGGGGACAAATGTCACATAAGATGGCACAGTTGCCATGACTTTTTGAAGCCATAAATATATGATTTGATAAAGGTCCCCCTTAGTGTTTATTAGTGATGAGCGGCAGGGGCAATATTCGAATTTGTGATATTTGGCAGAATATTCATCATATATTTGCGAATTCGAGATTATTTTCTTGATCGCGAAAAATCGGCAATGTAATATTCACGTGATATGAGCGAAAAACAGGCGTGGGCCACTATAGCTACATTTTTCGAGCTGCTAGAAGTTTCCTGAGACTGGAGAAATTGGTTGGCACGGCATAAGATTGAAATAGCTTTATATGCAGATAGAGTGCTCCAATATATTCGCGATTGCAAAATCGGCACTAATGATGATATTTTGGCGCAATATGTGCAACTTCACATTTTAACAGGTCTGACTACTTATTAGTGATTGGTGCACTAAGTATTGTTGTGAACTTGTGACATCACAGCACTATGTCTGTATGTAGCATGTATGTATGAACAGCAGAACTTATCAGCTACACTATATCACTATCTAACCTACACTGACTATCTCCCACTAACTATCTGTATTATATAAGTCCAAGAAAAGAAGATGGAGGCAGCATGACCGGTATAAAAAGTCCCTTTAATGGGAACCCTGCCTTGGTTGTTGCAACTGCGGCAACATGTTAAAGGGAGATACCTTTGCCTATCCCTATAGTGGCAAGCCCTATAAGAATAGAAACTTCTTTACATGCAGATCACGGGACGTGATATATATGATCACGTGCCCGTGGGGCCTCATTTACATAGGGGAAACCACAATGGAAGCCAGGGAACGTATCAACTCTCATAAGAGCAATATTCGTAGGGCCCAGATTGATAAGCTGGTGGCGAAACATTTTCTGGAACGTGGAAACTCGGTCAACCAACTTCGGTTTAGAATCATTGATTCTGTCGGCCCTCTGAGACGTGGGGGGGATAAGAATCGGATTCTACCTAAAAAGGAGCTTAAGTGGATCTTTGAGATGAGAGCCCTTCAACCATTTGGAATGAACGTAGATTTGTCAGTGACAAATGTGTAATGATTCTGAGTGACCTTTGAACTGGTTCTCTGTATAGTGTTTTCTAATTGTACTTTGATTTTTGATTAATGCACATTCTCACTTGTTCCTAACCCACATTCGATCACGGCACAGTATAGATTATAGGGCTTGGTCCTGCTTGCACCCCTGATGTGAGTGTAGGTGTCTCCCACCGCACGCCGCTGCGGGGGGCGGTGCTAGATCCTGGTTGCGTCTCTGGCAACACGGGGTTGGTCGAACGTTAGAGAGGCGGGGCTATGACGTCACCTAGGCCGGGTTTCGGCTGGAGTCATGGAGGTTGGGAGCCGCCACCTGCACCTCAGCGGATGTCCCCCGATTGTGCCAGATGATGTGAAGAGTAGGCCGGTGAGTCTTGACTACCGCACAGCTCGATCCAGGATCTGACCGCTAACGCTGGGGACGTGGGAGTGTGAGGCGATCCCTTGCATCACTCGGAGGTGGGCGGGCCGGCTCATAGGCGTCCTTGGCAACGGCGCACATGACAGGAGAGGTATGATGACGCGAGATTGTTTGGGTGGAGTCGCTCGCGATCAGCTGATCTCGGGTGAGTCAGGTAGTGACGTAACCCCTTCTTTCCTGACATGCGCATCGGCAGCCTGGGAACGCCGAGGAACATGTGTGCCCTGAAGGTATGTGTGGAAATGGATCTGATACCTATGATTGATGTAGATTGAGACACTTAGTAGGAGCACCAGAGGACGCATCCTTGATGACATCAGCACCTTATTCACTATGCTATTGGCCACTCCTGTGTGAGTGGGTGTGTTTTAATGTATTTAAACAGGTACTTTTAGATTTCACATTGTGTTTGATAAAGGCTGTGGATCAGCCGAAACGTCACAACTTGTTGCACGCTTGTTCACTTGGCGGTTCCCATTAAAGGGACTTTTTATACCGGTCAAGCTGCCTCCATCTTCTTTTCTTGGACTTATCATGTAGGAGCCCTGATGAACCTTGGACTCCAGGTAGGCTGTTGCATACCGGATGACCTCAAGATCTGGTGAGTGCGATTCCATTATTATTTCTTGCTATTATCTGTATTATGTATACAGTACAGACCAAAAGTTTGGACACACGTTCTCATTCAAAGAGTTTTCTTTATTTTCATGACTATCAAAATTGTAGATTCACACTGAAGGCATCAAAACTATGAATTAACACATGTGGAATTATATACTTAACAAAAAAGTGTGAAACAACTAAAAATATGTCATATTCTATGTTCTTCAAAGTAGCCACCTTTTGCTTTGATTACTGCTTTGCACACTCTTGGCATTCTCTTGATGAACTTCAAGAGGTAGTCACCTGAAATGGTCTTCCAACAGTCTTGAAGGAGTTCCCAGAGATGCTTAGCACTTGTTGGCCCTTTTGCCTTCACTCTGCGGTCCAGCTCTACCCAAACCATCTCAATTGGGTTCAGGTCCGATGACTGTGGAGGCCAGTACATCTGGCGCAGCACCCCATCACTCTCCTTCATAGTAAAATAGCCCTTACACAGCCTGGAGGTGTGTTTAGGGTCATTGTCCTGTTGAAAAATAAATGATGGTCCAACTAAACGCAAACCGGATGGAATAGCATGCCGCTGCAAGATGCTGTGGTAGCCATGCTGGTTCAGTATGCTTTCAATTTTGAATAAATCCCCAACAGTGTCACCAGCAAAGCACCCCCACACCATCACACCTCCTCCTTCATGCTTCACGGTGGGAACCAGGCATGTAGAGTCCATCCGTTCACCTTTTCTGCGTCGCACAAAGACACGGTGGTTGGAACCAAAGATCTCAAATTTGGACTCATCAGACCAAAGCACAGATTTCCACTGGTCTAATGTCCATTCCTTGTGTTCTTTAGCCCAAACAAGTCTCTTCTGCTTGTTGCCTGTCCTTAGCAGTGGTTTCCTAGCAGATATTCTACCATGAAGGCCTGATTCACACAGTCTCCTCTTAACAGTTGTTCTAGAGATGTGTCTGCTGCTAGAACTCTGTGTGGCATTGACCTGGTCTCTAATCTGAGCTGCTGTTAACCTGCAATTTCTGAGGCTGGTGACTCGGATGAACTTATCCTCCACAGCAGAGGTGACTCTTGGTCTTCCTTTCCTGGGGCGGTCTGCATGTGAGCCAGCTTCTTTGTAGCGCTTGATGGTTTTTGTGACTGCACTTGGGGGACACTTTCAAAGTTTTCGGACTGACTGACCTTCATTTCTTAAAGTAATGATGGCCACTCGTTTTTCTTTACTTAGCTGCTTTTTTCTTGCCATAATACAAATTCTAACAGTCAATTCAGTAGGACTATCAGCTGTGTATCCACCTGACTTCTCCACAACGCAACTGATGGTCCCAACCCCATTTATAAGGCAAGAAATCCCACTTATTAAACCTGACAGGGCACACCTGTGAAGTGAAAAACATTTCAGGTAACTACCTCTTGAAGCTCATCAAGAGAATGCAAAGCAGTAATCAAAGCAAAAGGTGGCTACTTTGAAGAATCTAGAATATGACATATTTTCAGTTGTTTCACACTTTTTTGTTATGTATATAATTCCACATGTGTTAATTCATAGTTTTGATGCCTTCAGTGTGAATCTACAATTTTCATAGTCAAGAAAATGAAAACTCTTTGAATGAGAAGGTGTGTCCAAACTTTTGGTCTGTACTGTATATATATATATATATATATATAAGCTAACTAACTAACTAACTAACTAACTATCTAGTGAAATGACACAGGAAAGCAGAGAGCACAGCAATAACACTGCTGTCTCTTTCATATCTGCAAAATACTGCATACAAGGGCTGCTGGGGAGGTTCTTATATAGTAAGGGGTAACTTTCCTATTGGTTGCTAGGGATGTTGCTAAGCTCAGACAAAGACATTGCAGCCTTCTCATTGGCCCACAAGCAAGAAGGGAGGTTACTGATTAAATAAAATCTAGAATATTCGAAATTACGAATATATATAACTATATTCTAAATATTAGCGAATTCTCTAAGTGCCTATAATATTTAATATTTGCAATTTGATTATTCGCGCCCAACACTTGTGTTTATATGTAAATCTAGAATCTCAAAGAAATATCCCTTTATGCTTGCTTTTGGGTATATTCACACAGGGCATATTTGCTGTAAAAAGTTCTGGGACTAACAATTTTATGTATGTAAATGGGATTATTATAAGAAAGAATAATTAAATTGTGCATGTGTTTACAAATGTACTGGATGTAGCTTTTTAGATTTTATTTATTTTACTCACTTAGCACTGACATATTCTGCAGTGTTTTACATACATTATTAATGCTTGATTTCTCCAATGGGGCTCACAATCTAAAGTTCCTATCAGTATGTCTTTGAAGTGTGGGAGGAAACTGGAGTTCCCAGAGGAAACCCACGCAAACACGGGGAGAACATACAAACTCCATGCAGGTGTTATCAAATTTGAACTTAGGGACTTAGCATTGAAAGGCACCAGTCCTAAGTACTAAGCCACTGTGCCGCCCACCATGCTTTACACAGTAAAAACACTTTAAGAAAAATAGTTTTTGTGTCACCATGTTTCAAGTACCATAACTTTTTTATGTTCAAACGAAATGTATTACGGAAAAAAAATTGCAAGACCATTGTGTGGTACATATGACTTTCATTCTTTTATTTAGAAGAAGGATGAACAAAAACACTTGAAAATGTGACCTTTTTGATCACTTGCAGTCTATGGAAATATTATTGCAGTCTATGGAATTTTCACTGTCCACCTGTCAGGCCATGCCTTGGGCATGGCCCTTTTAGCAGCTTGCTATTACACCAGAGGGATCCTTCACAAGATCCCAGGCTGTCATAGGAACTAATATGAGCTCTATAATTTCACAGTGGTGGATCTGATCAGTAGGCAGAAGGAACCCCCTCCCTCTGTCTAACTCCAGAGACTGCTGTAGTATACAGTTAACACCTACCATGTATGTAACAAACTCCCGAACTAACCTGTATAATCACCCTCAGGATGGTGATACAGTACAGTTAAATACTGTGGTGAACTGGGATATTTGGTTCTGCTGGGGTGGCATTTTGTGGTGGACTATGGAATTGAAGACTATGCCTACTTCTGTTGTCCCTGCCCACTTGTGCTGCCCCATCTTTTGTCAATTTGGACTCTCCTACATTATGGGGCCACTTTTTTTTTTCCAGGGCCACCTTAAGTTCCCAGTCCGTCCCTGGTATTGAAAATGGAGATGGGTATTCACAACTGTATGCTATGACTAAGGAACCATACAGCGCCATATGCTTTTTTTTTCAATAGAATTTAAGTAGACTGTGGATTTCCTGTCCCTAAGCTAGATTGCTTTTTGTCTTTCACTACTGAAACTTGTCTGGTAAAGGTGCATGGTGAGGCACAGAGCTCGAACTATCCCAGCATCATACTTGTACAGAGGATTGTGCAAACCAAGTGGTTCTTATTATTTTAAAGGATAACTGTCACACTTAGACACTAATTTCAATTTTCATATATGTAGTTACTAATAACATGATATTCCAGAATCAGTTACTATTAGACTGACTTACCCCATATTTAATAAGATTCAGCCCTTAGCAACCAGTCTGCATAAAACTGCACTATTTAGTTAAGATGGCCGCCACTGCCCTCACCCTGAGGCTAATCCCGCCTGCCCTCACTAGCCAGTAATAATAGCCCCCCAAAAGTGTCAGTAACCAGAGCCCTTCCCCCTAAAGGGTTAATCTCCTGCAGCACAAAGGGGTCCTCTTACCACATGTTGCTTTCATGTATACACTGAGCAGATGGCAGATCTCCCTTCCCTGGTCTGCGCTGCTTCAAATCTGCATTGTCCCAGTCTGCTAAGTGAGGGAGCATCTGCCAAGCGCAGGGACAGGGAGAAGTGCACACAGCCCAGGCACTGTTATCAGCTGCTGGGGAGGACCTGGCTTTAATCATTTACTTACAGTCCCTGGCTGTCAGTAATGTGACCCTGCACGCTGCGTGCTTCTGCGTCCTCCGTCCTTAAACACATAGACGGACCTGCCTAGAAACCCTATTTTAAGCACAGGTAAAAGTAGGCAGTACAGGGAACAAAAATGTGGAATTAAGGGGTAATTGAATACACAGTGAAAAGTTGAAATAGGGCCACCAAGGAGATATTAATCACCACAATCCAATACTCCTACTCCCAAAAAAAAAAAGATGACAGTTACACTTTAACACTGGGCATCCAGAGGGGAGGGAATCGCCTCAGGCAGCCGTAGGTATAGACAAGTGGGGGGCAGCAAAAGGGCTGTGGGAAATGAATACTTCCATTGTGGAAGCACTCATCTCTGCATATTCAACTGTTTTGCTGTTCTCAGGACAGCGATACAATTGGATGCTGAGACGGGGCATGGGAGTGATGTATCCCTGTCCTAGTGCCTATAGCCTATCAGAGGCCTGCGTCATCATCATTATCAAGCTGACTGAGCTAGGCTGCATACAGCTCATGGCACAGACCGGGAGAGTCCATTTCTTGTACCACATCATTGACAGCAGAATGGAGGTAAGTATTCGAGTTTATTATTTGGCAGCATGCTATTAGGCTGCAATGGAATGTCATTATTTTGTAACTGGGGGAAGCACTATGGGGACATTGGGGGCTCTAAAATGGGGCATATTTGTACTAGCACATATTTTAGGGGGTCATTATGGGGGCAGTTCTACTGGGGTGCTAAAAGAGGATAATGTTTTGTACTGGCACACGTTATAAGAGGGCATCTTTTTGCACTGGCACACATTATAATGGAGAGGTTTTGTGCTCACACATTATAAGGGAATATTTTTGGTACAAACACATTATAGGGGGAATTATTACTTCTGGGGACTACAATAAACATGATTACTAGTATGGACACAATGGGGGTGTTATTACTTCTTAGGCAAAATAAAGAACAATACTACTATTGGGGGCACTGTTACCTCATAGTGCACTCTGACAGAGAATCATTACTATTGATGAGATGTTACAGTTAGGAACACGCTGGCACAGTATCAGCTAAGCACATAAGTGTCAGGACAGTAATTGCTGGGCATAGTTATTTTTTAGGGCAACATAATAATTGAATGGGGGCACAATCTGTGTGGTACTAGTATTTTCAGGAGACTGTTTCTGCAGTATAGTATTGGGGATCATAGTGGACACAGTGTTGGGGCTGGTAGGATGGGCTGTTCAGAAGGTGGGTAGGAGGATGGAAAATGTAGGAAACTAAGATGTCTGTGTGCTAAACTCTGCAGACAAAAGGTGGCTGAAAGAAATCATCATGGTGGTCTGCTCTGAATGGAGAAGATAAGGAAAGAGGGCATCTATATTAGAGTAGCCATCACTGGATGCAAGAAGTATGTGGGGCTGTATTACCCTGTATGTTTTCTAGCACTATATGTAATATTTTCCATGTATGTCTTTAAAAGTAAGGCTGGAGGGAAGGGGTTAAGTCAAGCATTTGGCACTGGGGTGGTTGGGGGCACTGTTCTGACACTTTTAGGTCCCCTAGAAACACTATTTTTTTCAGTTTTTTTTTTATACTAAAAACACAATTGTTTTTTATGGTATCTTTTTAGCAGTGTTTTTTCTAAGCAACTTTTTCTGTGTTTCTTTTCCTATTGAGAAGGAGATGTCAAAACTCCAGATAAAACACCAAAAGCTTTAACACCCTGCATTTACCCCCCCCCCCCCCCCACACACACACACACAAAAAGTTAAGAAAAAAAAGTTTGTGCATGAAGAGTTTCAGATTACCCATAGACTTTCAGAAAACATCTGGGCCTGGCTTTTTTACTACAAAAACACCAAAAACCATAGGTACAGCAAATGCCACTTTTGCAAAAGTGCAAAAAAAAATAAACACTAACCGTTAACCCACCCTTAAAGGGGTTATCCTACTAAAAATATTCTACATTTTCATAGTCATGACATTATTAAATTATCTCTGAGTTTGTCACCAATGATATTTACAGTTTTTTTTATTATAGTATTTGTTGCAATGTTGTCAGGTTTTAGCACTAATTTGCTTTGTAGTTGAAGGTTATTAGCACTTTCCTGAAAATTCAGCAAAATGGCAACTAATGCCCTGAGCACTTACATATAAATCAAAATGAATGATCTGACATGAGACAAATGAAGCTTCATACAAATTAGAAAATGTTGCATTTCCAAAACAAGCGTTCATGAATTTATAAGACATGCATGAAAAAGAAAAGCTAACTAGACAGACCACAGTTAATTTGATTGTGGCTACAAATTAATGTAACGCCAAGCGTTATGTGCATGCGCTGCCCTGATAAAGTTGTTATTGGCAACGATGTCTGTTAAAACGAGCTTAGCTAGCTTTGTGTTTTCTCATCCATTGTTACTTGTATACAGGAATGATGTCTACAACCTAAATATCTGTACCAGTGAAGATAAAGGAATCCTTCTACCTAATTACTGTGAGAATGGATGGCCAGGTACACCTTCCATAATAATGATTTGAAATGAAAAATTTACTTGTAATTCCTACAGTATGGACTTATTTATCTCTCCAACGTATACTGGAAATCATTACATATTTATACATTAGATGTAGTGAGACCAGCAAAGAAGGTTTCTGTAGCAATGAGTGGGGTTCTTGGTTTTTACATGGAACTATAGTTAAGTGCAGTGCATATAAAAGTGGAAGTCAATGTATTTGTGCCAGGAAGAAGAGCAGGCATGACGCTGGCAACTTGGCAAGACTGTAGGTAGGTATGGAAAGTCTTACCATTTTATTTGTGGCTAGGTCAATGAAAGAGCAGTCGTAAAGAATATAAAGAGGAAAGAATAGAGTTGGAAAATAACTCAGCAAATGATAGATTTATTATCATCCCTTAATTTAAGGATGTTTTTATGGGCAGTGAATGTGGTCAACCAACATTATCCTGGCAGTCCCGTTTTTTGCCGCTGTAAACCCTATAGAGTGATCTGGACTTTGGTTCAGGGAAGCCACCAGGCTGCCTCTTGGAGTAGTCCCTATGTAGTTAACAGAAACACCAGTGCGGAGCACAGAATGATCAGGCAAGTTTATAAGCAGGGACACGCTGAGGTAAGGGTGGGCAGAGTACATGCAAATCCAAGAAAAAGGGTCTAGGGCCAGGACAGGCAGCTAAGGGTCAATACAGTAACTAGGCACAAGGTCAGGCAGCGGCAGGTCAGAGTCAGGAAACAGGCAGATATTGGTACATGGGCAGATTAACGGAACAAGCACACCTTCACATGAACTATCAAGCTAGAGTAACCAGGTTTAACTTAGCCCCTGTAAAAGGGCCCCTTATTTAAATAAAGATACAAAGTCAAAGATTAAGCAGATACATTTTTCACATAATTAGGCAATTCTTAACTTGAGCTTTAAAGGAGGCTAATCTGTGACTGAAATATTTTAAGTTACATCTATAGTTGGGACAATTATTGGGTATACCTATGTTTAAGGCACTTGGCTTGGCACATCTATGGCATACACATACGGTTAGGGGGTCATCTGTGGCTTAAACAATTTTGGAAAAGTAATGCAAAAAATATATAATTTCATTATTTATGCCCAAAGAGGAGATTTTACCTATTTTTCTTTGTTAACCCATTAATGACTGCCAATATGATCACTAATGGGCTTTATTCCACACCTTTTTACAGCGGCCTAGAATAAGTGCAGTACAGGTCTCCCATGAAGAGAAGAGTAAAAGTTTGGTTTTTGCTCCAATTGCCCCGATTGAGACTTTCGCTTCTATCAGCAGCATCTAAGTGGAAAGAGCTCCCTCTGTGAGACATTGACACCTCGTGAATGAGATCTCAGGGTGCCACTACTGATGTCTGTACACTGCAGCCAGGGGCCTAATGAAGGACCCCAGGTCTGCCTGCAGTGTTTGACAATCAGGATGTGCCGGAGACCTGTCAGTATGCTACAGACCATATAATATACTGTACTTCAGAAGTAGTGCAATGTTTTATAGAAGTTATCAAAGGTCACCTTTTGGGACTAATAAGTAAAAAAAAATAAAAAAATACTGTGTTATTTAAACAAATCTCCAAGTAAAAATTGCTTTTCAATTAAAATATTGAAAAAAATTAAATTCTCTTCACATATAGATATTGCCACATCTGTAAAGTCCTTCATTGTATAATTGTTGCTCAATTTATCCCGTATTGTGAACCTCAAAAGAAAAATGCCAGAATTGCAGTGTTTTTTTTTTTTGCATATTCACCATCAAAAAAATGAAAAGAAAAGTGATCAAACAGTGTTATGTGCCCAAAAATGGTGCGACTAAAAACTACAAGTTGTTCCGCAAAAATTAAGCTCCAACATAACTTTGGATTTGGCGATCCAAAAATATTTTTTATTTGTAGTAAAACATTGTACTGACCCAGAGTGTAACGTTGTCATGTTAATTATGCTGGAAAACAAATGGCAATGTTGCTGTTCCATTTGCCAACCCTTTCCCCCAAATTTTCGTTTTTATAAAAGTCAAGGCTAGTTTCACACTAGTGTAAGACATTTCACAGGGAGCACCATACCCGACATATTTGCTGGATTGGAGGCAGATTTCCACCGGTCCCCATTATAGTGAATGGGGCCGGACAGAGATGCCTAACCCGTAAGCTAGTATACCCCAGAATGGTATCATTAAAAACGACAACTTTTTGTGCAAAAAAAAGCCCTCATACAGCTATATCAAAGGAAAAATGTAAAAAGTTCTAGATCTTGGAATGCAACTAGAGATAAGAAAAGTTTTAAAAGATTCGAATCGGTGGCTTCCTCGAATTTTTACAAAAAATCTGAATCAATTTGCCATGAAGCGTGTTAAATCAGTTCTATCCCAGCCTGCAGTTAAACTTTAAGGAGAATGTATTCTGGTGTAGATCGCTGTGCAGTGCAGCAACATTCATAGCTAGTCTTTTCTGGTAGCGAAACAGTTACTGTCAGGTGACATATGTGGATGTGCGCATCATCGTGCAGGCCACCAACATTTCCTAGCTAATCCATAGCTAAAAAAAAAAGCATACAGCATCCTTTGGTAAAGCAAAAAAATAAATAAAATGCTGCGCGCTCCTGCAGGTGTTCTACTCAAGTGGAAGGACAAAGAACAGGGAGGTAGCGCCAATAAAGTAGTGGAGATAAAAAAGGTTATTTTAATTCATGTCATGGCAGTGCAAACACATGTGTTAGAAACCCTTCTGTTAGATGTATAATGACTGTGCATCACTATTAGGCCTCATGCACACGACACATTTTTTGCGGCTCGGGTGCGGACCTATTCACTTCAATGGGGCCGCAAAACATGCGGACATCACTTCATCTTCTGTCCGCATCCATTGCACTGTTCCGTGGCATCGCAAAAAAAATATAGCATGTCCTATTCTTGTCCGTTTTGCGGACAAGAATAGGCATTTCTACTATGGGCCGCCCGTTCCGTTCCGCAATTGCCGTTTTTAGGCTTAGGTAAGTCCAAGAGAGGCGGTATATTAGTGTTAGGTACCCATCTGCGGAAGCCACCTTCGCTCCTGGTAGATTTGCCCAACACACATTTGATCAAAAATGTGCGCTGAGCTATAATTTTTCCATTTATAGTAGGTATAATACCACTTTGACTTAGAATGATCCCTATTTCTCAGCTCTGTTGTTTGTATGTTTTTTTTATTAACCAAATAACATAGTAGTAATGAGCCGCAGGGGCAATATTCGAATTTGCGATATTTCGCAAATATTTGGTAGAATATTCGTCATATATTCGCAAGTTCAAGATTATTTTTTGATCGAGAAAAATTAGCAATGTAATATTAGCATAATGCATGCGAAGTACAGGCGTGGGTCACTATAGCTACATTTTTCAAGCTGCTAGAGACTGGAGAAAATGGTTGGCCCAGCAGAACATTACAATAGCTTTATATGCAGATAGAGTACTCCAATATCACAGCACTATGTATGTATGTACAGTGCCTTGCAAAAGTATTCACTCCCTTAACATTTTCCGTATTTTGTTACATTACAGCCTTAAGTTCAATGTTTTGTTAATCTGAATTTTATGTGATGGTTCAGAACACAATAGTCTAAGTTGGTGAAGTGAAATGAGAAAAAAATATGAATAAAATGATTGCTTAGAAATAGAAAACAGAAAATTTACATGTGCGTATGTATTCACCCCCTTTGTTAGGAAGCCCATAAAAAGCTCTGGTGCAACCGATTACCTTCAGAAATCACATAATTAGTGAAATGATCTCCACCTTTGTGCAATCCAAATGTTACATGATCTGTCATTACATATACATACCTTTTTTTTAAAAGCCCCAGAGGCTTTAACACCTAAGCAAGAGGCATCACTAACCAAACACTGCCATGAAGACCAAGGAACTCTCCAAACAAGTAAGGAACAATGTTGTTGAGAAGTACAAGTCAGGGTTAGGGTATAAAAAAAAATATCCAAATCTTTGATGATCCCCAGGAGCACAAATCAAATCTATCATAACCAAATGGAAAGAACATGCTACAACAGCAAACCTGCCAAGAGACAGCCGCCCACCAAAACTCACAGAGCGGGCAAGGAGGGCATTAATCAGAGAGGCAGCACAGAGACCTAAGGTAACCCTGGAGGAGCTGCAGAGTTCCAGAGCAGAGAATGGAGTATCTGTACATAGGACAACAATAAGCTGTATGCTCCATAGAGTTGGGCTTTATGGCAGAGTAACATAGTACATAAGGCCGAAAAAAGACATTTGTCCATCCAGTTCGGCCTGTTATCCTACAAGTTGATCAAGAGGAAGGCAAAAAAATTTACTGTGAGGTAGAAGCCAATTTTCCCCACTTTAGGGGAATAAAAAATTCCTTCCCGATTCCAATGGGGCAATCAGACTAACTCCCTGGATCAACGACCCCTCTCTAGTAGCTATAGCCTGTAATATTATTACACTCCAGAAATACATCCAGGCCCCTCTTGAATTCCGTTATTGTACTCACCATCACCACCTCCTCAGATAGAGAGTTTCATAGTCTCACTGCTTTTACCGTAAAGAATCCTTTTCTATGATTGTGTACAAACTTTCTTTCCTCCAGACGCAGAGGATGTCCCCTCGTCACAGGGGACATCCTCTGTGGAGAGAAGAAAGCCATTACTTTCAGCTGAAAACAAAAAGGCACGTTGTGAGTTTGCAAAAAGGCACATGGGAGACTCCCAAAATGTATGGAGGAAGGTGCTCAGGTCTGATGAGACTTAAATTGAACTTTTCGGCCATCAAAGAAAACGCTATGTCTGGCGCAAACCCAACACATCACAGCACCCAAACAACACAAACGTGGAGATGTTTTTCAGCAGCCGGGACTTGGAAACTGGTCAGAGTTAGGCAAAGATGGATGGTACTAAATACAGGGATATTATTGAGCAATAATATATAGAGGTCAATATCTCAGGGTAAGAAGAAACTGCTCCAATGATGAGGCTTTCTACAGTGAGGCGAGGGCCTTACAGTCTAGATTTAAAGACAGAGGGTATCCACAATCAGTGTTGAGAGATGCATTTCAACACGCAGTGACCAAAGACCGAAGTGATTTACTAGTCCCCAAAGATAAAATAACAACTGATTCACAACCATTAAGGATTATTTCCAACTTTGATGCAGCAAATGATGATATAAAACAAATCCTTAGAAAATATTGGCCGATCCTTAGAATGGACCCTGATCTCTTGGAGATAACCACTGAACACCCTGCTGTCTCATATAGACGAGGCAGAAGTTTGAGAGACCGCCTGGTCACCAGTCACTTTGTACCACCTGCTAAAACTGGTACCTGGCTGGACAGAAAACCGGTGGGTATCTTCAAATGCGGCAGCTGCAAAGCCTGCGAGTTTCTCTCCACGGCCAAAATGATCACCTGTTCAGTGACAGGTCGGTCATTTCATATCCGGGACTTCATTAACTGTAGATCAAAAGGTGTGGTCTTGCCCCATGGATTATGTGGGCAAGACAATTAGGGAATTGAGGAAAAGGATCCTGGAGCACTGTCAATGACATTAAAAACAGCGAGGTGACACCGGTCGCCACCCATGTTAACACCATACATGGGGGCGACCTGAGATCACTACGGTTTTCGGTCCTTGAAGTGATCCCTCCACCTCCACGTGGGGGTGACTGGGACAGAAGGATCCTGCAAAAGGAGAGTCAATGGATCCACAGATTCCGGTCCCAGTCCCCCCGTGGTCTTAATGAAAGGTTGACCTTTTCTTGCTTCCTTTGATCCTTCTAAGTTAAAAAGGCCTCGAGACCCTCAATATTTGTGCGCTTATGTTGAATTGACAGGGGACGTCTTTTTCTATACCCCTGATTAAATTGTCCACCCGAACCTTAACTACTGGCCTTCCCACGCACCCCTGGGACATCCCTAATCTGTGGTTCCCTGTTCCCCCACCCCCTTCTCCTTCCCTATATGTGTGTGTATGTATATCCCCTATAGCTTTTGAGGCTCTAGTGATCGGACTATCCCTTAAACTGGACCTGGTGCGCAAAAACACAGGAATGACAATTGATTCACTGTGTATACTTCTGTTTCCCCTGATGCATCTTTACAGGGGTGAATTTTTATATAACCATAATGATATCATCTCATACATTACTGTATGCCCTAACCCCACCTTGTGGTTCCTCTGGAAATACCTAGAGAGTGTATGACTATGACCGATACGCACACGAAACAAGTTACTATATACACGTCATATAAGGTAGCAGATGTTTTTATATACATGTATATATATATATATATATATATAAAAAATGGAGATCCACTTTATCCTCAGTGTAAGGGCTGTTGTATCACAAATAAACTGACCCTGCTATATCAAATATCAACATTAATCTCCGTTTCAAGTATAACATGAGGTAGTAGGATAATTCCCTTCACTGTATGCACCTGACCTGACGAAGTTGGAGAGTGAGCTAGATGCGGTTCAATTACCGGATGTATCTTGCGCTCCACATGAAGTAACAGTGACGAGAACTAACCGGAAATGGCCATGTGAACGGGCGGATGTGCGCGTGCGTTCCACTGTGGAACGCACGCTCAGACCATGGACTCTACCTACAAGGCACCGGATATCGGAAGCTGCGGCGGCGGGGTACGTTCCGCGCTGGAGCGCACGCTCACACCGCTTGCCTGCAGCAATAAACGACACCTGTAGCTTAAACACTAGAGGAAATTAGGAGGGCTATAAGATGGGGAGGGACAGCTAGACAGAGGTTCTGGACCCCAAAAGGAACTGAAAGGGAGGACCTGACCTAAGGACAACCTAAATGTGAGTAACCCCCTAAGATTGCTTTGAGCCGGCTTAAGATGTACAGATACATCCTTGCTTATCATTCAATGTCTTTAATGCCTAGGTTCCATCTATCAATTAGCCATATCTGTGGGCTCACACTTACGTAATCAAGGACTTATCCGAGGTAGTGTTACGTGTATAATTATGAGAGTCGTATGGTGGTGGTCTTTTAGATTGACTGGAGACACTGAAACAAATATGTATATATATGTGTCTCATTTTTTCAGCTGTATGTCTATATCATACGTGGACGCTCGTCCTATATCACAATCTGTGCCTTGTTGGCATCCTATATACCATATAAGGACTGACATCAAAATACCTGGACAGAGTCACCATAAGTGCTGTGTGATTAGCGCGGTGGTGGGTACACAATTATCAGGTGATGAGTCAGCGCTGAATATGCCATACAACCATACATATGTATTTTTTGTATTTTTTCTGTTTTCTTTTCACAGAAACCCACTCTGAAGCCCTGCATCTCTGTATTTAACGACCGTGTATAAGCGGTAGATTATATCTGATGCTCCCTTCAATTCCTCCTAATAATAATATCGTACAATATTAATAGGTCCAGTTCGAACTGCTATCTATGCGGTAACAGACATCATCACACTGAGGAGGGTGAGAAATATTCACCGATAGAGAGGCCTCATTATTTGGGCCTCTACTCTCTCAGTGTGATATATAGGCTATATGCTGCCGATTTGTTGCAGCATTTTCTACACTACATTATCCAATTAAACTGAAAGATCCATTCACCCCCTGATGATCCCACACCGTGGGGGAAACGCGTTGGGGTTTTAGTGTATTGGTTTGGTCCATATATCTGGGTGACCATAAACATCCCTATAACAGGGTGTTTTTTAATAAGTTGGTCCGGTGCGTCGTGTACCTTTTGATGTTTACATATCACTAGGGCTGTATACATGGCGCATTAACTTTGTGTTTGTTTTGTCTTGCTGTCCATGGAGGTCCCCCACTGAATAGTTTTTTTTTAACAGCGAGGCCTACATAGGAGCTGTTAGCCTTAGGCTCGAGGACAGGGAGTCCCCACCATTAGGGGCCGTCCCTGGGCAAAGGGTTTAGTATAGGGTCCATAATAGGGACATTGTCCCCGCCCACAACTAAACCTACATAGCCAGATGTGTGGTGGTACCCACCATGGACAACCAGTATGTGTGTTGAGATATTAAATAAAATAAAATATTGAAGCAAATGTCATATAGAAGGGTTGATTCTCTAGCTGGATTGTGTACTTCTCCATTGACCCATTTATTAAAAATCTATCTTCAATTGCTGGATTAAGAAATATTATTGAGCAAACCCTGTACCATTCTGTGCGTGTTCTGAGGCTAGGACAGAGATTCACCTTCCAGCAGGACAATGACCTCAAACACACTGCTATAGCAACACATGAGTAGTTTAAGGGGAAACAAGAAATTGTGTTGGAATGGTCTAGTCAAAGCCCAGATCTCATTCACAGAAAATCTGTGGTCAGACTTAAAGATTGCTGTTCACAAGCGCAAACCATCCAACTTGAAGGATTTGGAGCAGTTTTGCAAGAAGGTATTGGCAAAAATCCCAGTGGTAAGATGTGGTAAGCTCATAGAGACTTATCCAAAGCGACTTGGAGCTGTGATTGCAAAAGGAGGCTCTACAAAGTATAGACTTTTGAGGGGTAAAAAGTTATGCACATTGACTTTTTCTGTTATTTTGTCCTATTTGTTTTTTGCTTCACAATAAAAATAAAAATCTTCAAAGTTGTGGTCATGTTCTGTAAATTAAATGATGCAAATCCTCAAACAATCCATGTTAATTCCAGGTTGTGAGGCACCAAAATACGAAAAAAGTCAAAGGGAGTGAATACTTTTGCAAGGCACTGTATGTATGTAGCATACATACATACATACATACATAAAGCACTATGTACAGTTGCAAGAAAAAGTATGTGAACCCTTTGAAATAATATGTATTTCTGCACAAATTGGTCACAAAATGTGATCTGATCTTCATCTAAGTCACAACAAAAGACAATCACAGTCTGCTTAAACACAAATAATTAAATGTTACCATGTTTTTATTGAACACCCCATGTAAAAATTCACATTGCAGGTGGAAAAAGTATCTGAACCCTTGGATTTAATAACTGGTTGAACCTCCTTTGGCAGCAATAACTTCAATCAAACATTTCATGTAGTTGCAGATCAGACGTGCACAACGGTCAGGAGTAATTCTTGACCATTCCTCTTTACAGAACTGTTTCAGTTCAACAATATTCTTGGGATGTCTGGTGTGAATCGCTTTCTTGAGGTCATGCCACAGCATTTCAATCGGGATGAGGTCAGGACTCTGACTGGGCAACCCCAGAAGGTGTATTTTCTTCTGTTTAAGCCATTCTGCTGTTGATTTACTTCTATGCTTTGGGTCGTTGTCCTGTCGCAACACCCATCTTCTGTTGAGCTTCAGCTGGTGGACAGATGGCTTTAAGTTCTCCTGCAAATGTCTTAATAAACTTTGGAATTCATTTTTCCTTCGATGATAGCAATCCGTCCAGGCCCTGACACAGCAAAGCAGCCCCAAACCATGATGCCCCCACTACCATACTTCACAGTTGGGATGAGGTTTTGATGTTGGTGTGCTGTGCCTCTTTTTCTCCACACATAGTGTTGTGTGTTTCTTCCAAACAACTCAACTTTGGTTTCATCTGTCCACAGAATATTTTGCCAGTACTGCTGTGGAACATCCATGTGCTCTTGTGCAAACTGTAAACTTGCAGCAATGTTTATTTTGGACAGCAGTGGCTTCCTCTGTGGTATCCTCCCATGAAATCCATTCTTGTTTAGTGTTTTACGTATTGTAGATTAACAGGGATGTTAGCATATGCCAGAGACTTTTGTAAGTCTTTAGCTGACACTCTATGATTCTTCTTTACCTCATTGAGCAGTCTGTGCTGTGCTCTTGCAGTCATCTTTACAGGATGGCCACTCCTAGGGAGAGTAGCAGCAGTGCTGAACTTTCTCCATTTATAGACAATTTGTCTTACCGTGGACTGATGAAAAGCAAGGCTTTTGGAGATACTTTTATAACCCTTTCCAGCTTTATGCAATTCAACAATTCTTAATCATAGGTCTTCTGATAGCTCTTTTGTGCGAGGCATCATTCACATCAGGCAATGATTCTTGTGAAAAGCAAACCCAGAACTGGTGTGTGTTTTTTATAGGGCAGGGCAGCTGTAACTAACACCTCCAATCTAATCTCATTGATTGGACTCTAGTTGGCTGACACATCACTCCAATTAGCTCTTAGAGATGTCATTAGTCTAGAGGTTCACATACTTTTTCCACCTGCACTGTGAATGTTTACTTGGTGTGTTCAATAAAAACACGGTAACATTTAATTATTTGTGTGTTATTAGTTTAACCACTTAAGGACCACAGGTTTAAACTCCCCTAGTGACCAGGCCCTTTTTTACAAGTCGGCACTTCACAACTTTAACGGTTTATTGCTCGGTCATGCAACTCGGCACCCAAATTAATTTTACCTCCTTTTCTTCTCAAAAATACAGCTTTCTTTTGGTGGTATTTGATTGCTGCTAAGTATTTTTGTTTTTCCGATATTGATCAAAATAGGCCGAAATTTTAAAAAAAAGGGTATTTTTAAATTTATCTGGTTAAATTGTTCAAATATAATTACATTTCTATACAAGTTTTTGTCAAAATTTATTGTGCTACATATCTTTGATAAAAAAATCCAATAAAGTGTATATTTATTAGTTTGCGCAAAAGTTATAGCGTTTACAAACTATGGTACAAAAATGTGAATTTCCGCATTATGAAGCAGCTCTGACTTTCTGAGCACCTGTCATGTTTCTTGAGGTGCTAGAATGCAAGGATAGTATAAATACCCCACAAGTGACCCCATTTTGGAAAGAAGACACCCCAAGGTATTCCGTGAGGGGCATGGCGAGTTCCTAGAATTTTTCTTTTTTTTGGCACAAGTTAGCGGAAAATTATGTTTTTTTTTTCTTACAAAGTCTCATATTCCACTAACTTGTGACAAAAAATACAATTTTACATGAACTCGCCATGCCTCTCACGAAATACCTTGGGTAGTCTTCTTTCCAAAATGGGGTCAATTGTGTTTTTTTTTTACTGCCCTGGCATTTTAGGGGACCTAAAGCGTGAGAAGTAGTTTGGAATCCAAATGCGTAAAAAATGCCCTGTGAAATCCTAAAGGTACTCTTTAGAATTTGGGCTCCTTTGCGCACCTAGGCTGCAAAAAAGTGTCACACATGTGGTATCGCCGTACTCAGAAGAAGTAGGGCAATGTGTTTTGGGGTGTCTTTTTACATATACCCATGCTGGGTGAGAGAAATATCTCTTTAAAAGACAACTTTTTCCCATTTTTTTATACAAAGTTGTCATTTTACAGAGATATTTCTTTCGCCCAGCATGGGTATATGTAAAAAGACACCCCAAAACACATTGCCCAACTTCTCCTGAGTACCGCGATACCACATGTGTGACACTGTTTTGCAGACTAGGTGCACAAATGGGCCCAAATTCTAAAGAGTACCTTTAGGATTTCACTGGGCATTTTTTACGCATTTAGATTCCAAACTATTTCTCATGCTTTAGGTCCCCTAAAATGCCAGAGCAGTATAAATACCCCACAAGTGACCCCATTTTGGAAAGAAGACACCCCAAGGTATTCCGTGAGGGGCATGGCGAGTTCCTAGAATTTTTTTTTTTTTGTCACAAGTTAGCGGAAAATGATTATTATTATTTTTTTTCTTACATAGTCTCATATTCCACTAACTTGTGACAAAAAATAAAATTTTACATGAACTTGCCATGCCCTGACAAAATACCTTTGGGTGTCTTCTTTTAAAAATGGGGTCACTTGTGGGGTATTTATACTACCCTGGCATTTTAGGGGCCCTAAAGCGTGAGAAGTAGTTTGGAATCCGAATGCGTAAAAAATGCCCTGTGAAATCCTAAAGGTACTCTTTATAATTTGGGCCCATTTGCGCACCTAGGCTGTAAAAAAGTGTCACACATGTGGTGTCGCCGCACTCAGAAGAAGTAGGGCAATGTGTTTTGGGGTGTATTTTTACATATACCCATGCTGGGTGAGAGAAATATCTCTGTAAAAGACAACTTTTCCCATTTTTTTATATAAAGTTGTCAATTTACAGAGATATTTCTCTCACCCAGCATGGGTATATGTAAAAAGACACCCCAAAACACATTGCCCAACTTCTCCTGAGTATGGCGATACCACATGTGTGCCACTTTTTTGCAGCCTAGGTGCGCAAAGGGACCCAAATTCCAATGAGTACCTTTTAGGAGGGCATTTTTAGGGCCCCTAAAATGCCAGGGCAGTATAAATACCCCACATGTGACCCCATTTTGGAAAGAAGACAGCCCATGTTTTTTTTTGCCACACGTTAGCGGAAATTGATTTTTTTTAGTTTTTTTCTCACAAAGTCTCCCTTTCCGCTAACTTGAGACAAAAAGTCAAGTCTTTCATGGACTCACTCTGCCCCTCAGCGAATACCTTGGGGTGTCTTCTTTCCAAAATGGGGTCATTTGTGGGGTGTTTGTACTGCTCTGGCATTTGAGGGTCTCCACAATCATTACATGTATGGCAAGCATTAGGAGTTTGTGCTATTCTCCTTATATTGAGCATACGGTAATGAGATATTTTTTTTTTCCATTCAGCCTCTGGGCTGAAAGAAAAAATGAACGGCACAGATTTCCTTATTCGCATCGATCAATGTGGATGAAAAAATCTCTGCCAAAAAATGTGCAAAAAAAAAAAAGGAGGGGAAAGGCGTCTGCCAGGACATAGGAGCTCCGCCCAACATCCAAACCCACTCAGCTCGTATGCCTTGGCAAACGTTCTCCATTCACATCAATCGATGTGGATGAATAAATCATTGCCAGAATTTTTTATTATTATTTTTTTATACAAAGTGTTTGCCAAAGCATATGAACACCGCCCCTCAGCTCATAAGCCTCGGCAAACATATCTTTTTTACTGCAGAGGAGAAATCTCATCTTGCAGCGCTGCATACACCAACTTTTGTGTAATCTGACAGCAGCGCAATGCTTCTGTCAGAATGCACATCAGTGCTGCAGCTGATTGATCGCTTGGTCCAACTAGAAGGTAAAAAAAAAAAAAAAAAAACAGGCCGCAACACAATAAATTTATTAACATTAACTTTATATAACATTTGAACAGAACATTAACTTTTATAAACTTTATTGAACTTTTGAAACAGAACATTACATTTTTTGCTTACCTGTGATTTTTATTTATTTTTTTACCTTTAGAGGACAAACCTCTCCTTCCCCATGGGACAATGTGCAAAATGCAAATCGCCCAGAGATTATTGCACTTTGTCCCAGGTTAAAGGAGAGGTTTGTGGCAGCTCTGTGTGAAAGGGCCCTAAGACCCCTGTGTGCCTGTCCTGTGTCACGCAATCCCTATACTAATAGTGTACCTGTGTGTGGAACTTGCGGAAACACTTCCCTATGCATAGGGCAGGCTGGTCAGGACAAAAAAAGTTGGTGTCACGCCTTATTCCACCCCTGCTACAGACACAACATCTTTTTCTTGGGGAATGTTGAGTTGGGGTACCAGGATAGATACTGGGGAAGTGTCTGCCATGTAGCCAGGCTCACTACATCAGGGACTTGGGGCACGGACCCTCCTGGATACAGGATTTCCAAAATGATCTCTTCCTGGAATGTAAGGAAGGATCCTGTTCTCCCAGGTTTACTGTAGAGAACAAAACTATTATACATAGCCAATTAAATTAAATATACAGACGCCTTCTTATACCAGCGTCTGGTGCGGCGGGACACTAAATAGGGAGCCAACATCTGGTCATTGAAGTCCACCCCACCCATGTGAAGGTTATAGCAGTGGACAGAGAGGGGTTTCTCAATGACTCCAGTTGCCATTTCAATTTGCGTGTCTGCGTGAATGGTGGACAGAAGGTAAACGTCCCTCTTGTCCCTCCACTTCACCACGAGCAGATCTTGGTCACATAAGGCAGCCCTCTCCCCCTGTGCAAGTCGGGTACTAACGAGCCGTTGGGGGAAGCCCCGGCAACTAGGTTGCGCGGTGCCACAGCATTGAATTCCGACTAGATGTAAGTGCCGAAAGAGGGCCACGCTTGAGTAAAAATTGTCCACGTATAAGTGGTACCCCTTGTGGATAAGGGGGGCACTAAGTCCCAGATATTCTTGCCACTGCTCCCCAGGTAGTCAGGACATCCGACCGGCTCCAGTTTTGAGTCTTTTCCCTCATAGACCCTAAAATGATATGTATAGCCTGTGTCCCTTTCACAGAGCTTATACAGTTTGACCATACCAGGCGCGCTTGCTGGGGATGTACTGTTTGATGTCCAAGGAGCCCGGTAAAATGTACTAGGGACTCGTCTATGCAGATGTTTTGATTAGGGGTATACGCATCTGCAAATCTGGATGACAAATGGTCTATGAGGGGCCGAATTTTGTGGAGCCAGTCATAAGCAGGGTGGCCTCTTGGATGACAGGTGTTATTGTCAGCGAAATGCATAAAGCACATGATGACCTCAAAACGTGCCCTGGACATTGCAGCAGAGAACATGGGCATGTAATGTATTGGGTCTTTAGATCAATATGACCGAAAATTTTTTTTTTTTGTTAGATGCTGAGGATAAGGCCCCAAAAAAAATTTAATTCGGAAACTGTGACTGGTTTCCACCAATAAGGCTGGGCATAGAAGCTTTCCGGATTGGCGGTAATAAACTGTGTGGCGTAGCGGTTGGTTTCTGCCACAACTAGGTCATAGAGATCCGCGGTGAAGAACAGCTAAAAAAACTCGAGGGCTAATCTTAAATGAGCTGTCTCCACGCGAACTCCAGACTGGGCGGTGAAAGGGGGCAATACGGGTGCGGCAGAAGCAGGGGAGTACCAATTAGGATTTGCCAGCACCTCTGGGAGACTAAGGGTTCTACGGGCCTGTGAACGTGGTGGCTGTGACGGGGGAGTTACTGCACGTGCCACCGTACCTGCTTGAACTGCCCTTCTGGTGCTCGCCACTTCCCCAGGGAATACGGCAGTGCGGGTAGAAGGTCCAGGATGTGCTGCGCTGCTGGTGTATGCCGCACCATAAAAAAGATCAGCGCCTCACCACTCTGCTGCAAATGAGGCTCATCATGCGGGGTATGCAGAACCCTGACATGGGATCGGGTACGCCTGACCGTAGCAGGGTCCTCAACCTCGTCATCTTCGCTAGCGGTTAGAGTGCCACTGCTGTCTACAGGTTCATATTCTGAACCACTGGATTCAGCGGGTGAGGCATCCCCATCGCTTTCATCCATCACGGCCAGAATCCTGTAGGCCTCTTCAGCGGAATACTCCTTGTTTGACATTTTGGGCTCACTAAATTTAGGGGGTATTCCTCTGAGACTACCCAGGAAAAAGAGCAAACCTACCTAGTAAAAAGGAGTGCTTGCAAAGTAAAGCTGCAATCGCTAATAAAGATCCAAAAAGCTCAAAATTGATCTTTATAGCCGCGCAGCGATTTTACAGTGTTTTTGCAGTGATCAGAAAAAAAATATTCTGTCCCTGCGGTGGGGCGGACTGAACGCAAGTGTGCGCACAAGATCAGGCCTGATCGGACGAACACTGCATTTTTTTGTAGAGCCTTAGGTGACCATAATGGACTTATATAGATCTGATTGCGATCAGTCTTGTTCACTTACAGATACTATATAGTACTAGTGATGATTAGCGACAGTGATGACGCTAATCAGCAACTAATCAGTGACTGCGGTGCAGTGGGCTGGGCGCTAACTACCTAGCAAGTAGCTAGGCGGTGATGAGGGACCCTTACGGGGGGGGGGGGTGATGAATGACAGGGGGGTGACAGGGGGGTGATAAAGTAGTTTATATGGGGTGATCAGGGGCTAATAAGGGGTTAAATAAGTGACAGGGGGGTGTAATGTGTATGTGTGGTGATTGGTGCTACTTACAGAGCTGCCTGTGTCCTCTGGTGGTCGATTCAAGCAAAAGGGACCACCAGAGGAGCAGGTAGCAGGTATATCAGACGCTATTTTAAAAAACCCTTTTCATTGGTCATTTCAAAAATCCACAGCCTGCCAGCCAAAGATTGCGGCCGGCAGGCTGTAGATGAACTTCTGAACTGCGCGATCTTGTGAACGCGTGCTCCTGTGAGCGTGCGTTCACAGGAAATCTCGGGTCTCACGAGCCGCCTCAGTCACACCTTTTGGCGTTAGTGTGACAGGAGGTGGTTAAGCAGACTGTGATTGTCTATTGTTGTGACTTAGATGAAGATCAAATAACATTTTATGACCAATTTGTGCAGAAATCCATGTTATTCCAAAGGGTTCACAAACTTTTTCTTGCAACTGTATGTATCATGCATGTATGGACAGCATGGAACACTCCTACACTATCTCCCATTAACTATCTGTATTATACAGTATATATAAGCTAACTATCTATCTAATGTAATGACACAGGAAAGCAGAGAGCTCAGCAATAACACTGCTGTCTCTCTCAGATCTGCAAAATACTGCATACAAGGGCTGCTGGGGATGCTCCTATATAGTAAGGGGTAGGCAACTTTCCTATTGGTTGCTAGGTATGCTTCTAAGCTCAGACAATGACATTGTAGCCTTCTCATTGGCCTACAAGCAAGAAGGGAGGTTACTAATGAAAATAAAGTCTATAATATGGAAAATTTCAGCCCGCACAACCCTTAGCAGGTGCAGATTGCTGTGGCGAAATAGAAATATAAATGTAAAAACACAAAATGCAATCGCACACTGCAACCAGCTCTCTGCCCTACCTTTATGCTGGATGTTGAATAAGGCATTGGTGTACATTTTGGCCAAAGCGTAATAAGCCACTCACCGCGTCAAGGTTGCCTTCATGAGTGGTCCCTAACACTAGTTCCTACCCTTTATGGGCCATGACAGCCACATAAAGTCCAGGGAGCGCAGGTGCAGCATGCACGCTAAGTACACTCTGCTTTTAACCCCGTCCGGTGCCATTACAGCTTTCATCGGATCCAGGGATGCAAGTACTCACATGCCTGGACTTTATGTGGCTGTCATGGCCCATAAAGGGTAGGAACTAGTGTTAGGGACCACTCATGAAGGCAACCTTGACGCGGTGAGTGGCTTATTACGCTTTGGCCAAAATGTACACCAATGCCTTATTCAACATCCAGCATAAAGGTAGGGCAGAGAGCTGGTTGCAGTGTGCGATTGCATTTTGTGTTTTTAAAGTCTATAATATTCTAAATTAAAAATATATATGTCACTATATTCTAAATATATGCAAATTCGCGAAGTGACGATATTCGCTATTAATATTCGCTATTCGAATATTCGCGCCCAACACTATAACAGAGGTGTAAACTCGTGCCTTTCAGGTCAATGTTAGCATCAGGTCTAATTTATTGGCATGGAGATAACCATGCAGTTGCCCAAAATTCAAGTTGTGGCCCCATTACAGAAGGAGTGGGAGTGTCAGCAGTAAGGCTGTGCTCAAATCAAATTATTTTTCCGTTCTTCTGATCAGTCAGAAGAACAGCCCCAAAAAAGCGAGTCCTGTAGTTTGAGCATCTGCTTTCACACTGTCAGTATTTGGTCAGTAGTGATGGATTAACATCGGCCGGGACGGTTCACAAAAGCGATTAAATGTTCATGAACCTCAAGTTCGCGGTGGGCTCCATTCACTTTAATGGCAAGTGAACCTGGAAAACCTTCAGGTCACATTTGCAGCCACCAAATACTTACTAGAAGTGCACAAATAGTCCCACAACATAGACAGTGACATACTAGAGGGGGATCAATGACAAAAATTCCCACAAAAAATATGTATTTTAATCAGGGGCCATGTTTATGCATCTTAAAGGGAAATTATCTTAAATGCGCCCTGCTGAAGCCTAGAAAAAATTTTATTTTAGGCCACGGGAGTACAGGCCCTGAAAATTAGGCAGTCACCTGACATAAAAGAACAAGTGATTATGTGGCTCGAGGTACATTATGCGGTCAATGGATATCAATTTTACTGTAGGCCAGTGGAGTACAGGCCCCAAACATTAGGCATTCACTATACAGAAAAGAACAAGTGATTATGTGGCTGGAGCTACATTAGGCGGTCACTGTAAAACAATTTTACTGTTGGCCAGTAAGATCACAGGCCCCAAAAATGATGCATTTGTCGTACAGAAAAGATCAAGTAATTATGTGGCTGGAGGTATATTAGACTGTCATTGGATAACGATTTAACTGTAGTCCAGTACAAATCCATGCCAAACACATATGTTTAAAAGAATTACAAATTTAATTTGATTAACAGCATGCCTAACGAAATCCCCCCTCTTGAATAAACCTCAAATGATAATAGGTGAAATTCTATAACATGTGGTCGTCACAGGTTTTTAAGTCCTCAGAGGCCCCAACAATTAGGCATTTACCATACAGAAAAGATCAAGAGATTATGTGGCTGGAGGTACATTAGACGGCCATAGGATAACAATTTTACTGCAAGCCAGTGGAGTACAGGCCCCAAACATTAGGCATTCACAGGACATAAAAGGCCTTTTATGCCGCTGTATTTACATAAGACAGGACCATTCTTTGTTCTGTGTGGTGGTGGATATGTGTGGGCTGGCATGAGGAAATTCAATTAAACGTGGTTGTCACAGGTGTTGAATTACTCTGAGATCCATGCTTCATTCATTTTTGGAAATGTGAGATAATAGTCGTGAGCTAGTCGAGTTCACTTATCGGTAACGATCCTCCCTGCTGCGCTGAGCGTCCTTTCAGACAGGACACTGGACGAGGGGCAAGCCAAGAGTTCCATGGCAAATTGTGCCAGCTCTGGCTACAGGTCAAGCCTACACACCCAGTAATCCAGGGGTTCCTCGCTTCTTATAGCGCCCACATCGGCTGTTAAACCAATGTAGTCGTACACCTGTCGGTCTAGGTGTTCCCTGAGGCTGCCGATGGGTTGTCTGCAAGAATGAACTCATATCCGAAGTGACCAACACATCTTCAAACTTCTTGCAGGTGCGGTAGGATTGGTACCCGCACTTCTTTCGCTGTGGGTGAGAATTCCTCTCCATGCACCCGCAAAAGGAGAATGCAGTATCTCTCGTTGCAAGGCCAGGAAATGCTGCATTCTGACAGCCATCTGTGATGCTGGTAACATGTTCGCCATGTTGTGTTTGTCCCTGGTCTCTAAGTACATTGCCACCCATTACTGGTCCTTGCCCTTTATGTTTTTTATACTGGGTCCCTCTTCAAACACTGGAGCAAGAGGGCCCCCATTTGCACTAAATTGGAAGTGGTAGAGCTCCCTGGCTCATGCTCATCGCCCTGTAGAATGTAATCCTCGGTCTCCTTCCCCCAGCCATGGACAACACCAGGGATGCCCGAAAAGCTTAAAGCCTGCTCTTCTTGCTCCTCCTCCTCCCCCAGCCAACATCCTCCTCTGACTCCTCTTCAGACTCATGCTGACTTGTCTCAGATGGAGTAGTCCCCCCTGGAAATTCAGAACTTGTCCTGCTGCAGAGTTTGTAGGTTAGCCACTGATAGGCCTGTGACCGCACAGCTGAAAGCAGTGCAGGACTGGTGTGGCTCTTGGCTTCCAGGCACAACAGCCGCAGCACAGCATGGCAATGTCTCACCTGGCACATTAAATAGGTTCTGGGGATCTTGAGGGGTGCAGCAGAAGAGGCAGTAGCAATGGAAAAGGGAGAGTCAGCCATGGAAGAGACGGAGGATGGAGCAGGAGGAGGAGAAGAAGAGGCAGGCCTGCATGCAATCCGTGGCGGTAACACCAAATCTAAAGGCCTCTGAGTCCACCAGTTTATATGGCAGTAGTTGGCATGCTAGCAGTTCCGACAAGCCAGTGGTCAGCCCAGTGGCGTACCGCCCATAGAGGCAGACCACGCCACTGCTATGGGGCCCGCGGCACTGGGGGCCCCGTAGCGCAGAGAAGGCCCCGCCCACCCGGTTTGGCCCCGCCCACCCGGTTTGGCCCCGCCCACCCGGTTTGGCCCCGCCCACTCATGACGGGCGGGAGAATCGGCTCGAACTTCGCCGTCGGCCGTCACCCCACCAGAGTCAGTGCCTGCCCTGCCCTAAGCTGAGGAGAGACGAGCTGACAGACTGAGCCAGAGGGAGGAAGTGGCCCTGGGGAGACGTGAGCAGGCAGGTAAGTGTGCCAGGTATGTGGACGAGCTGTCTCCCGCCCCTCTGCTGCAGAATCCGCTCTCTGCTCCTCCCGCTGTGGAACTTTTCTGTGTGCAGCCACGCTGACTTCAGCCGGGATGGCTACCTGCACTTTCTTACTTGTCCCTGTTTCAGTGCGGGTTCCTTCAGGCTACGTCTCCTCCTCCCAGCAGGGCTGGTCTCCTGCTCAAGTGCTCATGCAGCCCCCTGGACACATCGGGCTGGGGCCCACCACTGGCACAAGGACTCTGTGGGGGCAGGTGCCCACAACAATGGCAAGGATGGGGCAGGTACCCACAGCAAGGGCAAGGATGGGGCAGGTACCCACAGCAAGAGCAAGGATGGGGCAGGTGCCCACTGCAAGGGCAAGGATGGGGCAGGTACCCACAGCAAGAGCAAGGATGGGGCAGGTGCCCACTGCAAGGGCAAGGATGGGGCAGGTGCCCACCTCTAAGGCAAGGAGCCACTGGGCAGGTGCCCACTGCAAGGGGAAGGACTAATATGGCAGGTGCCTACTACTAGGTCAAAGAATGGGCAGGTGCTAATCGCTAGGGCAAGGAGCTACAATTGCTATGTGAGGGAAATTACCAACCGCCCCCCCCCCCGTGGAGGCATCAGGAACGACGTGGGAGAAATAATAGGGAGGGGGCATGACAGGTGGTGGGATGGGCCTGGGATGGGTAGTGGGCGGAGTTAGGGGCCCAATTCAGATTCTTGCTATGGGGCCCAATGACTTCTATGTACGCCCCTGGGTCAGCCGTTGGGCAAGAGGGTTATCCGTCGTCATCAACTTTTTACGTTTGAACATTTAGGCCACGAAAGCCTGCCTTTTGCCAGATGAACACGACGATGGCATGGTGGAGTGGAGACAAACGGAAGGAGAGAGAATAAGGAGAAGAGGCAGGACGTGGAGCGCCGGAAGTGTGGCTTTGCGGATTCTGACAGTGTTGCTCCCACTGGGCTCAGTGATGGGAGGCCACGTGCCTTCTTAAGGCTGTCATCCCTAGGTGAGTGTTGGGCTTACCGCGAATTATGCGTTGACAGTAGAGATGGCCTTGCAGTTTGCATTGCGGTTGTTTTGCGGCAAACTTGGCTTGTTTGCGGTTCGCCAAACGGGCAAACATATGGCGATGTCCACCGGTGCCATATTCTTTTATATTGTAAAGAACTTTGACCCATGACACATCCATCAGGTGGTACAGGACAGCCAATTGAGACATTTCAGTCCATTGACCTACCTCCTACCTTATAAATAAACCCGATCTGGCCACCATTTCACATACAGTCTTTTTCCAGTGTAATTGAGAAGTTGCTGTGTGGAGCAGGGGCAGACTGATAGAGACACTAAACACTAGCTAATAGGGCCACAAAAGTCCTTTAAAGGACTGGAATAGGTTTGCTATCGATAGGTGTGACTTACCGAGGGGTGTTATATACTTATAATATACTCTCTAACGTAGAAAATATATTATAGTGCATTTGTATTGTGCAGCTGTTGTGTCGGTTCTCCTGCGATACCCAAATGGACTATATAGAAAGTATATAATTAGTATATCACACCCCTGCCTCAATCAGTTTTTTTGGGGGGGGGGGGGCAACTGGTATATCACATCAGTAGAAATGATTTGTTACAATAGCGTTTGTCACTGTGAGCTGAGGTTTATTCAGCAAAACCGCAAATACTATTGGAACAAATAATTTCTACTGGTGTGATATACCAGCTGTCCCCCCCAAAAATTGATTGAAGCAGGGGTGTGATATACTAATTATATACTTTCTATATAGTGCATTTGGGCCGTGCAGTGTTTTTTTTTTGTGGTTTTGCTGCATTTCCTCAGCTCAGAGTGACAAACACTATTGGAACAAATAATTTCTACTGGTGTGATATACCAGTTGACCCCCAAAAAACTTATTGAAGCAGGGGTGTGATATACCAATTAAATACTTTCTACATAGTGCATTTGGGTAGTGAAGCATTTGTTTGTGGTTTTGTTGCATTACCTCAGCTCACAGAGTGACAAACGCTATTGGAACAAATCATTTTTACTGGGGTGATTTACCAGTTGCCCCCCCCAAAAAGTAATTAAGGGAGGGGTGTGATATGCCTTCTTGCATAAATGCTGCTCTTCTATAGGGACTTTTGTCACAGGGTAATTTTGAAAATGACAGGAAGAGGGCAGGCATTCCGCAGGGGCACCTGGCGGAGCCTAAGTGGGAAGTGTCAGAAGGTGTGTGCGATTACATCAGGATGCACCAGATTTGGTTGAGTGGCTTACTCAGCCTTACGCTTGTGCACCCTCCTCATCCTCTCTATCTGCACCCTCTTCACTCTCTGCTGTGTGCACACCCAAATACACCACCACCACCATATACCCTCCGCTCGAGTCAGAGAAATTATTTTTCCATTCATTTCCAGACCTTACAGATGCGCAGCCATTCTTGGCATCGGATCAGTAAGAGGAGGTATCAACGATCGCCACCCAGCAGTTTGACAACAGTACCCAGATCAGCCCAAGGAGGGTGGTCCCCGCTGTTGCTGCCTACTCTGAGATCTATAATGTCAGTGGTGGTGAAGGTGAAAATGATGACATGTTGATGGACATCATGTGGATGCCTACAAGAGAGGAAGAGGAGGGCAGTTCAGGGGGAGAGGCAGAGCAGCAGATAGGGAGGAGAAGGAAGAGAAGCAGGCAGAACTTACAGTGCACAGGAGGCAAAAATCTGAATGCTTATGTATCTGGAACGAGCCATCCACCATGCATGGTCACATCGGGTTCTCCCAGGATGCCAGCACAAGGCTCTGCAGGGTGGGCTTTTTTTTAATGTGTCTGCTTCTGACAATAGTGTTGCCACATGCAGCCCATGCTGTCAACGTATAAGCCGCGGTAAGCCCAACACTCACCTAGGGACCACTGCCTTAAGAAGGCACCTGGCTTCCCATCACCGATCCCAGTGGGCGGCAACACTGTCCAAACCCACAAAGCCACACTCCCGGAGCTCCAAATCCTGCCTTTTCTACTTCTCCTCTCTCCACCCATTTGTCCTCCACTCCACCTTCCACGTTCATCTGGCAAAAGGCAGGTGTCCGTGGCCCAAATGTTCGAGCAAAAAAAGATTATGACGCTGGATAAACCTCTTACCCAATGGCTCACCGCTGGCTTGTGTGTGCCCGCCAACTACTGCCATATAGACTGGTCGACTCTGAGGTCTTTAGAAAATTTGTGGCCATCGGCACACCGCAATGGAAGGTCCCCGGAAGGAAATATTTCTCCCAGAAGTGCATCCCAGAGCTATATGGCCACGTTCAGCGGCAAGTTAATGTATCTCTGGCACACAGTGTCGGTGCGAAGATACATTTGACCACAGACACATGGTCTAGCAAACACGTGCAGGTAAGGTACATAACTTTTACTGCCCACTGGGTAAACTCTCTGACAGCCGTCAAGCATGCAACCGTGTGGATTTGATGTTACCGCCATGGATTGCATGCAGGCCTGAATCTTCTTCTCCTCCTTCATCCTCCGTCTCCCCCTCGGCTGACTCCTCCTTTTCCACTGCTACCGCCTCTTCCGCTGCACCCCCCAGAACCTATTCGACGTGCCAGTTGAGACGTTGCCATGCTGTGCTGCGGCTGTTGTGCCTGGAAGCCAAGAGCCACGCTGGTCCTACACACCTTTCAGCTTTGAGGTCACAGGCCGATCGGTGGCTAATAGGGATGAGCGAACTCGAACTGTATAGTTCGGGTTCGTACCGAATTTTGGGGTGTCCGTGACACGGACCCGAACCCGGACATTTTCGTAAAAGTCCGGGTTCGGGTTCGGTGTTCGTCGCTTTCTTCGCGCTTTTGTGACGCTTTCTTGGCGCTTTTTGAAAGGCTGCAAAGCAGCCAATCAACAAGCGTCATACTACTTGCCCCAAGAGGCCATCACAGCCATGCCTACTATTGGCATGGCTGTGATTGGCCAGAGCACCATGTGACCCAGCCTTTATTTAAGCTGGAGTCACATAGCGCCGCCCGTCACTCTGCTCTGATTAGCGTAGGGAGAGGTTGCGGCTGCGACAGTAGGGCGAGATTAGGCAGATTAACTCCTCCAAAGGACTTGATTAACTGATCGATCTGCAGCTGTGGATCATTGAGCTGCTGATCCTCAATTGCTCACTGTTTTTAGGCTGCCCAGACCGTTTGTCAGTCACATTTTTCTGGGGTGATCGGCGGCCATTTTGTGTCTTGTGGTGCGCCAGCACAAGCTGCGACCAAGTGCATTTAACCCTCAATGGTGTGGTTGTTTTTTGGCTAAAGCCTACATCAGGGTGAAGCTGTCACACCAAGTGCATTTAACCAGCAATAGTCTGTTCATTTTTTGGCCATATACAAAATCAGGGGCAAGCTGCGCCTGTCACCAAGTGCATTTAACCCTCAATGGTGTGGTTGTTTTTTGGCTAAAGCCTACATCAGGGTGAAGCTGTCACACCAAGTGCATTTAACCAGCAATAGTCTGTTCATTTTTTGGCCATATACTAAATCAGGGGCAAGCTGCGCCTGTCACCAAGTGCATTTAACCCTCAATGGTGTGGTTGTTTTTTGGCTAAAGCCTACATCAGGGTGAAGCTGTCACACCAAGTGCATTTAACCAGCAATAGTCTGTTTATTTTTTGGCCATATCCCAGTCTAATTCTGTCACTAAATCCATACCGGTCACCCAGCGCCTAAATACTAGGCCTCAAATTTATATCCCGCTAAATCTGTCCTTAGTGCTGTAGCTGGGCGAGTTATTTAGTGTCCGTTCAAGCACATTTCTTGTTCTGGGTTGAAATACAATTCCCAATTTAGCAATTTCATAATTTAGTGGTTTCTGCTATATCAGAGCTATTTGAAATCTATCCCTAAAAGGGTATATAATATTCAAGGTGCACATTGGGTCATTCAGAATAACTTCACACACACCCGCTACTGTGTATTTCCAAGTCTAATTCTGGCACTAAACCCATACCTGTCACCCAGCGCCTAAATACTAGGCCTCAAATTTATATCCCGCTAAATCTGTCCTTAGTGCTGTAGCTGGGCGAGTTATTTAGTGTCCGTTCAAGCACATTTCTTGTTCTGGGTTGAAATACAATTCCCAATTTAGCAATTTCATAATTTAGTGGTTTCTGCTATATCAGAGCTATTTGAAATCTATCCCTAAAAGGGTATATAATATTCAAGGTGCACATTGGGTCATTCAGAATAACTTCACACACACCCGCTACTGTGTATTTCCAAGTCTAATTCTGGCACTAAACCCATACCTGTCACCCAGCGCCTAAATACTAGGCCTCAAATTTATATCCCGCTAAATCTGTCCTTAGTGCTGTAGCTGGGCGAGTTATTTAGTGTCCGTTCAAGCACATTTCTTGTTCTGGGTTGAAATACAATTCCCAATTTAGCAATTTCATAATTTAGTGGTTTCTGCTATATCAGAGCTATTTGAAATCTATCCCTAAAAGGGTATATAATATTCAAGGTGCACATTGGGTCATTCAGAATAACTTCACACACACCCGCTACTGTGTATTTCCAAGTCTAATTCTGGCACTAAACCCATACCTGTCACCCAGCGCCTAAATACTAGGCCTCAAATTTATATCCCGCTAAATCTGTCCCTAGTGCTGTAGCTGGGCGAGTTATTTAGTGTCCGTTCAAGCACATTTCTTGTTCTGGGTTGAAATACAATTCCCAATTTAGCAATTTCATAATTTAGTGGTTTCTGCTATATCAGAGCTATTTGAAATCTATCCCTAAAAGGGTATATAATATTCAAGGTGCACATTGGGTCATTCAGAATAACTTCACACACACCCGCTACTGTGTATTTCCAAGTCTAATTCTGGCACTAAACCCATACCTGTCACCCAGCGCCTAAATACTAGGCCTCAAATTTATATCCCGCTAAATCTGTCCCTAGTGCTGTAGCTGGGCGAGTTATTTAGTGTCCGTTCAAGCACATTTCTTGTTCTGGGTTGAAATACAATTCCCAATTTAGCAATTTCATAATTTAGTGGTTTCTGCTATATCAGAGCTATTTGAAATCTATCCCTAAAAGGGTATATAATATTCAAGGTGCACATTGGGTCATTCAGAATAACTTCACACACACCCGCTACTGTGTATTTCCAAGTCTAATTCTGTCACTAAACCCATACCTGTCACCCAGCGCCTAAATACTAGGCCTCAAATTTATATCCTGCTAAATCTCTCGTTACCGCTGTCCTGTTGTGGCTGGGAAAGTTATTTAGTGTCCGTCAAAGCACATTTTTTGTTCTGGGTTGAAATACAATTCCCAATTTAGCAATTTCATAATTTAGTGGTTTCTGCTATATCAGAGCTATTTGAAATCTATCCCTAAAAGGGTATATAATATTCAAGGTGCACATTGGGTCATTCAGAATAACTTCACACACACACGCTTCTGTGCATTTCCAAGTCTAATTCTGTCACTAAATCCATACCGGTCACCCAGCGCCTAAATACTAGGCCTCAAATTTATATCCCGCTGAATTTGAATACAATACATTGGGCCAAATAATATATTTGTTGTTGTGGTGAACCATAACAATGAGAAAAACATCTAGTAAGGGACGCGGACGTGGACATGGTCGTGGACATGGTCGGACATGGTGGGTGACGTGAAGCCTCATTCTCTGCTATGACATGCAGACTGATTCTCTGCTGTCATGAAGCCAGATTGTCTGTTACGGGACCTCTCTGCTCTGCCTGTGTGCTAGGCCTAAATATATGCCAATGGACTGTTGCAGTGGTGGGTGACGTGAAGCCTCATTCTCTGCTATGACATGCAGACTGATTCTCTGCTGACATGAAGCCAGATCGTCTGTTACGGGACCTCTCTGCTCTGCCTGTGTGCTAGGCCTAAATATATGCCAATGGACTGTTGCAGTGGTGGGTGACGTGAAGCCTCATTCTCTGCTATGACATGCAGACTGATTCTCTGCTGACATGAAGCCAGATTGTCTGTTACGGGACCTCTCTGCTCTGCCTGTGTGCTAGGCCTAAATATATGCCAATGGACTGTTGCAGTGGTGGGTGACGTGAAGCCTCATTCTCTGCTATGACATGCAGACTGATTCTCTGCTGACATGAAGCCAGATTGTCTGTTACGGGACCTCTCTCCTCTGCCTGTGTGCTAGGCCTAAATATATGCCAATGGACTGTTGCAGTGGTGGCTGACGTGAAGCCTCATTCTCTGCTATGACATGCAGACTAATTCTCTGCTGACATGAAGCCAGATTGTCTGTTACGGGACCTCTCTCCTCTGCCTGGGTGCTGGGCCTAAATTTATGACAATGGACTGTTGCAGTGGTGGCTGACGTGAAGCCTGATTCTCTGCTATGACATGCAGACTGATTCTCTGCTGACATGAAGCCAGATCCTCTGTTACGGGACCTCTCTCCTCTGCCTGGGTGCTGGGCCTAAATTTATGAAAATGGACTCTTACAGTGGTGGGTGACGTGAAGCCTGATTCTCTGCTATGACATGAAGACTGATTCTCTGCTGACATGAAGCCAGATTGTCTGTTACGGGACCTCTCTCCTCTGCCTGGGTGCCGGGGCCTAAATATCTGAGAATGGACTGTTCCAGTGGTGGGTGACGGGAAGCCAGATTCTCTGCTATGGAGCCTCTCTCCAATTGATTTTGGTTAATTTTTATTTATTTAATTTTTATTTTAATTAATTTCCCTATCCACATTTGTTTGCAGGGGATTTACCTACATGTTGCTGCCTTTTGCAGCCCTCTAGCCCTTTCCTGGGCTGTTTTACAGCCGTTTTAGTGCCGAAAAGTTCGGGTCCCCATTGACTTCAATGGGGTTCGGGTTCGGGACGAAGTTCGGATCGGGTTCGGATCCCGAACCCGAACATTTCCGGGATGTTCGGCCGAACTTCTCGAACCCGAACATCCAGGTGTTCGCTCAACTCTAGTGGCTAACCCTGCTCAATTTGACAGTTGGTAAAGTGGTGTGCAACAACGGTGCCAATCTGCTGAGCGCCCTGAAACTGAAACAGGGCAAAAGGACACACGTGCCATGCATGGCACACGTCCTGAACTTAGTCGTGCAGCGATTCGTTGCCAAATACCCTGGGGTCTTGCGGCAGGCCAGGAAAATCTCTGGCTATTTTAGAATATCTATATAGCACCCGATGACACGGGTTTGGCTCATTGCGAGTCAGAGAGAGAGCTGCGCTTTGGAAGGGACAGATAGTGTAAGGAGTTTGTGATCGCAATTTATTCAATTTTAAAACGTTTCAAAGACCCAAAAGTCCATTTAAGGACTATTGTGTGTGGTGGCAGCAATTTAATCTTGCAAAGTAGTCTTCGATTTTTTTTATAGAGGGTGTCTGCAGTGACTTGTGACCTCTGTTCAACAATACCTTCTGTGTGTCAGGGGCAGAGATAGGAAGAATATTATTGAAAACAATTATATTTTTTCCATAGTTTATTCACATTTTTCCTATAAACGGTCCCTGCAGTGAATTGTCACATCTGTGCTGCAATAGCAGCTGTGTGTCAGGCCCAGATATTGGGAAAAATTTTAGTGACAACAAATATATTATTTCCATAATTTATCTATAATTTTCCTATAAATGGTCCATGTAGTGAATTGTCACATCTGTGCTGCAATAGCGTCTGTGTGTCGGGCCCAGATATTGGGAAAAAAATTAGTGACAACAAATATATTTTTTCCATAATTTATCCACACTTTTCCTATAAACGGTGTCTGCAGTGAATTGTCACATCTGCGCTGCAATAGCGTGTGTGTGTCAGGACAAGAGATAGTAAAAATATAAGTGAAATCTATTTTCCTTTTTCCATACTTTGACATACTTTTTCTATATACTGTGCTTGCTGTGAACTGTGACATCCGTGCCACATATTGTGTGTCAAGCGTGCATATAACATTTACTATAAAGAAGGCGAGCACTAAGGGACGGGAAAGTGTCTGTGATGCTGATGGTGCATGCAGAGGCCGTGGCCCTGGGTGCGTTGAAACTGTACCTGCTGCCAGAGCACAAGAAAAACAATCATCCAAGATACCGTACCTAGCTTCATGTCCGAGTTTGCAGGGCGGAGCAGGACACCACTCTTAAAGTCAGCCCAGTGCTAGCAGGTGGTCGGCTGGATTGCAGCAGAGGGTGCTTTCAGTCGGTTAAGCACCACCCTGTCTTCCATCAAGTCCAGTTTCAGTAGCCAGGAGTCTGGTCCACAATATCCTCAACCTGATCCTCCACCCTCCCACCATTTACAGTCTGGCCAAACAAGTGATCCCTCGGATATTCCGAGGACCTCTTTTTATCGGAGAGCAGTACAGAGGGGGAGGGATCTGCAGCACTGCAACAGGCTGGAAGAGGCAGTGGGGTGGTAAAAGGTAGAATGCGGGCACAAACAAACAGGCCCACAACTGTTCCACGGAGTGCCCCCTTGCGTAAATCTCCTTTGCTAAGGGGTAGGTGTTCGGCAGTATGGCGCTTTTTGGAGGAAAGTGCGGACAACAAAATAATAGTAGTTTTCAACCTGTGCCACACCAAAATGAGCAAGGGCGTGAACACTACACTAGCAGCCTCACCACCACCAGCATGATCCGCCACATGGAATCAAAGCACCCTAATAGGTGGGCTGATGCTTTTCATGTGTTGTTTTTAATGTAGTTAATGGACTGTATTCCCATGCACCCCTTCCACTACAAACTAGGGTATATGGTTGAATCTTCCTTTTATCATCCTCCTCCTCCTCTTCCATAATATCAACATGCTGTCACGGATTGTGTAACAGAAAACAAGAAGTTACAAATAAGGATCCAACTGGCTTGATCCAAAACTAAGGAACAAAAGGGTGACCCCTATTAAAGCCCTGAAGCTCTCCCTGTCTTCTCAGCCCATGCAAAGATCTCAGTGATAGAAGGTTGCATGTCCACGTACCTAGACTGAATGACACCTGCAAACCCTATACTAGTGAGGGGACACGACCACCAGCTCCCTGCACTTAATACGGAGGGAGTCAGGGTCACCTAAAACCAAGCCAACAGGAAAACAAAAAATACAGAAATAGACTTATCTGAAAATCCAGCTGTAACAACTTCTAGCAGAGAACACAATCCAGGATGTAATATAAACCGCAAGGTGAGGCAGTATGGGGAGGATATATATAGGGAGGCAATCACTGCTAATAGATGACAGCTGGGAGAGGGAGGAGAGATGTCAAAACAAAAGCAAAACAAAAGAAGATCATGCAGGAGTCTATCAGAACTTCTCAAAGATCTGGTGGTGACAGTACCTGTCCCTCTACAAGTGGACTCCGTACACTCAGAGCCCACCTTTTCAGGATGGGACCTATGGAATGCCCTGAGAAGACGAGTGGCCTTAATGTCCGCCACTGGAACCCACATCCTCTCCTCAGGACCATAACCCTCCCAATGAATGAGGTACTGAAGAGAACCGCGGACAACACGAGAGTCCACAATCCTAGAGACCTGAAATTCAAGATTACCATCAACCAAAATCGGAGGAGGAGGCAAAGAGGAGGGTACAGTGGGTTGGAGATAAGGTTTTAATAGGGACTTATGAAAAACATTATGGCTCTTCCTCAAGTCTGAGGAAGATCAAGACGGTAGGTAACGGGATTGATGACGGACAAGATTTTGTAAGTCCCAATAAACTTAGGACCCAACTTCCAGGAGGGAACTTTCAATTTGATATTCTTTGTAGACAACCATACCAGATCACCAACATTCAGGTCCGGACCAGGCACATGTCTATTATCCACCACACGCTTATATCTCTCACTCATGCTCTTTAGATTATCCTGAATCTTTTGCCAAATATATGACAAAGACGAGGAGAATCTCTCCTCATCAGGTACACCAGAAGCCCCCTCTCCAGAGAATGTCCCAAACTGCGGGTGAAACCTATATGCACCAAAAAATGGTGACTTATCAGAGGACTCCTGACGACGGTTATTTAAAGCAAACTCAGCAAGGGAGAGAAAAGAACACCAATCCTCCTGATTCTCCGCCACAAAACAACGCAGCTATGTCTCCAGATTCTGATTGACGCGCTCTGTCTGGCCATTCGACTGCGGGTAGAAAGCAGAAGAGAATGACAACCGAACCCCCAAGCGAGAACAGAAGGCCTTCCAGAATCTGGAAACAAACTGTGTGCCCCTATCAGAGACTATGTCTGAAGGAATACCATGCAATTTGACAATGTGATCAATAAATGCCTGCGCCAGCGTTTTAGCCTTGGGCAAGCCAGGAAAAGGAACAAAATGCACCATTTTGCTAAAACGGTCCACCACCACCAGAATCACAGTCTTCCCCGAGGAATGAGGCAGGTCCGTAATGAAATCCATGGACAGATGTCTCCAAGGACGAGAAGGAATGGGTAATGGAAGGAGAGGACCCGATGGCCATGAATGAGGGACTTTGGCACGAGCGCAGGTCTCGCAGGCTGCCACAAAACCCTCAACCGACTTACAAAGAGCCAGCCACCAGAATCTCCAAGCAATGAGATCCACTGTGGCTCTACCCCCCGGGTGCCCAGCAAGGACAGTATCGTGGTGCTCCTTAAAAACCTTGTGTCGTAAAGCGAGAGGCACAAACAACCTCCCAGGAGGACAAAGATCAGGATCCTCTGGCTGGGCTGCCTGAACCTCTGCCTCCAATTCAGGATAAAGAGCAGACACAACCACCCCTTCAGCCAAAATGGGACCCGGGTCTTCGAAGTTCGCCACTCCTGGAAAACAACGTGACAGGGCATCCGCCTTCACATTCTTAACCCCAGGGCGGAACGTGACAACAAAATTAATCCTTGAAAAGAGCAAAGACCATCTGGCCTGTCTCGGGTTCAGACACTTGGCTGACTCCAAGTAGGCCAGATTCTTATGGTCGGTAAACACGGTAATAGGGTGTCTGGCTCCCTCTAGCCAATGGCGCCATTCCTCAAAAGCTAACTTGATGGCCAACAACTCCCTATCTCCCACATCGCAATTTCTCTCTGCGGAGGAGAGTTTCTTCGAGAAAAAGGCACACAGTCGCCATTTGGCAGGAGAGGGACCCTGAGACAAGACTGCACCCACACCCACCTCAGAAGCGTCCACCTCAACTATGAAGGGCAGAGAGATATCAGGTTGTACCAAGATGGGAGCGGAAGCAAAACTCTCCTTGATACTAGAAAAGGCCTTACGCGCCTCTACCGACCAGGAGGAAAAATCTACCCTCTTTCTAGTCATATCAGTGAGTGGTTTAACAACAGAGCAATAATTCAAAATAAACTTCCTGTAATAATTGGCAAAGCCCAAAAAACACATCAGCGCCTTCTGGTTCTCAGGAAGCTCCCACTCAAGCACAGCGAAGATCTTCTCGGGGTCCATGCGAAAACCAGAAGCGGAGAGAAGAAACCCCAGAAATTGAATTTCTGGAACCGCAAACACACATTTTCCAGTTTAGCGTACAATTTATTCTCCCGCAGAATGAGCAAGACCTGACGTAGGTGGTCCTTATGAGTTTTGAAATCAGGAGAAAAAAATCAAAATGTCATCTAGACTAGTACAAATTTCCCCATTAAATGATAAAAAAAAGCTGTTCACAAAATGCTGAAAGATGGTTGGAGCATTCATCAAACCAAAAGGCATAACCAAATTCTCAAAATGGCCCTCAGGGGTATTTGAAGGCCATCTTCCATTCGTCTCCTTCTCTGACCCTGACCAGGTTGTATGCCCCTCTTAAATCCAACTTGGAAAAAACTTTAGTCCCAACAATCTGGTTAAACAGGTCCGGGATCAGAGGAAGCGGATAAGGGTCACAAATTGTGATACTGTTTAGCTCCCTAAAATCCAGACATTGTCTTAAAAAAACATCTTTTTTCTTAACAAAGAAAAAACCAGCGGCAACAGATGACTTCGAGGGTCGTATGTGTCCCTTTCTCAGGCTCTCAGAGATATAAGCACGCATAGCAACCCTTTCAGGTTGGGAGAGATTGTATAAACGAGATTTAGGCAGCTTGGCGCCTGGGATGAGATTAATAGGGCAATCATACTCCCTGTGAGGGGGCAAGTCCTGAACACCACTCTCAGAAAACACATCCGAAAATTCAGAGAGAAAAGATGGTACAGTCTTAGTAGAAACCTCTGAAACAGATGTCGTGAGGCAATTCTCTCTGCAAAAGTAACTCCAACCATTTATTTGCCTCGCTTGCCAATCAATGGTGGGGTTTTGTTTAGTGAGCCAGGGTAGCCCCAACACTAGAGGAGTAGGCAACCCGCTTAGGACGAAACATGACACATCCTCAACATGAGTATCACTCACAATTAAACGGATATTGTGAACTATGCCCTTTAACGATTTCTGAGAAAGTGAAGCGGAATCAATAGCAAAAACAGGTATATCCTTTCCCAAAGTGCACACCTGGAAACCATGAGTTATAGCGAATTGATTATCAATGAGATTGACAGCTGCTCCACTATCTACAAAAATCTCACAAAAAATGTTCTTGCATTCTAGCGCCACCCTGCCAGGTAGGACAAAAGGGGAACTACAAGAAAACTGAAAAACTTCAATTTCCGCATCAACCTTGCCAATAGTAACAGATGGAACGTTTTTAGAGGATTTTTTTCTTTTTCTTTCTTTATTACTCTAAAAAAAACGCCTGAATCTCCTAGAGGGACAAACATTTGCCAAATGATTTATACCCCCACAACAGAAACAAACCCTCCTCTGAGAGCTGAATCTTCTATTGTCAGAGGCAAGCAAACCCAGCTGCATCGGCTCCTGCTCAGAGGGGATTGAGAGAGACCGAGACACCTGCGCACTGAATGAGACCGCCGCACTGTCCTTGGACTGAGTATGACAGGAAGGAGTGATCTCTCCTCTCTCTCTAAGACGCCTGTCAATACGAACGGCCCGAGACATGGCGGACTCCAAGGAGGTAGGTCTCTCATGAAAGGCAAATGCATCTTTCAATCGCTCTGAAAGTGCAGCATCATTCCAACCAGTATCAGCTGCCCATCTCCGAAATTCTGAACAGTTTATCTCTGCGGACTGTTTACCCTGGCATAAAAGACGCTGATTAGATTCAGCCAGAGCAATACGATCCGGATCATCATATATCTGACCCAGGGCTACAAAAAATTCATTCACTGATCGGAGGGGCCGTGCCCCCACCGGAAGCGAAAGGGCCCAAGACTGAGCGTTATCCCTGAGCAGTGAGATGATGATCCCCACCCTCTGTTCCTCATGACCAGAGGAATGGGGAAGTAGGCGAAAATGGAGTTTGCAAGCCTCTCTTAAAGGATCAAAATTCTCACTACCCCCAGAGAAGGTATCCGGAAGCGAGATCTTAGGCTCAGAACAAACTCCATGAACGCAAGCAGAACCGGTCACCTGAAACTGAGATACAGTTTTAAAGTCAATGGGGACCCGAACTTTGGAGCACTAAAATGGCTGTAAAAATGTCATTGAAAGGTCTAGAGGGCTGCAAATGGCATCAAAATGTGGTTAAGAGAATGGCAAGTGCTCTTCAAACAAATTATAGGGAATGTCACTGTGGTATTTTTGATTTGTAAATGCTTTGTTGACTCGTCCCTGTCACGTCCACCATCCATTTGGATATCTTCTCTATCAACTATCGATGCTATTTTCTGAGCCTACCATGTTGATCACGGTTATAGGTGAATCAGGGTTCCACGCCGGAGAGAGAGCGTGAGAAAAAGAGATCACATCCAAGGGAGATAAATGTATAAAAATGTTGGGGGATCGAGGGGAAATATGGGAAAAGTTATGAAGGCACAAATGTGGGACAAATTACTGAAGCGCAAATGTGAAAAAGTTATTGAGGCGCAAATGTGGGACAAATTACTGAAGCGCAAATGTGGGAAGAATTTCTGAAATTTTATTCCATGTCACCTATGCAGATTGGGGTTTATTCATGTCCAAAAATGTAAAATGTCAACCCAAGAATGTAATGTAAATTACAGAAATTGTTGACAATTAGGTCTACTAGGTAAAGCATTGGTGCATCACACCCAAAAATTGTTGAATTTCAGCCGAAATTTAACTGACAATTATTATTTTTTACCGGTCTAATAGGTATAGCAGAGTTACATCACACCCAAAAATTTGTGAATTTCACCCGAAAATGTAATAGACAAATTAGTGAAATGACATAAAATAAAATACGTACAAATAAAATAAAAAAATTGATTTATGAGGTGGGGTTCCATATGGAGTAGGAGTTTGAGGAGACAGTGGACGTAGTGGTCTAGATGGAAGCGGCGGTGGAGGAGGACGAGGTAGCCAACACTGGTTTTAATTTTAACTTTAATTTTTTATTAGGGTACACTCCAAAAGAGTGTGAAATATCCCAAATACAAGAATGAGCAATTGCGCTGTAGCATAACAATGGCTGGTTAAAACCAGTATACATGTCTATTCAGCACAAGTTGGTTGTTGTGGCGTGCTGACAAAGCTTTTCCACATTTCGGCCATGCTAACCCTGCCTTCTGAGGTGCTGGCAGTGCCCCAGCTGCGTTGGCGACCTCTTCCTCGTCCTCTGCCTTTGCCTTGTGCTTCCACTGTGCCCCCGCTGTCAGGTGGGAATGCCACCAGCAGCGCGTCTACCAGCGTGCACTTGTACTTGCGCATCTTACGACCACGCTCCAGTGATGGAATTAAGGACGGTACGTTGTCCTTGTAACAGGGATCCAGCAGCGTGGCCACCCAGTAATCAGCACAAGTTAGAATGTGGGCAACTCGGCGGGTGTACCGTCTGTGTCCTCTGTATCGCCCCAGCCACGCACCAGTGATGGCCATGAGCTGGTCTGGGTGCCACCCTGCTGTAAACATGGTTCCTCCTCCTCCATCTCCTCCTCCACCTCGTCATCCTCCAGAACTGTGCCCTGGCTGGACAATTGTGTACCTGGCATTTGTGGGTGCAGGAACCCATCCTCGGAGCCTTGTGAATGACTGGCCAAAAACCCTACAAAATGATCCCTCTTCCTCCTCCTCCTCCTGTGCCACATCCTTTTTCATCATCGCCAGCAGCGTTTTTTCAAGGAAGCATAGTGAGATAGTTACGCTGAGAACGGCGTTATCGGCACTGGCCATGTTGGTGGAGTACTCGAAACAGCGCAACAAGGAACACAAGTCTCGCATGGAGGCCCAGTCATCGGTTGTGAAGTGGTGCTGATCTGTAGAGTGACTCACCCGTGCGTGCTGCAGCTGAAACTCCACTATTGCCTGCTGCTGCTCAAACAGTCTGGCCAGCATGTGCAAGGTGGAGTTCCACCTTGTGGGCACGTCGCATATGAGGTGGTGAGCGGGAAGGCCAAAGTTATGCTGCAGCGCTGACAGGTAAGCAGCAGCAGGGTGAGAACGCTGAATGTGCGCACAGACTGCCAGCACTTTATGCAGCAGCTCTGACATATCGGGGTAATTTTTAAGGAATCTCTGCACCACCAAATTCAGCACATGCGCAGGGCAAGGGATGTGCATCAAGCCGGCTAGTCCCAGAGCTGCTACGAGATTTCGCTCATTATCACACACCACCAAGCCGGGCTTGAAGCTCACTGGCAACACCAACTGGCACTCATCGGTCTGTTGTTCAAGGCCCGTCCACAGCTTCTGAGCGGTGTGGGGATTGTCCCCCAAACAGATACGTTTTAAAACTGCCTGCTGTCGTTTACCCCTGGCTGTGCTGAAGTTGGTGGTGAAGGTGTTAGGGATCTATCACACCTGCGTTCTTTTCTTCCGGCATAGAGTTCCATCGTCGGGGCTCTATGCCGGAAGAATCCTGATCAGTTTTATCCTAATGCATTCTGAATGGAGAGAAATCCGTTCAGGATGCATCAGGATGTCTTCAGTTCAGGACCGGAACGTTTTTTGGCCGGAGAAAATACTGCAGCATGCTGCGCTTTTTGCTCCGGCCAAAAATCCTGAACACTTGCCGCAAGGCCGGATCCGGAATTAATGGCCATTGAAAGGCATTGATCCGGATCGCCTTAAGCTAAACGTCGTTTCGGCGCATTGCCGGATCCGACGTTTAGCTTTTTCTGAATGGTTACCATGGCTGCCGGGACACTAAAGTCCTGGCAGCCATGGTTAAGTGTAGTGGGGAGCAGTATACTTACCGTCCGTGCGGCTCCCGGGGCGCTTCAGAGTGACGTCAGGGCGCCCAACGCGCATGGATGACGTGATCGCATGGCACGTCATCCATGCGCATGGGGCGCTCTGACGTCATTCTGGAGCGCCCCAGGAGCCGCACGGACTGTAAGTATACTGCTCCCCCGCTCCCCGCTACTACTATGGCAACCAGGACTTTAATAGCGCCCTGGCTGCGATAGTAACACTGAAAGCATTTTGAAGACGGATCCGTCTTCAAATGCTTTCAGTTTACTTGCAATTTTCCGGATCCGGCGTGTAATTCCGGCAAGTGGAGTACACGCCGGATCCGGACAACGCAAGTGTGAAAGAGGCCTTACGCTGACCGGATGAGGAGCCGGTAGAGGATGAGGAAGCTGAGTAGGAGGAGGAAGCAACAGGAGGCAAACTGAAGCGCCCTGCAATCCTCGGTGGTGGAAGGACATCCGCTTCAGGACCAGCCGCCACTGCATTTACCCAGTTTGCTTCCTCTTCCTCTCTAGTGTTTGGGAGATAAAGAGCTCAACGCTTCTGTGGGACATTGTGAAGATGCTTGGTGACCCAGGTCGTGGTGTTGCTGGCAGATCTGCTGTTTGCGGGGTGGCAGGTGGCTCTGTCACTCTAGAGGTGGATGAAGAGGCGAGACGGCAGAAGGAGATGAAGCAAGAGGAGCCAGAGACCTTTCTTGGTTTTTGAGGTGTCTACTCCACTGCAGCTCTTGCTTAGCACTTAAATGCCTGGTCATGCAGATTGTGCTTAGGTTGAGAACGTTTATGCCTCGCTTCAGGCTCTGATTGCACAGCGTGTAAACAACTCGTGTCTTGTTGTCAGCACATTGTCTGAAGAACTGCCACACCAGGAAACTTCTTGGATCTGGCTTTGGTGTGCTCGGTCCCTTGCTGTGGTTGGCAGTAGCAGGCGTACTTTCTAGGGGACGGCCGCTCAGCTTTTGCACCCTGTTCCCTCTTCTGCTGTGCTGGTGGCTCTGTGCGACCACCGCCTCTTCCTCTGAACTACATAGGTCACTCGTATGACCTTGATTCCATGTGGGGTCGAGGATCTCATCGTCCTCCACATCATCTTCCACCCAGTCTTCACCCCTGGCCTACTTGTCGGTCTGCACACTTTCGAAAGCCCCAGCAGTTGGCACCTGTGTTTCGTCATTATCCGAGATGTGCTGCGATGGTCCTCCCATGTACTCATCTTGAAAGATAAGTGGTTGGGCATCGGTGCACTCAATCTCTTCCACTTCTGGGGCAGGAATAGGTGTATGGCCCTGGGAAACCCTGCTAACAGTGTCATCAAAAATCAGAAGAGACTGCTCCATGACTTGGGGCTAAGACTGCTTGGTTGATTTGCAAGGGGCGAGGTGAAAGACTGATGGACATCGGCTGCAGGTGCCAACTCTGATCTTTTAGCAGGAGACTGGGTTGGAGACAATGTGAAGTAACTGGAGGCACTGTCAGCAACCCAATCTACTATCGCCTGTACTTGTTAAGGCCTCACCATTCGTAGAGCCGCATTAGGCCCAACCAAATAACGCTGAAGGTTCTGTCGCCTACTCTCACCTGAGGAAGGGGTTTCACTTGTGTGTGTAGCTGGCACAAATCGACCACGTCCTCTCCCTGCAACAGGAAATCCCCCAGCAGCACCACGGCCTAGGCCTTATTTCACGCTCTCCTCATATTTCTCAAATTTAGGATCTTGCCCTAAATGGGTGTTTTATTAATAGCAGAATAGAACCCTAGTATGTAAAGGGTGAATCTCACACTCCCTGACCCAGACTAGGCCACAATTAAAAATTTGTACCCAAAATGGGTGTTTGTTTAATAACTGAATAGAACCACAGTATATGAAGGGTGTATCTCACACGCCTCTGATTCACACTAGGCCGCAATTAAAGATTTGTGCCCAAAATGGTTGTATTTCAAATAACTGAATAGAAACACAGTATGTAAAGGCTGTATCTCACAATGACATATGCAGCAAAGGCTGCAAAATAAACTTTTTTGCCCAAAATGGGTGTTTGTTTAATAACTGAATATGACAGCAGTATATAAGCCTTGAATTTTAAACATGATGATGTTGCAAGGCCAGAAAAATTGTGTATTTTGCCCCAAAAAATATTAATAGAATAATATAACCACAGTCTATAAAGGGTGTATCTCACACGCCCTGATCCACACTAAGCCTCAATTAAAGATTTGGGCCCAAAATGGCTGTATTTCAAATAACTGAATATAAACACAGTATGTAAAGGCTGTATCTCACACACCCTTATCCAGACTAGGCCGCAGTTAAAGATTTGTGGCCAAAATGGCTGTATTTCAAACTGAATAGAAACACGATATGTAAAGGCTGTATCTCACAATGACATGCAGTAAAGGCTGCAGAATAAACTTTTTTGCCCAAAACAAATGTTTGTTTAATAACTGAATATTACAGCAGTATAAAACCCTTGAATTTCACACGTGCAGATGGTGCAAGGTCAGAAAAATTGTGTATTTTGCCCAAAAATGGGTGTTATATTAATAAAAGAATATAACCACAGTATATAAAGGGTGTATCTCACACGCCCTGATCCAGACTAGGCCGCAATTAAAGCTTTGTGTCCAAAATGGCTGTATTTCAAATAACTGAATAGAACCACAGTATGTAAAGGCTGGTTCTCACATGTACTGTTCCAAACTAGGCCGTTTGTTTAATTACAGAATATTACAGCAGTATATAACACTTAAATTTCACACGTGCAGTTGCTGCAAGGGCTGTAAAATTGGGCATTTTGGGAAAAAAGTGTGTTTTTAAAAACCCAGAAAATTATTGCTTTATTTCTAGCTTAAATTGCACACTGACTAATCCAGATGTTGTGTATTGCCAATAAAGTGTGTTTTTTAGTAACAGAATATGAAAGCTGTAGATATTAACCTTGAATTTCACACGTGCAGATCTGTAAAATAGTGGATTTTGCCAAAAAAGGATGTTTTTAAAAACCCAGAAAATGATGGCTACATTTCTAGCTTAAATTGGACACTGACTAATCCAGATGTTGTATATTGCCCAAAAAAGTTTTGTTTTTTTAGTAACAGAATATGAAATCTGTAGATATTGTAGGAGAGTACCTGGGGTGGTAATAGACGGCAGGTACGTGCCACCGGGGGTCCTGGCACCGGTGGAGTAAGAGCCAGAAAAGTGCATATTGCAGCGGTTATGCTGTTAACACAGCGGATCCGGGCCGGCTCTTATTGGGAGCAGGCAGATATGCGGGCGGGTGCCTGTCTCCCCACGGTCCAGGCCAGGTTTTGCAGGGAAGGGTTAAAACCTGACCAGCAACAAGGGTGTGGTGTGCAATGTGAAGCTTCTGTGTTCTCTGGCTGTGAGAGTGAGAAGTGGAGGTGAGCTGGGCTGTGTGCTGAGGCCTGTGGAGGACTGTGCAGGATCCTGCAGCTGAAACCAGGAGGGATCCGTGTCCTGTGGCTAGAAGCAGGACCCATGGACTTACTTCACGAAAAAGGTGACATTACTCCTGGCTTTAAATAGACTTTGCTTTATGTGACTGAAACAGGCCTCAAGTAGCCTGCAGCAGGGACTTGCTGTGTTTGAACTATTATTTTGCTGTTGTGTGTGACCACCCTCCCTATGAACTGCACCGTCTTTCACTTGTATGCACCGTGTGAATAAAGAAAGCATTGTGTTTTACACCAAGACCATTCTGTGTTGCCTCTATACTGCACTCGCTTCCACTGCCTACCAGAGCGGATCCCCACAATTGGTGGCTTCAGCGGGCAAACGGCAGTGAGGCTGAAAATTGTGCTGTTTGGACTGTATGTCATATATTAAGCCAGCAAGTTTTGCGGCTCCAGACAAGATGGAGGAGGCTATTAGACACTTGGTGCAAAGTAATGAGGAGGCTACTCGGAGACATGAGGAAGCCCTGAGAGACCAGCGGCAGTTGAATAGTCTACTGGCCCAGCAACTGGCGACTATGCAGGAGTCCATGCGGGTGTTACAACAACAAGCCGTCCCGGGGGGGACCGCAATCCTACCTGCTGCCCGGGATAAGGTGCGCTCAGCGTTAAGAAAGATGGGCCCCGAAGAGGATATCGAGGCGTTCCTGATGGTCTTCGAACGCACTGCGGAACAGGAAAGGTTACCGGCAGAACAGTGGGCCGAAGTAGTGGCGCCATTTTTAGTGGGAGACGCACAAAAGGCCTACTTCGACCTCAGTCAGGAGGAAGCCAAAAGCTACAAGAGGCTGAAGGGGGAGGTGTTGGCTCGTCTTGGGGTTAATACCTATGTGCGTGCACATCGAGTCTACCGGTGGGCCTTCTCCGAGTCCCGGCCTGCTCGGTCCCAGGCCAATGACCTGTTACACCTGGTAAGAAAATGGCTGCAGCCTGAGACATTGAGCCCCTCGCAGATGGTGGAACGGGTGGTGGTTGATCGTTTGGTGCGCACACTGCCAAGGGCCATACAGCGCTGGGTTGGTCAGGGAGACCCCGGCAACCTGGATCAGTTAGTAAGCCTTGTCGAGAGGTATGTGGCAACCCAGGACTTGGTGCGGGACTCAACGCAGGCGCAGGAATCCCGTCGGGCTCCCTCTCAGGCTAGGGATCCGGAAAGAGGGACCCAACCACAAAGGGGGGGGGAAGGCTAGTCCTACTCCAGGGAAGAGAGACTGGGGAGGGACCACGGGGATTCAATGTTGGCACTGCCACGGTCTGGGACATAGGGCAGCGAACTGTCCTCAAACACCTGACCCCATGGACTGCGGGTTCGCTCGCCGGTCCTCTTTCTTTGCCCGGCCTGTATGTACCGCGGATGCCAGGCTGACCACCGATATGCCACCTCTGTGCCAAGTCTTGGTCGATGGGCATCTGATTAATGCTTTGCTGGACTCGGGGAGCCTGGTGACCCTAGTGCATGAGTCCTTAGTGTCTGAGACACTCCCAGAGAAGCAAACCCTGTCCATTGTCTGTATCCATGGGGACCGCCGGGAGTACCCCACTGCCAGGGTTACCATGTCCGTGTTGGGCAAAGAGGTGCAGCATGTCGTCGGAGTGGGACGCCAAATCCCTTATGCCGCCATACTGGGAAGGGATTTTCCTTTGTTCTGGACTCTGTGGAAGAGCAATATGCCTTCCCTTAGGGACAGACGACAATCGGGCCCAGTGCCCGAGGATCCCGATGCAGAGATACCAGCTGTAGGGGTCACCACATCACCCGTAGAGTGTCATCCCGATAGGTTTCACCTAGAGGTGTTGGCAGGCGAATCCGTGGAAACCCCGTCCATCCCGGACCTGGAGGTATCCCGTGACACGTTCGGGACCGCCCAGCTCCAGGATCCGACATTATTACGGGCGAGGGAAGGGGTGACAGTGGTAAATGGGGTGGCTCAGCACCCAGGGGCCGACTCGGTGTTTCCCCATCTGGCTTTTAACCAGGACCTGCTGTATAGGGTGGACAAAGTGCAGCACGAGGTAGTGGAGGAGCTGGTGGTACCCCAGCCATACCGCCGTGTGGTACTGGACTTGGCCCACTCCCACGTGCTGGGAGGACATTTGGGCGTAAAAAAAACCCAAGAGCGGATTCTGCAAAGGTTCTATTGGCCCGGGGTTTATGAGGAGGTCAAAAGGTTTTGCCAATCCTGTCCAGTGTGTCAGATGACGAGCCCCCAGCCCCACTATCGCAGTCCCCTAGTACCCATGCCCATCATCGAGGTCCCCTTCGAAAGAATAGGGATGGATCTGGTAGGCCCCATAAACAAGTCGGCCAGAGGGCACCAGCATATCTTGGTGGTCTTAGACTATGCCACCAGATATCCTGAAGCGATCCCACTACGTCATACTTCTGCTAAGCTCATAGCTAAAGAACTCATGGGCATGTTCGCAAGGGTGGGGATTCCAAAAGAGATCCTGACCGACCAGGGGACGCCCTTCATGTCTAAGGTGACGAGGGAGCTCTGCAAGCTTTTAGGGGTTAAACGGTTGCACACGTCCGTATACCATCCTCAGACCGACGGACTAGTGGAACGCTTTAACAAAACCCTAAAAACTATGCTTAAAAGAACCGTAGCCAAAGACGGAAAGGATTGGGACCTGTTGCTGCCGTACGTATTGTTCGCAGTGCGAGAAGTGCCCCAGGCATCTACGGGATTCTCGCCCTTCGAGCTATTATACGGTCGACGGCCAAGAGGGTTGCTGGACATCGCAAAAGAGGCGTGGGAGCAACAGCCCACCCCCCACAAGAGTATTATAGAGCATATAGAAAAGATGCAGGACCGTATAGAGACAGTCCTACCAATCGTCCGAGAACACATGGAAGCCGCCCAACTGGCACAGAGCCGGGTATACAACCGGAGTGCCCAGGTCCGGACATTTAACCCGGGTGACCGGGTACTGGTGCTAGTCCCCACCATTGACAGTAAGTTTTTGGCACGGTGGCAAGGTCCCTACGAGGTGAAAGAGAAGGTGGGGTCAGTGAATTACAAGATATCCCAGCCAGGCCGGCGGAAGCCAGAACAGGTATATCATGTAAATTTACTGAAATCGTGGAGAGATAGGGAGTGTCTCATTGGGGACAGCCCAAGCACTGTCTTGTCTGCGGGGAAGATCCCAGCTCCACCCGAGGTCCGGGAGGGCACCTCCGCGGTAAAGATAGCGGGTGGTCTGTCGACTAAACAAGCTCAGGAAGCCAAAGAGTTGGTGAGTCGAAATAGGGACGTATTCTCTGAGCTTCCTGGTCGAACTTCGGTAGTCCGACATGACATCGTCACCGAGCCCCACGTCAGGGTACGGTTAAAGCCGTATCGTGTACCGGAGGCCCGGCGACAGGCCATTTCAGAAGAAGTAAGGTCCATGTTGAGGTTAGGGGTGATTGAGGAGTCAAGGAGCGAGTGGACCAGCCCCATAGTCCTCATCCCAAAACCTGACGGTACTCTGCGCTTCTGCAATGACTTTAGAAAGCTCAACGAAGTGTCGAAATTCGATGCCTACCCCATGCCCCGGGTAGACGAGCTCATAGAACGGCTAGGGAAAGCTCGCTATTTCTCGGTCCTCGACCTCACAAAAGGATATTGGCAGGTGCCTCTCACGGAGGCGGCAAAGGAGAAGACTGCCTTTCTCACCCCCGAGGGGTTATTTCAGTACCAAGTTTTGCCCTTTGGCCTACATGGCGCTCCAGCCACCTTCCAGCGATTGATGGACGTCATCCTACGGCCCCATCGTCCATATGCTTCGGCATATCTGGACGACATCATCGTGTTTAGCCAGGACTGGGAGAGTCACCTGCCCAAGGTACAGGCCGTAGTCGATTCACTTAGAAAAGCTGGACTGACGGCCAACCCAAAAAAGTGTTCGCTCGGGTTCGAGGAGGTCCGGTACCTGGGATACGTGATTGGGCGGGGAGTTGTCAAACCCCAGGTAGACAAGGTTGAGGCATCAAGAGCTGGCCCAGACCTCTTACCACCAAGCAAGTACGTTCGTTCCTAGGGATGATAGGATATTACATGCGCTTTATCCCCAACTTTGCCACAGTAGCGGCCCCATTGACAAGACTTTTAAACGGGAGGAAGACGGTGATGGTCCGCTGGGATGAGCAGGCGGAGGAGGCATTCTCCCGTTTGAAGTCGGCTCTGTGTGGGTCCCCGGTTTTGGTGACACCCGACTTCACACGGGAATTTGTCGTTCAGACGGACGCCTCTGGAGTGGGCCTAGGGGCAGTACTCTCTCAGGAAATCAGTGGGGAGGAACACCCTGTTGTCTTCCTGAGTCGCAAACTCACCCCAGCGGAAACCAGGTACAGTGTGGTAGAGAGAGAATGCCTGGCCATTAAGTGGGCCCTCGAGTCCCTTAGGTACTATCTGTTAGGGAGAAGGTTCCGTCTGGTGACCGACCATTCCCCTCTCCAGTGGATGAGCCGGGCCAAGGAGGGGAGTGCCCGGGTCACCAGATGGTTCTTGTCCCTCCAGAATTTTAAGTTCAGTGTCGAACACAGGGCAGGCCGCTTACAGGGGAATGCCGATGCCCTTTCCCGGGTACACTGTTGTACATGTGTCCAACCCCTCAGGATTGAACAGGGTGTGCAACCCTTCAGGGTTGAACAAAGGGGGGGGATATGTAGGAGAGTACCTGGGGTGGTAATAGACGGCAGGTACGTGCCACCGGGGGTCCTGGCACCGGTGGAGTAAGAGCCAGAAAAGTGCATATTGCAGCGGTTATGCTGTTAACACAGCGGATCCGGGCCGGCTCTTATTGGGAGCAGGCAGATATGCGGGCGGGTGCCTGTCTCCCCACGGTCCAGGCCAGGTTTTGCAGGGAAGGGTTAAAACCTGACCAGCAACAAGGGTGTGGTGTGCAATGTGAAGCTTCTGTGTTCTCTGGCTGTGAGAGTTAGAAGTGGAGGTGAGCTGGGCTGTGTGCTGAGGCCTGTGGAGGACTGTGCAGGATCCTGCAGCTGAAACCAGGAGGGATCCGTGTCCTGTGGCTAGAAGCAGGACCCATGGACTTACTTCACGAAAAAGGTGACATTACTCCTGGCTTTAAATAGACTTTGCTTTATGTGACTGAAACAGGCCTCAAGTAGCCTGCAGCAGGGACTTGCTGTGTTTGAACTATTATTTTGCTGTTGTGTGTGACCACCCTCCCTATGAACTGCACCGTCTTTCACTTGTATGCACCGTGTGAATAAAGAAAGCATCGTGTTTTACACCAAGACCATTCTGTGTTGCCTCTATACTGCACTCGCTACCACTGCCTACCAGAGCGGATCCCCACAATATTAAACTTGAATCGCACACGTGCAGATCTGTATAATAGTGTATTTTGCCAAAAAAGGGTTTTTAAAAACCCAGAAAATTATGGCTGTATTTATAGCTTAAATTGCACACTGACTAATCCAGATGTTGGATACTGCCAAAAAAGGATGATTTTTTAAAACCAGATTATTAGTGCAGTTTTTCAAGCTTGGATTTCAATGTCACAAGAGCTCAGATGCAGTGCTGGTGCACTGAGCTTGCATAAAATGGCCGACGCTGCCGCCCACCTAACTTACATACGGATAAAAGTAATTTTTTTCGGTCACTGGGCTCAGGGCAGTGTAAAAAAAAAGGTCCCCTGCACCCACACAACTAAATGTATGTAGATAGCTGAGTTAGATTCCATTTCTGACACAAAGATTCTCTCCCATTCTCTTCCTGAAATCACCAGCAGCATCCTCTCCCTACACTAGTAACAGCAGAGTGACGTGCAGCGCTACATGACTCAAGCTTATATAGAAGCTGGGTCACATGCTGCACTGGCCAATCACAGCCATGCCATTAGTAGGCAGGGCTGTGATGGCTTCTAAGTGCACAGAGTTAAACGCTTGTTGATTGGCTGCTCTGCAGCCTTTCAAAAAGCGCCAAGAAAGTGCCGAACCCAAACTTTTACTGTGACAAAATCCCTCTAAAAGAGCATTATTTGTGGAAGCAGGTATATTGCAGGCCTTAATCAATATTTGGTGGAAGCTGGTATATCAAACCCCTTAATCAATATTTGGTGGAAGCCAGTGTATCGCAGGCCTCAATCTATATTTGGTGGAAGCCGGTATATAAAAATCCCCTCTATCAGTATTTTGTGGAAACAGGTATATATAACCACTTAATGAGTATTTTCTGGCAGCTGGAATATCAAACCCCTTAATCAATATTTGATGGAAGGCGGTGTATCACACCTCTGAATCAGTATTTTGTGGAAGCAGGTATATCAAACCCCTTAATCAGTATTTTGTGGAAGCAGGTATATCGCACCCCTTAATCAGTTTTTAGGGGGGCAACAGTTATATCACACCAGTTGCAATTAGTTATTCCAATAGCGTTTGTCCCTCTATCTAGCTGCAGTATCGCAGCAGAACCACACACAAATGCTACACAATACAAATGCACTATAATATGCTTTCTATGTTAGAAGTATATCACACCCCTCAGTATGTCACAGCTATCTATAGCACGCCTATACCAGTCCTTAAAAGGACTTTTGTGGCCCTATTAGCTAGCTTTCGGCACAATACAAAAGAATATGGCGCCAGCGGACATCACTATATTTTCACATGTTCGGCGAACCGCGAATGAGCAAAGTTCGCCGCAAAACGAATGCCCGGCGAACCGCAAGGCCATCTCCGTTGGTCAGCATTTGATCAGTATTGCTAAAGCAAAAACAGGAGTGACTCCAAAACAGAGAACGTGATGGAAATATTTGCATGTCTTCTGTGTTTTGGACCCACTCCAGCTTTTGGCTTCCAAATCATGATCGAATCCGAATTCAAAATATTGGCCTTGTGATAAAGGCCTCATGCTCAATTTGCATGGGTATTAGCCATTTACTTCTGAAATCAGCTTTATTCAGATGGAAAAGAAGTCCTGCATGCAGAACTTTAATGGCCTCTATTACGCTGTCAGTATTTGGTCAGTTTTTGGCATTAGTATTTGATGCCACACTACTGGCTAGGCAGGAAAGCTTGCCCAGGGCAAACTCGGCCAATTGTGGCCACAATTCAAGTTTGGCTGCGCAGTTGTCCAAGGGATTTTGGATCTTGGGTGACAGAGTTCAGTCCAAGTATGCCACCACCTGCTTGTTCAGGTTCTGGTTCATGTCTTGCTGCTGGGTGGTTTATTCAGCTGGTGGGTGAGGAAAAGTGCTAATCAGAGACTCCATACTCAATTTGCTGCTGATGGAGCTAGTGCTGCTCCTGCCCCACACCCCTCTCCAGCAGTCACTGCAGTGGAGCGTGAGCTCACATGGTCCCCCGAGATGGGCGATGTGGTGCGTAGGCACCAACCAGTGACTACAAAGGATGTCTCAAGAGTGGTTTTTCATCCCTCTGAGAACATGTAAAAAAGAGCCCTATTTTGGACCGGTAGCAAGGGTCTAACATTGTGGAGAGCCAGTAGTCATCCTTCTGCTGAATGGGGATAATGCAGCTTTCATTATGCAAGCAAATCAGCATTCATCTGGCTATTTGCGCAAGGGACTTGGAGGGACTCACTGCCTCCATCTCCACTACATACTGCCATGGACTGTTGGGGTTATCTGCATTGTCCTCTTCATTACCCTCTAGCTCTTCATGCTCCTCCTGCTCCTTATGCTCCTCTCCTGTCGATTGGGCAGATAAACCACCTAGTTCTAAATAGAATTGCTAGGCATTTAGATCATATTCCTCTTCTTGTAAAAATTCAACCTCCACAAGGCTCAGGTAGCACATGAGGTGATGTAGGGGAAAACCATTCTGCCTTTGCAGCTCAAGGAGGGCATATTTTGAATGGTAAGTGTGGCTGAAGTGCATTCACAGTTTCCTTGACATTTTCAAGACGTCTTGCAGTTGGGTGGAAGACGTCAGGAACTGGGTGGCAACCAGATTAAAGATGTGCTCCACACAGGGATCATAGGTGAGTCCTCTCTTATGCAATGCAGACAGAATGTTCTTCCCATTATCGGTGACCATGGTTACGGTGGAGCCTGAGGACCAGGTGTAGGATAAGGCAGGCAGAAGAGGACATTGGCACAGAAATCCAATGATTTGAAGGCAGAGGCAGCATTGCCCCCAACTAGCCAAGTTGCTGGTGTGCCTGGGCCGGTACGTATATTTTCCTTGACCATAGTTACAGCTCGACGAGTCAGTGCTGGCATGAAGTGTACCAGATAACGAAAGGCTCAAGTACTGCCCCACTTGAGACACATATGCAAACTGTTGTAATTCCTACACCGTTCACCTGATTTGGATGTAAATGCCCTCAAAGTAACGCTGACAGTCTGCAGTTAAAGCACATCTAGTTTGTTTAATTTCAAATCCATTGTGGTGGTGTATAGAGCCAAAAATGTTAGAATTGTGTTGATGTCCCAATATTTATGGACCTGACTGTATGCAGGACTGGTATAGTTTTTTTAAAGAAGTAATGTTGGCTTGGGGCTATCCACCTTGGATGGGCAGAAGCCATCACTTCTCTGAAATGTTCAGAGTCCATGATATGGAAATGGAGAGACTTTAGTACCAGCAACTTGGCTAGGAGCAGATTCAGCTTTTGCACTGTTGATGAGTGCAGGCATTCTGTTGTCTCTTTGCAATTGCCTTGGTGATAGATTGCTGATGAAACACATGACAAGGAGGAGGAGCTTCAAGAGCTATAGATGAAGGGAAGGACTGACAGCTTCCTTCTGCTGAGGTTGAGGAGCCCTGACTGCTGGAGTAAGAGTGCAGGCAGCTAGGAGATTCAACAGTTGCTGCATCAGATTGTACCACTGCATTAGTGCAACACTTTTCCCAGGCCACTTTATGGTGACACTGCACGTATTCATTCAGGGCTGAGGACATAACATTAGCACCCTGACGGTGCTTCACATTCTGCCCACATATCCTGTATACTGCCACGTTAAGGTCCTTTTATCAAGCTGCATTTATGAACCTGTGCACCGCTAGTTGTTTGCTGATAAGTAGGCTCCTGAAGAAGCAGATGGTCTACCCTGAGTGCGTTTGGCTCCAGATCTTCCACTGCTTGCAGCTGGCTCATCGGCACAATGCCACCCTGCTTCTGTTTCACGGCCCTGCTGACACCCTCTCCCCTGATCATAATGATGCCTCTTCACCCGGCTCCCACATGTGATTGGCTACATCATCATCCACTAATGTATGTTCATCACATACAGTATATCACCCTCACCAGTCTCATTGATCGCATGACTATGTGAGGATGCAGCAAACCTCTCCTCTAAGTCTGTGCTGGTCTTTAGCTGCAATATACTGTAGCTGTAAGTCAATGTATAACAGAACAGATTATGTATAAATAGCAGAGCAGAGGAGCTATATAAATGTGCCTATGTATTACAGCACCTGTTAACATTGAGTCTGATGCACAGTAGGTCTATGTATAACTGAACAGATTAATTATTAATGATGCAGCAGATAACCTAGGCACAAGTGCCTATATATTAGAATAGATTAAGAATGAAAGGCAGAGCAGTGGAACAAGATGCACAGGGCGATTAAACAGAGCCTGCACTGTCCCTGCAGTCTCTCTATACAGTGTCTGAAAACTCTCCTACGATCTCCATACACTGTCCCTATCCAGTATTCTACAAACAAAAGATTGCTAAAACACCGCCCCTAGTACTTGCCACATCTCTCCCTATGCTCAGTTCACAGTAAAATGGCGGAGACCTGGTGGGATTAGGCATTTTATAGGGCTGTCACATCACAGGGGATGGCTATCTTCTCATTTGCTGTCTGTACTGAATTATGGGTCATATTACGTTCCCGGGCTACTGACCTTCACTTTGTAACACATATAGCGTCCATTTAAGAGGAAAAAATTGATCTGTTACCACAAAGCACAAATAAATTAGGATTTGTGACGAATTGACGTTTTCCTAAAATTCGGATCAAATTCTATTTGTTTCACTTTGATTCACTCAACACTAAATGCAACAATCAAAAAATGAAAAAAATTGCTTGGTCACTTAGCCTCAAAATGCATATAGGAAAGGGATAAAATTATCAAGTAATGTTAAGGCTAAGCTTTATAATAGAGCATAGGTTCACACATCACAGTTTATATAGAAATAAAGCAATATCTACTGTACTTCCTAATGTACCTGTCCTGTCAGCTGTGGCTTGAATAGATGTATGGGGTTATTTACGAAAATATATACACCACTTTTATGGCCTATATCTGGAGCAGATTCTTTGGCACTCCATGTTGCATCAGAATCTGTGACTTCTTCCCCTTTCATGCCAGGTCTAAAAAAGTGGAGTGACGTGGGCAGGGAAGGGCCAGAAAGCCTGTCTCATTAATCATTTTTTACGCCTGGTTTAGGGTAGAAAATGGTCTAAAGGTACATAACTTCGGCAATCCACCACAAGCGCAGGGGCTTATGAATACCGGCGTCTAAAACACCGGTCTTAATAAATGTGCCCCCTAATTTTTATGGCTATACATGTGGAAGCACTAATGTGTGTGGAGATTGGAACCTATCAAAGTTTTCAATTAAAAACATCTGACAGGATTTAGACATGGACCTGTCATAAGGACCTCTAAGATGTGCACCTCAAGCTTTGAGCCAGCAATTTCAGCAGAAAATAAAAAAACAAAACACAATTCATATCAATGTTAACTAAAGGGTATTCATTTTTTAGCTTTCATTTGGTAGGTCTCTTTTAAAGGGGTTGTCCAGCCCCTTAGTGCCATAAACTAAGAAGAGAAGCAATACCATACTAATCCCCTGCTGCTCCCATACCAACATTTCCTTAGACCTCCACAGATCTCTGTTCATTCTTCACCAGCAGTATCGATAACAGCAGTCTGACTACAGCAGTAACATCAGTGGTGTTGACTTGTCACTGCTACAGCCATGATTGGTGTCATGGCAACACATCATCGCTGGTGCAGGAAAAACAGAGCCAATGGGAGACTAAGGAAGCATAGGCACAGGAGCAGTAAGGTGTATGTAATACTGTAGTATTGTGAGCTTCTTGAAAAAATATTCAGGACAGAAAACACTTTTTAAGGACTGTTGGGTACAAATTGAAGGGGTTTTCAAAGTGTGCTATACTGATATCAACTATCCTCAGGATAGGTCAACAGTATGTAATCAGTTGGGGTCCAACACCCAGCAACCTAGTGATCAGCTGTTTGAGGAGGATGTGGCGCCATCTATTGGATAGTGGCTATGCTTGGTATTGCTGTCCAGCCCCACCTAGGCCCACCTAGGCCATGTGAGTAATGTGATGTCACTGCCCTAGGAAGAGGCTGTTGTGCTCACCGGAGTTCTGTGTCCCTTTAAACAGTTGACCGGCAAGGTTGCTGTGGTAACAATTCCTTTAATATTGCAGCAATGGTAGTCCTGTTCTACAATATAAAACTGATTAATATGTGACTGAGCCTATGTTCAAATTTGATGTGGAGGTGCACTCGGCAGTTCTGTTGGTTTTGATGGCAGTTAAACTGTTTCTAGAACTTTTCTAAGCCATGCGGCAACTCTCTTCTTGTTACAATCCAAGTAGTTCATCTCAATTCAGTTGGCTGTTTTATAGTTCACATCCATTAATATACGATGGCCTCAAAGCTTTTGTAGCTTCATATAAAATGAGAACATGAGAGGACCAACTGTTATTCTTTTAAAACATCATAAAAGTTGTCGGGATATTTTATCTGCTAGCAATTGATCCTTCCTGCACTTTCCACCTAAGAGGTCATCCAAAAACCTTGGAGGTCATCTCTAATACAGATGTCATTGAGAAATATTTCAGTCTTGCTGTACATTGCCAAAAGCATAATCAAGTGAAGTTCTCTCAGGGTGGAACATAAAGCAATTTCGATAAAGTATGAGTTCAAGTTTGGCATTTATAATTTACAGGTATTGCAAAGGGGATTCTATCAAATGCAACAAAGCATATACCTGCTGTAATATGGCAGTGTGTTATTTCCGGCTGTTAGAAAGGACTACATGTTTGCAGTTTGTGGGGGTGAAGTGTATATATATATATATATATATATATATATATGCTTTATTTAGGATGTAATATATCTATGGTGCATGGGGTGTTATATAAAGTGTAATCTATGCACAGTGTATAGAGTAGAGTGTTGTATGGGGTGTGGGCTATGTAAAGTCTGTAAAATTTCTGGGTGTCATCTTTCTGTGCTGTGTAGGTTGGACTGGCCCACCAGACTATCAGAGGATCCTCCGGTGGACCCTGGCTCTCATACCATGGTGGGCCCCAAAGGTCCAGGAGAAAAGTATTCAGCTGCTGTTGAGTCAATTACTTGTCACAAGGGTATAGGAGTTGGTCCTAGAGAAAAAATTCTTCTGGTGGGCCCAAGGAACCCCAGTCCAACACAGCTTGTGAGCTGTGTGAGGTGTAGTGCATGAGCTTATCGCTCTGCACTACACCTCACATAGCTCACAAGCTGTATTGGACTGGGATTCCTTGGGCCCACCAGACTGGACTCTAGTAAGACTCAATAATATGCCGGGTCTTGGGGTTTTCCGCATGAAAGCTAACAGTTGACTGGATTATAATGTTGTTGATCCAACCTCTTTTTACTGGCACTACTATCCAGTCAATGTAAAAAATTGTATGGTGACATAGCATAAAATATGGCATTTCTGGCATTAAAAAGAACTACTGAAGAAAAGTAAAAGCATCCTGGATTAGCTTAACTTGCAGTTAAAAGTGTTGCCCACCTTTTATTAAGTTATGGCTGAAGTGCAATTCCCCGCACCCCCTTTGAGCAGCTGCTTGGCAATTCCTACAGCGCTGCTTCCATTGACTTCAAAGGGGGCAGTGCTGCAGACGGAGCTCTCTGATATCGTGGGGGATGTGGGGTGTCGGCCACTTGCTGATCACGTTGTGCCAAGACAGACATATATTCCCTATCTAAGTATAAGATATTAATTGATCACAAGAATGGGGGTCCTTTGCTCTCTATATTAACTTCCTACTACTTATATCATTGCATGTAAGAGACTGAGCAAAAAAAAATAAAAATGGATTAACTATCCTGTACTGAGTTACTGCACATCAGCCCTCTGCTGTCTGTATCCCCTCATTAATATTACTGTTACACTAGTCACGTTATTTAGTACTATTACAGTAACTATCTGCATATATGCGCTACATCCTGGACTATTGTATGGACACTGTGGTTGTGGTTTTATGAAATCCATGGCTGGTAGGATGGATTTTTAAGAAAGGTATTGCTGCTATTATATGGTTACCATGGTTGATGTCATTACTATATACCTACTATGTCTGCACTCAGGGACGTAGACAGATCTCATAAAGCCCCATAGCAAAACTTAATATGCAGTGCAGAACCCAAAGTGCAACGCCTCAGATGAATTTACATTTTTTTTAATTAAGCGGAAAATGTTTTAATTAAGAACAGACTGTAATAAAAAGTTGCCTTTAGCCTCATCCACTTTATTTGACTTTTATGTTGGAGAAAGTGGAAGATGTGTTTCAAACATATGGCACTCATTCTGAACAGAAAATTAAGGTATTCACAGCAGACAAATGGCATAAATACATGGATAAATATTCTACTTTCTTTCTATGACAAAGGTGGCTGTCTTCAGCCACCACTAGATGGAGCTCAGTGCAGAGGAATTTATACAGTTACCATGGAAGCTGTAATAATCTCTTTGCACTGAGCTCCCCTAGTGGCAGCTGCATGAAAATGCAGTGTTTTCATGTCAGAAAGAGAAGGATTGCAGGGCTGGGCCCTCCTTCCCCCACCCTGTCTCTGTCTTGTGGTCTGGCTTCTTTGAAGGCATACCACTGTCTGCACTTTATGGCCTAAATAAATCTGCAAATACAAGCTTGTCCTGCATATTAAGTAAAATAGCGGTAAACCTATTTAGTGTAGAAGAGTCATTTCTGCAAACATCTGCGAGCAGAAACCATTGTATAAACCTGAAAAATTGATTTAGGTAATTTCATTCTCAAAGTTTGATGCTAAGAGTTTATGAAGGATTTGAGTAATTATGTAAGACAAGACGTGCTACAGTGTAGGTTAAACATGAGAGATGTTTCACAGATTGATGTGGGTGCAGTAAGGGAGGATAACAAATGTAGTTCATTAAAAGAATGTGTTAAGATAGAGGTCAAAGAAAAGATGCAAAAGTTTTCTTGTACCTAAAACCACTTACTGACAGGATAATATGTAAAACTAAACACTGGAGATGATTCAATTCTAAACTAATCAAAAGTATTCCAACAAACACAAAGATGGCATGTACCATATGACATATTGGAATACACAGAAGATGGAAAGATGAAGAAGTAGGATTACAGACCCTGGTGGGCTTGCCCAGAATGTTTTGCAGTCAGGTTGAGCCAATCATGAGTGACTATAGTTGAAAGGTCAGCGGACATTTTATAGGTACTATAGATGACCCCAGCCCGGATCATGAAAGCTGGGCTCCTTCTCAAGGGGTCCAGACCGTAAAAAGTACTAATCCGGGCCATTTAACCCCTTTAGATAACAGGGCAAATGGCAATTGTGGCCATCTAAGTGGGTTAGAGAGAGGGAGCTCCCTCTGTCAGACATTGGCACTCATTCATGATATTGTAGGGTGCCAATGTTTTAGCATGGCAGCTTTGTGGGATAAGTAAATTATTTTTAAAAAAAGTTCAATGAAAGAAAAGAAAGTTTTATTACATAAATGGATGGGATTTTACCTTTTCCATTGCAAAGATAAAATCCCATCCACATATTTGGTATCATTGCACCATAAAAAAATGCCAGAAATGCAGTTGTTTTGCATATTCTCCACAAAAAAAAACTGAATCAAAATATGTTATGTAACCCAAGTTGTCCTGCAAAAATCGAGCCCCCAAGCTACTCAGTAGTAAGAACAGTAAAAATGTTATGGGTCTTGGGATTATACAGTAAGTATTTGGTATCATACTGACCCATAGAAAAAAGTTATCATGTTATTTATGATGAAAAATGAAAGCCCAAAATCCATAATGTAAAAACACAGTGGCTGTATTACTGCTTTTTGCCACTCCCTGCATGAAAAGTTAATAAAAATTAGAACAGTGAGCACAGGAGACATAGTAGCAAAAATGAAGGTTGTAATTGTTACTTACTCTGACGTTACTCTCGACCATGCAATGATGGGAAGGGTGCACCTTTCTTCCCTTTGGGACATCTTGATGGTGATGAATTGTAAGGTGCAAGGCAGTGGTGGAAGCAATGGTGCAGAAGTTCCAACAGTAGAACAGTATTTACTGAGGAACCAAGTTCATGTACATTAGTCACACATAGTTCTCAGCAGTGATGGCCAGTTAACACTGTTCGCCCGCGAACATATGTGGGCTGCCATCTTTATTCACAGGCACAGTCTGGCGGTGGCTGTTCTCGGAACTGCCTGCTCCCATTAACCACACTTGTTTTCAGACCGGCTCATGCACAGGCACAGGTGAGGGCTTACCTGTGCCTCGCCGGACTTGTGAAAAAAGATGTCAGCCGCATATGTTCGCGGGCGAACAATGCGAACTGGCCATCACTGGTTCTCAGTATTGACTGGCAATTGTTACACAACATGTTTTCTCACAGACTATTCAACTGCAGAAGTAGTTAATAGAGTTAATAGGTCAAGAATCAAGATGTCTCTTCAAAGCAATTTTCCTTACACTTAACTTCTCTAGCTGACTTTAGCATAAGCATCCAGAAATAGGGTTGCAACATTTTTCCTTCACTATGCAACCAAGGGGTTGCCCCCAGTGTCAGAATAAGTTCAGCATCCTTTTTACAGGTTTCCATTCTCACAGTTAATGGTACTACAGGTCTCCACTGTGGGATGTAGTATAGTGGTCATATCTTGATATAGCCTTTGTAAGTCTGTCCAGACACCAGAAGACTTAGACCTCTTGAACAGGTTTACTGTGGAGCCTATAAGCTTCAGTTTACACAGTTTATCTCCACAGTGCTTCTACATGCACCTCTTCTTAACACTGGAATAATTTTCAATCTTTTTATTTTATTGTTTCTCTACTTTTCTCTACATTTTCCCTGGCTGTCTCTCTATCTAGGGCTGCTTCCTTCCACTTTACCTTCTAGACACTAAAGGGGTCATTTACAAACAGATATACACCACTCAAACAGATAAACGCCACTTTTGCAGGGAATATCTGGCGCAAATTCTATCACACATCATGTTGCGACAGAATCTGCTACTTCTCTGCTTATGCCAGGTCTAAAAAAGAGGCCTTGGCACAGGTGGGGAATGGGATGGGCCGGCTAATTCATAATTTTCTACATCTGGTTTAGGTGTAGAAAATGGTCTAAATGTAAGACAGCAAGGAAGCTGTCTTACATTTAGAGTCGGTGGTGGATGTGAGATTGTGGAACAGCTATTCCTGCATAATGTTTATGCTTAAATTGTACTTAAACTGTCATTTGGCATTCCAGGCACTAGAGGCCACTGTTTTGCAGCTACAGCCAGCACACTCTGGGATTTGTATATGTAAAGCAGGTAATGACTCATGCTGGCTGCTTCTGAGTGAACCAGGAAGTGTTGATCTGACATGATGGAAGGATTGTGCTGTGAGAGACTGAATCTGATTCCATCCTGGCTTGCGGATGTCCGGCAGTGAATGGACACGCAGAGGAAGAAGAGTAGCTGACGTCCCCTTACTGGATCCAGCTCTTTGTAAGAGAGATTGCCCCAGGAAGACTATTTTCAGTGTGCGGACAGAAGCCTTATTACCAAGCAAGGCCGCATGGTTACTGAGAGGTTGGTGGCCATCCCGGGTAAGCAGTATCCTAGGGCCCAGAACGGACACAGGTCAGTACTATACTGTTTGGTACCTTAAGTAACAGAGACTAGCCTAGGCCTTGTATTAGCTAGTTAGTTAGGGTTATATCTTTGTTAAGCCTTACTGTACTGGACTGCAGTGCAGTAATTGACTTGCAGTCTCTGCTGCGTCAGCCATCGGTTATGTGTGTCCTCTATAGCGACAAAAGCACGACTTTTAGGCTCTGCTGTGTGCACCAACGGGCTAGGCCTGTCCCTCGGACAGGGACGGTGACTGTGGGCCTGGGGTATTACTTATTCTGTTTGTACTTGTGTTATTACTATTTCCAAAGTAAAGTTTCTGTTCTTGCATATAAAGCTGGTGTCAGTGTCACTTTCCTTGTCTGTGACTTTGCTGTATCCTGGGGAGCCCACCCCGGTACATGACTTACAGTGGATACGCCAAATTTATGTAGAGGCCGGCGCATCAACATAACTTCTGCGATCCACCACCAGCTCAGGGGCTTATAAATGTGCCCCTAACTCCTCACACCTAGTTTAAACAACTTATTATGGAAAGGGTGACAACAGCTACACCTATTGACTGGTAGCTAAGGTCTATTAACACCTTGTGCACCATAAATACATGAAATTTATAAAAGCACATTTTTAACCCTTTTGCAGTGAACCACTACTGTGGGATAGTGCATAATGTGTACCCAAAAAATGGTGCATTAAAAACTATAACTAGTCCCACAAAAAAACAAACCCTCATATGACAAAAAAAAGGAAAAAGCTACAGCTCTTGGAATACAAAAATCAACAAATGAAAATAAAAGTAACTTGGTCACTAGGAACCAAAACTTTGGCAAATCTACCACCGCTTCTAAATCTATGCCAGTTTCCTTGCTGGCAAAGATTAAGACCATTTTCTACTCTAGGCGTAGAAAATGATGAATTAGATGGGCCTGCCGACCCGTCACCTTTCCCTGCCTACGCCATACCCACTATTTTAAACTTGGCATGAGCGGGGAAAAGCTGCCCCCAATAAAGGTTAATTTTCCTTATTTTGAGTTCTGGCACTTTTTTGTACTTTTTGATAATTTAAGACCTAAAGCCAACAGTCTTGGAGGGATTGGATCCACCTTACACTTTAACAGTGCTGCTTTATTTTATTTTTAATATCTATCTATTGTATCTATCTTTTTTTTACAAAGTTGACTTTTATTTAGATATTCGATCTGCCAGCAGCATTTCCAAGTTCCATTGTAATTTGTATAATTTCAGATAAGTACATTGTTTTTCAGCCAGTCTGCAGCTTTGATGGTAAAAAAAAAAAAAAATGAGACATGTATGTGACAATCCAGAGATTGATTTTTATTTTAGTTTTTTGAAGCAAACTAAGAAATGCGTTCTATTTACATTTCATCCTTTCATCATGTAGAAGTACAGTATCTCGCACCACTGTCATAATAATGTCTTATCTTCTCAGCCAAGGAAAATACCGGCCTTGTATTCCAATGTACAATTTGCTAAGATAAACTAAAGGTAACAGTCTGTATTCATTTGCTGCCAAGTACAATCAGAAATAAGAAAAATCACTTTTCACACTTTACAAGTGGACGTCGAAGGAGATAACTTCACTTGGTTTTCAAGGTTATACCTCTAATGTCAAAAATGTCATGGCACTTTCGAGAAGAAAAGTAAAGAGAACAACAGCATGTTTTGTGCTGAAAGTGTGTGTATTATGGAACAATAGAGTACAACACGAATGCTATAAATAAAACACCGGCCAATATGCTATTTGTACTGTACATCCTCTCTTATGTGTCCGGCTTTCATTCTTCTCAAGAAATCATGTGTTTGCGACGTGTCTGGCATTTGTAGGAGGGAAACTGCTGTGGATATCAGTGTTTAGATATCATTCAGAGCACATTGTATTGTGCTTGGAAGATATTTAAAGAGGACAGATATGTTTTATTAAATGTTTCATTTCCCTATTAAACAACAATTTTGGTGCCTTATATGTATGTTCTTCTGTTGTTCCTATTAGAAATGTATTATAAATAAATTGACAACCAATTGTAACCAGTTAGGGGAGTGTCTCTATGTACCATCTCACTAGGGGACAGACACAGCTCCATCTCCTGGCAACCTAAGGGGATGAGCCAAGGTTGTTAACCCTAAGCTTTCCATAAAATGCTATTAGGGATACAAATAAAACCAGCCCTAGAACCAGCCTAGAAGCTAGAACCAGCCCTGTACCTCATATGGATCCTGTGATCTCTCCATTCTTTGATCTGCTAGAATGTTATCAAGCTGGCAGCTCAAGGGGAGTGTCTTTTCTGATGTAGCAAAGGGGGCGTGTCCATTCTGCTGCAGCTCTCTCCCTATCACAGCTCAGGAGGCAGTTGAAGGATGAACCTGAGAATGTGTGGCCTTTTCAATGAGCCGGACAAAGAAATAAGAAAAAACAAAAAAACAAAGAGCAAGTGGCACTATACAGATACATTTTATTGAATATCTTAGTGGCTATGCTAAATGTTTAATTACATACAATTACAAAAGTATTTTTATACCATACCTAGTAACTAAAGCAATTTGTATACCAGTAGTGTAGTGGATGACAGGGAACTATAGGCATAACTCTGGCACCTTTTTTTGGGCAACCAGGACATATTGATGCCCACAACCCACCAGAAGCCTGCAGTAGACTACAGATTCCAACAGGCCAGTTGTACTGACAGTCATCTTCAGGGTTACATGATTACCATATGGTCCTGAAGATCACTGCCAATACTACTGGTGGGTGCAAAGGAAAGTGCTGTGAAACTATTTGCTATGTATCCTATTGCATTATAGTCACCATGCGCAGTGGTTCCTATAAGAGGTGCATGCTGTTTACTCTCCTTTATTGGTCTTTGCTGCTACTACTGAGTATTCTGTAACTGTCTCTCTATTGGGGTCCTATAGTAGAACAATATGGAGATGCGGTAACTGTCGTGCTGGGAAGTCTGGTTGTCACTGTTATATAAGGTCTATTGCTGTCACTGTTATGGTGTGTGGATACGGCTGTCACTGTTATGGTAGATCAATGGCTATCTCTCCTATGGAAAGTCTATGGCTGTCACTATTAAGAGAGTGGCAATGATATGGACGCCATCCATCACACAATATGTCTCCTAAACTAAGGCCGTGAGCAAGGTCTTGTGATAAGACTGAAACGTTGGCCAGTTTTTGCAATTCATTTCTGGATGGATAAAAAAAATAAAAATAATAAAAAAGCATAATTGATTCAACTATATATAACGAGTGCCATGGTTTATTCCCACTATATTGACCATAATTACCATTGAGCACCATACTGAAGAACCAAGGAGTGCCGTCCAATTAACTCCAAACACTCATATGAAGATGTGACTATGTACAGTTGCAAGAAAAAGTATGTGAACCCTTTGGAATGATATGGATTTCTGCACAAATTGGTCATAAAATGTGATCTGATCTTCATCTAAGTCACAACAATAGACAATCACAGTCTGCTTAAACTAATAACACACAAAGAATTAAATGTTAATTTTTTTTATTGAACACACCATGTAAACATTCACAGTGCAGGTGGAAAAAGTATGTCAACCCTTGGATTTAATAACTGGTTGAACCTCTTTTGGCAGCAATAACTTCAACCAAACGTTTCCTGTAGTTGCAGATCAGACGGGCACAACGGTCAGGAGTAATTCTTGACCATTCCTCTTTAAAGAACTGTTTCAGTTGAGCAATATTCTTAGGATGTCTGGTGTGAATTGCTTTCTTAAGCTCATGCCACAGCATCTCAATCGGGTTGAGGTCAGGACTCTGACTGGGCCTCTCCAGAAGGCGTATTTTCTTCTGTTTAAGCCATTCTGTTGTTGATTTACTTCTATGCTTTGGGTCGTTGTCCTGTTGCAACACCCATCTTCTGTTGAGCTTCAGCTGGTGGACAGATGGCCTTAAGTTCTCCTGCAAAATGTCTTGATAAACTTGGGAATTAATTTTTCCTTTGATGATAGCAATCCGTCCAGGCCCTGATGCAGCAAAGCAGCCACAAACCATGATGCCCCCACCACCATACTTCACAGTTGGGATGAGGTTTTGATGTTGGTGTGCTTTGCCTCTTTTTCTCCACACATAGTGTTGTGTGTTTCTTCCAAACAACTCAACTTTGGTTTCATCTGTCCACAGAATATTTTGCCAGTACTGCTGTGGAACATCCAGGTGCTCTTGTGCAAACTGTAAACGTGCAGCAATGTTTTTTTTTTTTTGGACAGCAGTGGCTTCTTCTGTGGTATCCTCCCATGAAATCCATTATTGTTTAGTGTTTTGCGTATCATAGATTCCCTAACAGGGATGTTAGCCTATGCCAGAGACTTTTGTAAGTCTTTAGCTGACACTCTAGGATTCTTCTTCACCTCATTGAGCAGTCTGCACTGTGCTCTTGCAGTCATCTTTACAGGATGGCCACTCCTAGGGAGAGTAGCAGCAGTGCTGAACTTTCTCTATTTATAGACAATTGGTCTTACTGTGGACTGATGAACAGCAAGGTATTGAGATACCTTTATAACCCTTTCCATCTTTTATGCAAGTCAACAATTCTTAATCGTAGGTCTTCTGAGAGCTCTTTTATGCGAGGCATCATTCACATCAGGCAATGCTTCTTGTGAAAAGCAAACCCAGAACTGGTGTGTGTTTTTTATAGGGCAGGGCAGCTGTAACCAACACCTCCAATCTAATCTCACTGATTGGACTCCAGTTGGCTGACACCTCACTCCAATTAGCTCTTGGAGATCTCATTAGTCTAGGGGTTCACATACTTTTTCTGCCTGCACTGTGAATGTTTACATGGTGTGTTCAATAAATACATGGTAACATTTAATTATTTGTGTGTTATTAGTTTAAGCAGACTGTTATTGTCTATTGTTGTGACTTAGATGAAGATCAGATCACATTTTATGACCAATTTGTGCAGAAATCCATATCATTCCAAAGGGTTCACATACTTTTTCTTGCAACTGTATGTACAGGACAATAAACTACAACTGCCCGTAATATGGACTTATCGTAATGCTACAGCAAATTGAAGGGATTAGCTATGATAAATTTCACAGTTATGTACATAGCAATAAACTTTACCTGCCTGTTATACAGACTTAACGCTACAGCCAACAGAAAAGATTAGCTATTATAAAGTTAGCTCCACTGCAGTTATTTACAAGGTGATAAAGTACACCTACCAGTAATACAGACACAACGTAATTCTACACTGCAGAGTGATGCGCATAGCGATATATGAAACCAGCTTTTATTACTGAGACACAATAACAGGGGCGGATTGGGAACTAAAAGTGTCCCTGGGAATAAAACGTAAAAGTGGCACCATGCTGTATGTAGGTCCAAACTAACAGAAGGTGGGGCAACATAATAAGGCAGGACAAACATATGTAGGTAGGGCCAGCAATATCATAGTGCACAGCAATATACTGCCCTAGCTGAACCAAGTACCACAGTGCAGCACAAAATACTGCCACCTGCTGAACTGTATTCAACTGTATCACTGTCCTGCGGACACAGATTCAGAAGAAACCTGCGGCTGCTGGTCAGGTGCCTATGAGAGAATCAGATCATTATGTACCCGGCTTGGGTGGGTGCCCCTCCTAGGCATTCGGCCTACTGGGAAATTTCCCTGTAGGGTCTATGGTCAATCCGCCCTCTGCACACTAACTAGATCACTAAAATCACAGATTAACTCTGAATGTCGGTGCACTAGAACGTGATGCACATGGCGATATATTACACCTGCCTTTAATACTGAGGCACACTAACTAGATCACTAAAATCAAAGATTAACTCTGAATGTCAGTGCATTGTGATGTACATGACGATACACTCTCCCTGCACTCTCCCTTTCCAATTATGTTCTTTCAAACTGTTTTCAGCAGTGCACAGCTCACAGGACAATGGCGGAGACTGTGAGGGATTAGGCATTATTAGGCATTTATAGGGCTGTGACATCACAGGCATTATGGGTGATCTTGTGTACCCAGACTTCTTACTTTCACTTTGTAACATGTGCAGCCGCCATTTTACTAAAAACCTGATTTGTTACTCGAGGAGATTTGTTGCGAATTGAAGTTTTTCTAAATTTCAGACCAAATTCAGCTTCAAATGCTTCGCTCAACACTGTCAACATTATGACGGGAATTTATGGCTGTCACTGTTCCAGGGGATTTACAGCAGTCATCCTTATAGGGACACCAATGGGGTCTGAATTTATTTGTGTAGCTATGGAGGCTGGAAATGTGTGAAGAAGCAAGGAGCCAAAGATATCTCAGCAGTAAACACTGTACTAATCAGGGGAAGTTGTCATAGAGGTCAGGGCTGGATGGAGAAGAAACGGAAAGAGATCAACTCCAATCAAAAAAGACAACACTGGATTTTACTCTGTTATAAACATTTATACAGTCTGTAGAGTGCTTGTGTGTATCTGGTATTTTGTCACTGTGGTATGGTTAAAAGCTATTCAATTCCTTACCACAGTTTCTATTTGTAACCAAACCCTTACATGAACATGCCCACAACTATGAAGCAAACAAGATAGTCCACCCTTCTCTGCTAACCATGCCTCTGCTGTTAGCTCTAAACACTTTTTGGGGAATTACACCCCTGGTGTATTCACATGTGCTGGCCAACCATCTATTGGGGTTCTCAGAGGTGCTATGAGTGGATATTGAAAGTAGAGAGATATATAGGACAGAAATAGGTGAAAAATGTTTGTGTTAATGTTAGTGTTATAGCATGATAGCTACATATTGTGGTAAGCTCTGCATAAAGATGTAACTTTGATTTGTTCACCGGTGGATAGTTTTATGAAACAGGGAAAGTATTCAAAAGAAGAAGAGCAGCATGGGAGATACGGGAATGGGTGGTGGTTATCACAGCTGTCATTCCTACGCAGAGCAGTAGGCCAATAAGAAGGGTTTAGAAAAGAAAGATAGGCAGGTGCAGCATTACTGATGACCTTCTAAGTTAGAGCAAGATATTTTAATTAAATTCTGAAGGAAAATAGTGAACAGAATGCCAATGAGAAGCAAAATTAGTAAAACAGTCAGAAAGAACTGATTGGTGGCCATGATGATAGATTGAACTTAAGCCAGCCAAGGATGGACCAGTAGTTCAAGCAAGAGCATATTTGCATAGGTTTTTGGACTTTTATCTGCTAAGAATGGGGTGGAAATCCACTTCTTTGAGAAATGCAGTAATAGTTAAAAGAGAGACAAATGTGTTAACTTAGGTTACTTTAGTCTAAATTATTATTTTATTTAATTATCAGACGCCTTTCAGTGTTTTGCACAACATTTTCTCATACATTTGCAATTTAATTGTGAGTCACTTATGAATCACTGGAGCTGGTTGATAAAAGGGAGTACATAGCATGCAATTAAAACGTTAGCAAAACAAAAAGACGGAAAATCTGTTTAAATCGGGTAGGTTATGGACATGCTGATCTAGCAGAATTATATCATGCATGTTAAATATTCAATCCAGACATACTGCCGGGAGGCATGTTCTTTTCTTTTTTATATCTAGCTCCTTTTCTTTACTTGTTCACTTTCTTGCTGTTAAAGCGCAATATGTGACAGTACATTTTTTCCCATTGTGCTTTTTCAACAGAAGACTGCAATTTGTAGCAGAGCAAGAATAAGAAAATAGAAATCAAACTGAAAGAAAAGGTTGGTGTATTGGAAAATGTATCTCCACAGTCATGGATTGACATAACATGCACAATAGTGCTGCAGTGATTTGAATAGAGTATTCTAGATTTCCCATTAAAGTAAACAAGCCATTGTGTAACAGGGTTATGGTGTACCATTATTAAATTTTTGTGCACCTTGTGTGTCAAGGAATGTTGTCATTCTGTCATCTGCTATGAACCTCAAAGAATGAAATCACAGAGCAGTGTAAAGCGGAGGCAAGAAACCATTTATCCTATGAGCAGTAATTATTCCGAAATTTGTATTATCATGGGTTATACATTTCTAGGAGGAAGGGAAATAGAATCTTTCTGTATTTCCATTCCGAGATATCCTTGAAATCTTGTTTGCCGCATTATTAAGAATAATTTCCTCTTTATCAGAAGCTGAGGAAATGGAAAAGCTTCATCTAAGCATCTAATAAAAAAAATGTGTATGGAAGAAATATTCAGGAAAATCATTTTTACACGCAGAAACGTCTCATGTGTCTATATGGAGACAAGAATGAGTTAAAACCAAGGCAGATTTGGAAAATAATGTTTAATATACTGTTTCTACATAGCTTTCATACAGATGAAGCAAGGACCCACTTGACTAGTGTGAAGCGCTATGGAATTATGTAAATAGCATCGTTCACCAACTGAAAGTTCCACATGTTAAACAGATGTCATGAAAATATTTACTGTGGTGCTTGCTTCATCTGTATTATATGACATTCATTGTACAGTATGTGTGTATTTTATTCATTTATTTTATCATTCTATTACAATTTATAGAGTGAATTATACAGTATGGCTATAGTGAGTCGGCATATAGAATTTTTGGCCACATCCTTTACTTTTTGTTAAGTGGCAGCAGAGGTGTTTGGAAACTATATAGAAGTTTCCTTTTGCATTAAATACAGCATTTCATTGTAAAAATGAGTGGATTGCAGTGGCATACCTTCAGTGGAAGTAGACCACACAACTGCTATGGGAACTGTGGAGAGGAGGAGCCCAGCACTGAGCTCCTTCATTTCAGGCAAGAAAGCATTGCATTGTCATGCAGACACCACTAGAGGGAGCTCAGTGCACAGAGATTATTTCAGCTTCCATTCCAGTATAAATACCTATGCATTGAGCTCCCCCTAGTGACGGCTGCAGGCAGCCAGCTTTGTAATAGAAAGGAAGCAGGATATTTATACATGTATTTTTTACAGTTATCTGATGAAAATACATTGAGAAATGTGGTGGTAAGAATGCAACTTATTTATGAAGCACCTTTTCCACTTTTCCCAACATGCTTGCTTAGTTGCTCTGGCATACTGGCTGCAGGCTTCCTGTGTAGCCTGGTTGCCTTGATCGACATGTAGTTGCGGCAGAACTGTGCCTTGTCTATGCATGCTCTCCATGTGTTTTCCTGACACTTGTGCCATGCAGGCTAGCTGCTGATTGGCTGCCTGCATGGCATTATGGGTGATCTCATGTTTCCAGGCTTCTTACTTTCACTTTGTAACATGCGTAGTCATCACTCACTATTTTAGGAAAAAAATGATTAGTTACCATGAAGCTCTAGGAAATTCAGATTTGTTGTGAATCAAGTTTTTCTTTGGATTGAATTCCACTTCGGATGCTTTGATTTGCTCAACACTAGTCGTAACCATGGAAACGGGCAGTGTATAATGGGATGGAAAAATGAATCCAGCCTGCAAAGGAGGCAATATGGATAATAACAATACATTAGTAAGTGCCTTGTATTAACCTGCCCTACATGATAAATGCCACTTGCTAAAGTGAGACAACCCCTTTAAATTACTGGATATTTTTTGTTTGTTTATTTTTCTGTTCTTCTGACTAAACGGTGATGTAAGCCAAAGTTGAGCAGCAGTAGTCAATTTCAAGCAGCAGCTACAAAAGCAAATTAGATTTTAGATTACAATTAACTGCAAGACTGAACGTGATGGACCTGTGTTTTTTCAATCTATATATCTATGTAACATATTTTTGATATAGCAATACATAATTACTTTAAAATGTCATACATTCAAAGAAAAGTATTCTCTATTAGCTCCTTTAGGTACATTTATATAGAGCAATATATCATACCCACTTTATGTGAATGATCTTTAATGCAATTGTTTGTACACACACGCTTTCATTATTTTCGGCGGCACATCCCTGTATACAAGCGGCACATCCCTGTATACAAGCGGTGATGCGCTGCTAACAAATGATGCTCGGAATTTCCTCATTTTCCATCACATAATACACTTCTCGTTTCCAAGGGTTACAACCGCCTTGCAATCCAACAGCGGTGGCAGTTCTTGAACATTAGAGGAAAATAGCACTGTCCTCTCTGGTGGCCCCTGCGCCTTTCTCTATAGTGTGTAAGAATGGCCACCGCTGCTGAGTTGCAGAGTGGTCAAAACCCTTGGAAAAGAGCAGTGTATAATGTGATGGAAAAAAATGAGTCAAGACAGCAAAGGATACAATATGGACAATCACAAAAAATACAATACATGCAATGAATATTTAATGGAATAGGGTAATTAATTGTTTATTGTAGCTTACTTAGACCCACAAATTACCTTGTATAACCCTATTTGTAAAGCCAAAGAAGAAAAACTGCACAATACCTTCTCTTATACTCAAAGAGGTTATTCCATGACTTTAACTTAAAAAAAAATTAAAAATACATCATACAGTACACAACCAGGGTGGACAGGGAACTTAAAGTGTTCCTGGAAAAACTAAAAGTGGCCCCATGTTGTAGGCAGGTTCAAATTGACTGAAAGCGTGCCAACACAAGTAGACAGAGATAACAGAAGCAGACGAGGCAGCAATACAATAGTGCAGCACAAAATATCACCCCTCCAGAACCAAATACCACAATGCTGCCCAAAATGCTGCCTTATCAGAATCAAATATCAATGTTTAGCACATAATACAGTCACCCTCTTCATAGCATTCAACTGTACCACCATCCTGAGGATGGTGGTACAGTTGAATTCAGGAGGGCACTTACGGCCCACTGAGAAATTTCACTGTAGGGTCTATGGACACTCCACCCCTGCTTTTTAACAAACTTAGAATCAGATCCATGGATCCAAAGATCTCCCCATTGATTGTTCCAATAGCTCTGCCAGATTTATTTTAAGCTGACAGCTCAGGGCTACTTCTCTCTCCTTATCACAGCTCAGGGGGCATGTCTTTTCTGCGCAAGCACTTTTTCTCTCTATCACAGCTCAGGGGTGTCATTTATTTTCTAACAGTGGATATGACTGGTGGCTGTTGAAGCATGGAATTGAGCATGCGCGACCATCTCAGTGAGGTGGACAGAGGAATAAGGAAATGAACAAACAGAAGGTGGTGCTATTCAGATAGATTTCATTGAATCATTCAGTGGCTATACTACTTTTTAATGAAATGCAATTACAAAAGCATTCAAATCCAGGTGCTGATTTAAAAAATTTACAAAAATTTATGTGCGACAACCACTTTGATGATTCAGCTTCAAAGGGCATAGCATAGGAAGCATCCTATGATGTAGAAAAGGGTCAAATCCATAAAATGCTTTTAGTATTATTACATGGCCTGAACAATTCTTATCTGTCTTACATTATTATATGTTGCATGCACATGGTCCAATTCACAACTTTTAAGAATATGAGCCATTCAGAATAAAAATTGTTTAGCCTCAGATGGCACAAACAGATTGAATATTCAATATGCTATATGTCACACTGCAACTTGTGCAGATTTTTAGTTTCTGGAAAAGTGTTTGGTTTCTGATGTGTCTGGCAAATGCAAACCTCGATCCAGATTGAAGATGTCAGATATGTCTGAAAAACCAAATAATTCATTTCTGCTGAATCATACAGGCCATGGGTCTAGCTGTAAGATTTTAAACCTTTTTTTTTCCTGAACTGTACAATTTATGCCTTACAAAGAAAGAGACGGACGTAGATGACGCTCTATTGAAGAAATAAAAGAAAGCATCAATATTATCCAGTGAGAAACTGTATTTGATATTGTAGCTATGTAATGTAGTTATGCATTTCAACTACATTTAGCAACAACCTTGGACATTTTTCATAAGCGTTAGTATCAAAATCAATACGATTGAATGAGCAATTCATAGGAGGGTGAGCTAAAGTACTTACGTACAGAAGTCAGATGATTTCAACAATAAGCTGTCAGATACCAGAGCAGGGAGGAATTAACTATATGCCTTTTTGAAATCTACTGCAATGCTTCTCTAAAGCATCTAAAATATGGGAAAAATGAGGGTCAGAAATAGCAAACCACTTCAGCTTGCAGCTAATCTGCAGACAAGAGATGCATGAAACAGATCGAAATAAATAGAATCTGATCTGAAGTTTCCAACATTTTTGGGCCAAATCCAATTGTTTGGTCATTAGGGTGATTTTGTTAAAATTGTTTTAAGTCATTTTTCAGATAAGAAGATATGAAAGAAGGAGGATCACATGACCCCAGAAGGTGTGTAGGTATACATCACTTAAATAATACTAATACCGTCTTAACGTTAAAAAGCTTGAAATTAGTTTCAAACAGTCCTAGGAGACCCCAGAATGTCATCCACTACTTTTCAGGGCAACTAGAGCACTTTCGACTTGAATCAAATCTCCCAACTGATTTGCCTGAACCAAATCAGTATAGAATTTCAAGAAATTCACTCATTAGTAAGGCAGACTGATGTGTCTCTGCGGTTACAGGTTATAAATGTAACACCCCGGAATGGTGTTACCACTCCTACACCCTGCTAATGTCTCTAATGGGTTAACACCAATGCCATCTTATGCATTTCTGTCCAGGTCCTTTACACTGTGCATTCCTAATCTTGTTAAGCAACTGTTCATTACATGTAATATGCCTGGTTCACCAGCAGGTGGCAGTGCAAATGGCAGAGCAATAGTTAGAGAGAATGGAACTTACCATTCCATTCTCCCCTAAGAAGTGGGCCAGTTCTGCTTCCTGATGGAAGGGTGGGGCAGAAGTTTCCAGTTGGAATGAGTCTAGTTCTGAGCTAGACAGGAGGTGTGTGAGCTGGGACACGCTCAGGCTTTCCTACGCCAGCCAGAGCACCCTAAGCTCTGCTGTCCATGAAGAAAGATATCTGGAAGCCATAGGGAAATCAGCAAGAGGAAGAGTTCTTCAGCTGAAGATAAGTTTTACTGATTTACTGATCGTCAGGAGAGGAATAACAGCCCAAGGCACCCCATCCAAGGATACCAAGACAGTCCTAAAGTACAGAAACCAGACTAAAGCAGAATTTAGTGCAGCTTTAAGAAAGAAAGCAAAGTATTTATTCAATCCTGTCAGTATAGAAGAGAAAGGGAGCAAGCAGAGTTATTGAAGAAGCCTGCCAATTTATGCTAACCCCTGCTGAGACCAAGTTAAAGCTTGAAGATTGTTTTGGATAAACGTCTATTCAAGTAAAGCTGCTGTTTAACTACCTACAATGTCTGGACTCAATCTTTCTTTTATCCCTCAATTATCTTCCCCTTTTTATTGCTTTGGAGCCAAAGCCCGGGGTCCAGCAGTATCCAGGTAGGAGCACCGTGACACACATAAAGAGACACTTAGGCCACACTACACCACTCGTCATTCCTACTACACCTGGGACACGATAGGGTACCTGGAGGGTGGCGAGCTTTGCACAAAGAAACCCTGCACATAGTCTTAGTCTATTCTATCTCATCCCTGCTTCTTACTGACCTACAGACACAAGGAAAGGGGGCAGAATCAGACTACAATTAGGTGAAAAGGAAAATACTTATGTATAATGTAGCTTTGAAATGATAAATCGCCAATATTACATTATATGCAGTACCATTAACCTACTTAAAGGGTATCTGTCACCTGCTTTTAGCATTTTAAGATTTCAACATTGCCATGTTCAATAAAGTACCTTATTTCCTGCAGTGGTCTTCTTACTTTATTTTGTTTTGTCATTTTGATTAAAAAACTATTTTTCTGATATGCTAATGAAGCTCCAAGGGGCATTTTTTTTCCTCTCTGGAGCCCAGTGACGCCCCCCTGCAGTGCCCAGCCCACCTTAATTTGAATCCCAAGAACGCCTCCTGATCCTGAAATAACCTCCCACAGCCCCGGCAAGTGGTTCCGCCCCCTCGCCACGTCATCTTCTACTTTCAAGAAATGCCCGTTCTTCTTCCTGACGGCCGACAGAAATCTTGCGCAGGCGCAGTACCGCCTGCGTGATCATCAAACTCCTGAGGCAACAGCGCTCAGATTACGTCACTGGGCTCGGTGCATGCCCAGTGAGACTTTTGAGGCTGTTGCCCTCAGGAGCTTGATGATCGCATAGGCCGCAGGCGGTACTGCGCCTGCACGAGATATCTGGAGGCCGACAGGAAGAAGAACGGGGAATTTCTTGAAGGTAGAAGATGATGTGGCGAGGGGCAGAACCGTTTGCCGGGGCTGTGGGAGGTTATTTCAGGATCAGGAGGCGTTCTTGGGATTTAAATTAAGGCAGGCTGGGCACTGCAGGGGGGCGTCACTGGGCTCCAGAGAGGAAAAAAACGCCCCTCTGGGCACCTTGGAGCTTCTTTAGCATATCAGAAAAAGAGATTTTTTTTATCAAAATAACTAAACAAAATAAAGTTAGAAAACAACTGCAGAAAATAAGGTACTTTATTGAACATGGCAATTTTGAAAGCTTAAAATGCTAAAAGCAGATGACAGATTCCCTTTAAAGACATTTTTCACATATCTATTTGCGCTAGAATGGAATCTGTGGTCTACCAACCACTACTCTCCCCCCAGCTCTTTCAGGGAGGCCGGTGGTCAAAGGTTGGTACCAGTGAATATCGGACACAGTAAAGCTGTTCTAGACAATAGCTTGTTCTTGTTGTTAATATGTTAAAATGGCCTAACAGCCTCCTGTTTTGAGCAGGAAGCCAAATCTCTGACCATCTCTCTTTGGCTGATAAAAGTCAGGAATTACAACATAAATAAATACAAGTAAGCAAATCTAAGATTTCAGATTTTTAAGATGCACCGGCTGTCAAAGAACGAGAAAAAGCCAACGTAAGCAGATTGGTTAAGAGTAACTTGCAGTTTAACATTTCAGACTCAAAAAGATGTGTTCTCTGAATAGCCTGGGAAAGATTTACACAGCTACTAGAAATTCTTCCAGTTCAAGGTGATAAATATAATTGAGTCTGTTCTGGAAAGTAATGCTTACACATTGTGACCTGAATACCTACAGATCAAACCCTCACATAACTGGATGAAAATTCACATACTGCACCTACTGTATATCAACACCACGGACAGGAAGAGATTTATTTTCATATCATTTTATACACATAGGGGTAGATTTACTAAAACTCTTTAAGATTTAGACAGTGCACACTTAAAGAAGACTTGTCACAAGCCTTAACCCTCTTAAAGCAGGCTTTACTGCCTGGTAGGGTTGATCCTCTTGCTCAAAATGAAAGCTGGCTTGTTAAAATCAGTTGTGGTATTCCCAAGAAAAAGATTTTTATTTTTATTTCCTTATGCAAATGTGGGCTTCAGTGCATCGAGGGACATGGCCAACATATAGGCTCTGTTCTCCAATGCACTAAAGTCCCTGTTTGCTTAAAGAATAAAAGTCTTTTTTCTCATTATAATTAGCAAGATCAACCCTAGCAGAAAGTATGTGAGATTTAATAGAGTTCATCCTGCTTACAGATAATATTTAAGCCCCTTTTCCACGGCATAGAACCAGCTCAACTGTATTTGACTCTACTGTGATTTTTGGGGTTTTCATCTAGGCAAATGTTGCTGATGGTACCTGTACTTTTCTGGTCCCACATTCAATGAGGTTCCAAGCGAGCCAAAATAATACAGGTCACACATAAAAACCCTACTGACTAGTGGTTTGTCAAAGAGAATTGTCACTACTAGTGTTGAGCACGAATATTCGAAAACATTTTCGCAAGTATCGCCACTTTGAGAATTTGTGAATATTTAGAATATAGTGCTATATATTCGTATTTGCGAATGGTGTTAAATATTCCAATCACAAATTTATTGTGAATTTATCACAAATATATTACATTGACAATTTTTGCAATCAAGTATCAATGACTGGAGATCACAAATTGTTGAATTTGCTAATTTATGGTAAATATTCGGCCAAAAATTTGCGAAATATCACAAATTCGAATATTGCCTATGACGCTCATCACTAGTCACTACACTTACTCATGTATTTAGTCTTTACTTTTTGCTTTCTTCAGCCTCCGGTGAAACAAAATTTGCCTCTTTTTGTGACAAACAGCCACATACCAAGAATCAAGAATAGCATCACTTTTATAGCCTCCATTGTTCCTGTGTGGGGCATTGATGATTACATCACTGCAGTACAATGTGCCATTGCTAGAATGACCCCCTACATTGAGGGGATACCATATTTACAGTGGGAAACAAAGTACCTGGTACAAAAAACAAGTAGAGGCAAGTAGAGTAGGGTAAAGCTGCTACCATGCAATGGAAAAGTGGGTTTTGACTAGACAGTTTAAAAGTGTACCAGATTTATCACAGTGCTGCATCCTGAATCATAGACCTGGTGTGCCGTTAGACTGTTTAGTCTAAGGGGCAACGTATTAACATGCATCTCGTTTTGCTGGAGTGTCTGTCATGGGTTGCATTTGCTTTTTTTTTTTTTTGCAACAAGTTTACAAAGTGTAGCACGCCATTTGTTACATTTGTCACCCAGAAAACCTATGGGTATTTCAGTCTAACCTCATTTACTATAGAGTCGGAGTCGGAGTAGACTTGCAAGCTTTTAAGTTGACTGGCAAATTTTTGGCAAAAAAAAGTTGCAGTGATAAATGTGGCTAAAAATAAATCCCCGCCCACAGAAAAATCAGCCTGACACTTAGTAAATTCGCCAGGCATTGTACAAAAATACAAGAAAAACTATACAAATGTGGTATCGCCATAATCATACTTTCCTCGGAAATGAATGGCACAGGTAAGTTTTACCGCATAGGGAACGCGTGAAAACAAAACCCTGAAAAACTATGGTAGAATTGCTTTTTTTTGGATTTTTTTTTATCTTCCCACTACATTGCATGTAAAAATAAATGGTGCCATTAGAAAGTACAATTTGTCCCACAAGCTTCCCATATGTGAATGGAAAAATACGGCTATGTGAGTGGAAAAATCTAAACATTATGGCTCCAGTAAAACAGGGAGTGAAAAACGAAAATGAAAGGGTTAATTCTGAAACAGAAGTAGTAAACATACATGGAAATGCAACTTTCTCCTTACTTTCTTGGTGGGATACAAATCTCTTTATTACGCTAAAAGAAAATGACTGTACTTTCCTAGAAAAGCATAAATGTAGAAACATTAGTCTTCAAAACTATTGGAGGGATACTTAAAATCTGGTATTAAAACGACCAGATGAAAGTCAGTAGATAATGTATTCTACAGACTTTTCTTCATCCACAACTCTGAAAAGAAGTTGCTGCCATCTAATCTTTTACTTTGAACTTGGAAATATCTTGCTTTGCTGTGTGATATATTGCAGCGTGCTTTCAGCCTGCAGGGAAAACAGAACTTCGTATAATAAGAGCAGCCTTCAATTACATAACACATCTTGCAAAAGTCCAAAAGCATTTAAAGATGTCCCTGGCTCCAATCTGAGGAGAGGAGGAATAATTAAATATGTGATGAACACCTACAGGTGACACCAACATGTCTCAGATTTTCTTGCTCACTTTTTTTCACAGCACTGGCATTTAAATTGAATGCACAATATTTTAAGCATGGTTTAATTTGTGTTTGTTGAAATGCAAATCACCTTGAATCATTTGTATGTTGGCCACCAACTTATTCCACTGTGCAAAGGAAGATAAAAGGGACTCTGATTTTCTTTCTTCCAAAGAATTAAATGAATGCAACATGCAATTGTTATCTTAGAATGTCTGCTAGTTATGCCGTGTGTCATGGCACTTTGTGCTATTTTGGGCAATTTTGCTTATTCCAGAGATGCTGCTCTTTGCTGCCATTAAAATCTAAAGAATCTTCTTTGTGTGGTATAAGCAAAACTGTATAGAACAACGATGAAAGATGATCCATTCAATAACCTAAGTCATACTACATGTGCAGCAGGTATAGGCCTCTTGCACACAAACGTTTTTCGTTTCCGTTCCATTTTTGCGGATTCTGTTTGAGGTCCATATGCGGAACCATTCATTTCAATGGTTCCGCCAAAAAAAAAAAACTGAATGTATTCCATATGCATTCCGTTTCCATATTTCCATATTTTCGTTCTGCTGAAAGATAGAACTTGTCCTATTACTGCCCGCAAATAACGATCTGTGGCTCCATTCAAGTCAATGGGTCCGCAAAAAATACGGAATGCATACGGAACACATCCGTATGTCATCTGTTTTTTGCGGATGCATGCCCACTTTGCCCATGTGTATACTGTTAAAACACATTACTGTATATTACATTAATGATTAAAAATGTATGTTTCTGTTTGCGATCCGGATCGCATACGGAAACCAAACAGAGTTTTTTGCGGAACTACAGAACGGGAACGGAAACTGAAACAAAAAACTGAACATAGGATCCGTGAAAAAAGGACCACAAAATACTGAAAAAGCAATGCGGTCGTGTGCAAGAGGCCTTGGATAGGAGTGGTAGTGGCAATGGTAGTGGTAACCTAGTGACAGGAGGGTGTGTCCTTTTCTTCCCTTCGGACACACCTTGATGTTGAGGCTCCTGTCTGGTGATAATAGGGGTGCTCTTGGGGGTTAACGCTGGGTTCACACCTAGGCGTACTCTGTTGCGCTCTGTATGCGCAATTGTATCAGGCGTTTACATACGCGGCTCCAGAAACAAGCTAACGCCCATTGTCGCGCGTTCCCGGAAGTCTATGTGCGGGAACGCGCGACATTACGCCCTAAAGAAGCTCCTGTACTTCTTGGGGTGTAGGGCGTTTGTAAAACGCTCAGGTGAGAACCATGCCCATAGGGAATCATTGGTTCTTGCCTGTTGAATATTTTACAGCGCGTGGGAACGCGCTGTAAAACGCTCAGGTGTGAACCCAGCCTTAATTTTTGTTTAGGTGCAGGGTAGAATGTGTAGCTGCAAAGGACAGCATATGACGGAATCAGTAACCTGGCCAGTTGTAGTAAATAAATATTTATTTCCTAAAGTGCAGAATTGGGGGTATTTGTACATCCAACAGTATCAAGGCACAGTTCCAAGTAGTTAATAATGCAATTCCTCCCCAATAGCAATGTATGGATAAGAGCAATCATGGAGGTTGTGGTTCTCCTCTGTGTCTTTCTAAAGTCTCTCTCTCTCTTGCTCTCTTTTCAGAACCTTAGACATGCAATTAAGGTATTGGGTATATGTTCTGTAATTCTTGGGCTTAAGGGTACAGAATTAAGATACAGCAGACCAAACCATCTCAAAGAGCCCTCTCACAGCAACAAAATCTTTTTATGCCATAAACATGCACGATACCTTGCTGTTTGACTCCAATGCCTGGTAAATTTCAGACCTTCTAGTTTCATTTTTGTCTCTCTGAAGTCCTGTTGTAGTAGACCACTGTAGCCTATCACTGAGAAGTAAGCACATGTAGATCCTCTCTCTTCCTTAGTAGGGATGAGCGAACTCGAACTGTATAGTTCGGGTTCGTACCGAATTTTGGGGTGTCCGTGACACAGACCCGAACCCGGACATTTTCGTAAAAGTCCGGGTTCGGGTTCGGTGTTTGTCGCTTTCTTGGCGCTTTTTGACGCTTTCTTGGCGCTTTTTGAAAGGCTGCAAGGCAGCCAATCAACAAGCGTCATACTACTTGCCCCAAGAGGCCATCACAGCCATGCCTACTATTGGCATGGCTGTGATTGGCCAGAGCACCATGTGAACCAGCCTCTATTTAAGCTGGAGTCACATAGCGCCGCCCATCACTCTGCTCTGATTAGCGTAGGGAGAGGTTGCGGCTGCGACAGTAGGGCGAGATTAGGCAGATTAACTCCTCCAAAGGACTTGATTATTGATCGATCTGCAGCTGTGGGTCATTGAGCTGCTGATACTCAATTGCTCACTGTTTTTAGGCTGCCCAGACCGTTTGTCAGTCACTTTTTTCTGGGGTGATCGGCGGCCATTTTGTGTCTTGTGGTGCGCCAGCACAAGCTGCGACCAAGTGCATTTAACCCTCAATGGTGTGGTTGTTTTTTGGCTAAAGCCTACATTAGGGTGAAGCTGTCACACCAAGTGCATTTAACCAGCAATAGTCTGTTTATTTTTTGGCCATATACTACATCAGGGGCAAGCTGCGCCTGTCACCAAGTGCATTTAACCCAAAATGGTGTGGTTGTTTTTTGGCTAAAGCCTACATCAGGGTGAAGCTGTCACACCAAGTGCATTTAACCAGCAATAGTCTGTTTATTTTTTGGCCATTTACTACATCAGGGGCAAGCTGTGCCTGTCACGAAGTGCATTTAACCCTCAATGGTGTGGTTGTTTTTTGGCTAAAGCCTACATCAGGGTGAAGCTGTCACACCAAGTGCATTTAACCAGCAATAGTCTGTTTATTTTTTGGCCATATACTACATCAGGGGCAAGCTGCGCCTGTCACCAAGTGCATTTAACCCTCAGTAGTGTGGTTGGTAAAGCTGTCACACCAAGTGCATTTAACCAGCAATAGTGTGGTTATTTTTTGGCCATATCCCTGTCTAATTCTGTCAGTAAATCTATACCTGTCACCCAGCGCCTAAATACTAGGCCTCAAATTTATATCCCGCTAAATCTGTCGTTACTGCTGTACTGTTCTGGCTGGGCAAGTTATTTAGTGTCCGTCAAAGCACATTTTTTGTTCTGGGTTGAAATACAATTCCAAATTTAGCAATTTCCTAATTTAGTGGTTTCTGCTGTATCAGAGCTATTTGAAATCTATCCCTAAAAGGGTATATAATATTCAAGGTGCACATAGGGTCATTCAGAATAACTTCACACACACGCTACTGTGCATTTTCAAGTCTAATTCTGTCAGTAAATCTATACCTGTCACCCAGCGCCTAAATACTAGGCCTCAAATTTATATCCCGCTAAATCTGTCGTTACTGCTGTACTGTTCTGGCTGGGCAAGTTATTTAGTGTCCGTCAAAGCACATTTTTTGTTCTGGGTTGAAATACAATTCCCAATTTAGCAATTTCCTAATTTAGTGGTTTCTGCTGTATCAGAGCTATTTGAAATCTATCCCTAAAAGGGTATATAATGTTCAAGGTGCACATAGGGTCATTCTGAATAACTTCACACACACGCTACTGTGCATTTCCAAGTCTAATTCTGTCAGTAAATCTATACCTGTCACCCAGCGCCTAAATACTAGGCCTCAAATTTATATCCTGCTAAATCTGTCGTTACCGCTGTACTGTTGTGGCTGGGCAAGTCATTTAGTGTCCGTCAAAGCACATTTTTTGTTCTGGGTTGAAATACAATTCTCTGAGTGGCCCACAATATAAGAATTGTGGGGAAATATCCTTATTTAAAAATTAGCTTTTATACGATATACATTAAAATATACACCTAAGGATGTATCACAAAACAAAACATGTAATCAAGGGGTTCTATGGTGTCGACCCCACTGCTGGCAGAAAAGAAAAGGTACTCGTTTACACTAATGCACCTGTGAGTGCACTAAAGTGTTACCCAGCTAACACACACAAACGACAATGTATTGAGGTTCAATGGTAGGTACCCCACTTCTGGTTGAACAAGAATAAATGTTACTGCTGCGCCACTATGGACGCAAGCAGTCTTACCTTACCCACCAGGTAACAAGGATCAGCGCAGCAATGGACCAGGCCTGATGGAGGGGAGTGTAGACAGGAGATGTAGTCATGAAAATATCAGTTCTGTGCCCTATAACACCCTATATTCTTGGTAGGAGTGGGGGCCTATTTTCATGCTACCTGTCTATACAGAGCACTCGCCCTAAGAAGGGCGACCCCGTCCGGATGCCTGTCCCTAGTTCGGACCTGAACCCTATAATACAAAGCAAAACAAAAAATAGATACTGTAGTGACTACAAGCCTCCCGACGTGGCACGTTTCTGTCGTGTCGACTCCTCAGGGGGATTTAGAACAAGTAGAGACAAAAAAGCAAAAAACCGGGCTATGACCACAGGTAACAGGTGAGTATACACTGCGGTTATGCGGTTAAATGAAATACTAGACTAACACAATATTGATAGAGGTCAAAGTCTAGGGGCAGGCATCCGTGGTGCTGGATCGCCATGCTGCAGAGAAATAGATGCTTCTCCGCTTCTTAGTGTGCGAGGATATGGTGGTCCTCAGTACGGTGGTGTCCCTATCATTAAGGGGGTTCCTCAACCTATACCAGCCACCCTGACACATACCTTAGTGGGATTTAAATACATCCCCAGCGCGCCTCTTCTTGTGAGACCGCCCTGTCAGCACCTGCGTCGGCGTGTGACGTCACGCGCATGCGCCACGACGCACAACACGCCGCTGCCTATGCCACATGATTACGGCGGCCAATCAGATCCGGAGGCGGAACGGGATGGCGGTTACCTAGGAGAGTATGTCAACAGGAAGTAACCTCACAGTACGTCCCCTGATGGAGGCGTCCGTGACAGCGCTGCGATATAAAGTCGCAACAACGTAAGACCGATATTTCTTGCACAATACCAGTGACATGAATACAACACAGAGAACTGGACACGAAACAAAGCATTTTATAAGTATTTTGGAGTGGAAAAACGTCTCATATATTAGCATATTATCCAAGGGGAGAAAATGCCATCAATGATGTAGGCACAGACTCCAGTGGAGGAGAATATAGATTGCCATCACCACTGTGGGAATAATCATTATTGTTGGAAAGAATATTCCACACATTTATATAAAGCACCCAAAATCCAGCCTTTCATTTAGGCCTAAGGGTGCAGATGTTTTGAGTTGGAAAATCCATCGAGATTCCTGTTGCAGCAGGCACCTGTCCCAATTGCCCCCTCTCACAGGCGGTTTGACCAGGTCAAAACCCAAAAATTTCAAGGAGGCTTTACCATTGTGTACAGTATGTACATGTTTCGAGATTGGGGTATCTCGTTTATGAGAGATATCCCCCAAATGCTCCCCTATCCGCCTCCTGAATTCACGTATTGTTTTACCAACATATTCAATCCCACATTCACACCGGATCCGATAGATGACCCCTCTAGATTTGCAATTAATGAAATGTGGGATTGAATTTGTTTTGTTGGTGACATTGCTCACAAACGTCTTGGTGACGTCTATACGTTTGCATGCAATACAGTTTCCACATCTATAGCATCCCACACTCCTAGATCGCAACCAGGTGGTGTTGGTGCGACCCGGTGCGTAGTGACTATGTACTAACTTATCGCGTCCTGGGTGACCAACGTCCTGGGTGACCAACCACAAATCACTTACCGTAGAGGATCGAACATACGCGATAAGTTAGTACATAGTCACTACGCACCGGGTCGCACCAACACCACCTGGTTGCGATCTAGGAGTGTGGGATGCTATAGATGTGGAAACTGTATTGCATGCAAACGTATAGACGTCACCAAGACGTTTGTGAGCAATGTCACCAACAAAACATATTCAATCCCACATTTCATTAATTGCAAATCTAGAGGGGTCATCTATCGGATCCGGTGTGAATGTGGGATTGAATATGTTGGTAAAACAATACGTGAATTCAGGAGGCGGATAGGGGAGCATTTGGGGGATATCTCTCATAAACGAGATACCCCAATCTCGAAACATGTACATACTGTACACAATGGTAAAGCCTCCTTGAAATTTTTGGGTTTTGACCTGGTCAAACCGCCTGTGAGAGGGGGCAATTGGGACAGGTGCCTGCTGCAACAGGAATCTCGATGGATTTTCCAACTCAAAACATCTGCACCCTTAGGCCTAAATGAAAGGCTGGATTTTGGGTGCTTTATATAAATGTGTGGAATATTCTTTCCAACAATAATGATTATTCCCACAGTGGTGATGGCAATCTATATTCTCCTCCACTGGAGTCTGTGCCTACATCATTGATGGCATTTTCTCCCCTTGGATAATATGCTAATATATGAGACGTTTTTCCACTCCAAAATACTTATAAAATGCTTTGTTTCGTGTCCAGTTCTCTGTGTTGTATTCATGTCACTGGTATTGTGCAAGAAATATCGGTCTTACATTGTTGCGACTTTATATCGCAGCGCTGTCACGGACGCCTCCATCAGGGGACGTACTGTGAGGTTACTTCCTGTTGACATACTCTCCTAGGTAACCGCCATCCCGTTCCGCCTCCGGATCTGATTGGCCGCCGTAATCATGTGGCATAGGCAGCGGCGTGTTGTGCGTCGTGGCGCATGCGCGTGACGTCACACGCCGACGCAGGTGCTGACAGGGCGGTCTCACAAGAAGAGGCGCGCTGGGGATGTATTTAAATCCCACTAAGGTATGTGTCAGGGTGGCTGGTATAGGTTGAGGAACCCCCTTAATGATAGGGACACCACCGTACTGAGGACCACCATATCCTCGCACACTAAGAAGCGGAGAAGCATCTATTTCTCTGCAGCATGGCGATCCAGCACCACGGATGCCTGCCCCTAGACTTTGACCTCTATCAATATTGTGTTAGTCTAGTATTTCATTTAACCGCATAACCGCAGTGTATACTCACCTGTTACCTGTGGTCATAGCCCGGTTTTTTGCTTTTTTGTCTCTACTTGTTCTAAATCCCCCTGAGGAGTCGACACGACAGAAACGTGCCACGTCGGGAGGCTTGTAGTCACTACAGTATCTATTTTTTGTTTTGCTTTGTATTATAGGGTTCAGGTCCGAACTAGGGACAGGCATCCGGACGGGGTCGCCCTTCTTAGGGCGAGTGCTCTGTATAGACAGGTAGCATGAAAATAGGCCCCCACTCCTACCAAGAATATAGGGTGTTATAGGGCACAGAACTGATATTTTCATGACTACATCTCCTGTCTACACTCCCCTCCATCAGGCCTGGTCCATTGCTGCGCTGATCCTTGTTACCTGGTGGGTAAGGTAAGACTGCTTGCGTCCATAGTGGCGCAGCAGTAACATTTATTCTTGTTCAACCAGAAGTGGGGTACCTACCATTGAACCTCAATACATTGTCGTTTGTGTGTGTTAGCTGGGTAACACTTTAGTGCACTCACAGGTGCATTAGTGTAAACGAGTACCTTTTCTTTTCTGCCAGCAGTGGGGTCGACACCATAGAACCCCTTGATTACATGTTTTGTTTTGTGATACATCCTTAGGTGTATATTTTAATGTATATCGTATAAAAGCTAATTTTTAAATAAGGATATTTCCCCACAATTCTTATATTGTGGGCCACTCAGAGCTTTGTTAACCTTGAAATATCAGTGGGACTGTTTCCACCAATAGTCTCAATCAGATATTGAAATACAATTCCCAATTTAGCAATTTCCTAATTTAGTGGTTTCTGCTGTATCAGAGCTATTTGAAATCTATCCCTAAAAGGGTATATAATATTCAAGGTGCACATAGGGTCATTTAGAATAACTTCACACACAAGCTACTGTGCATTTCCAAGTCTAATTCTGTCAGTAAATCTATACTTGTCACCCAGCGCCTAAATACTAGGCCTCAAATTTATATCTCGCTAAATCTGTCGTTACCGCTGTACTGTTCTGGCTGGGCAAGTTATTTAGTGTCCGTCAAAGCACATTTTTTGTTCTAGGTTGAAATACAATTCCCAATTTAGCAATTTCCTATTTAGTGGTTTCTGCTGTATCAGAGCTATTTGAAATATATCCCTAAAAGGGTATATAATATTCAAGGTGCACATAGGGTCATTCAGAATAACTTCACACACACGCTACTGTGCATTTCCAAGTCTAATTCTGTCAGTAAATCTATATCTGTCACCCAGCGCCAAAATACTAGGCCTCAAATTTATATTCAGCTGAATTTGAATACAATACATTGGGCCAAATAATATTTTTGTTGTTGTGGTGAACGATAACAATGAGGAAAACATCTAGTAAGGGATGCGGACGTGGACATGGTCGTGGTGGTGTTAGTGGACCCTCTGGTGCTGGGAGAGGACGTGGCCGTTCTGCCACATCCACACGTCCTAGTGTACCACCTACCTCAGGTCCCAGTAGCCACCAGAATTTACAGCGATATATGGTGGGGCCCAATGCCGTTCTAAGGATGGTAAGGCCTGAGCAGGTACAGGCATTAGTCAATTGGGTGGCCGACAGTGGATCCAGCACGTTCACATTATCTCCCACCCAGTCTTCTGCAGAAAGCGCACAGATGGCGCCTGAAAACCAACCCCATCAGTCTGTCACATCACCCCCATGCATTCCAGGGAAACTGTCTCAGCCTCAAGTTATGCAGCAGTCTCTTATGCTGTTTGAAGACTCCGCTGGCAGGGTTTCCCAAGGGCATCCACCTAGCCCTTCCCCAGCGGTGAAAGACATAGAATGCACTGACGCACAACCACTTATGTTTCCTGATGATGAGGACATGGGAATACCACCTCAGCATGTCTCTGATGATGACGAAACACAGGTGCCAACTGCTGCGTCTTTCTGCAGTGTGCAGACTGAACAGGAGGTCAGGGATCAAGACTGGGTGGAAGACGATGCAGGGGACGATGAGGTCCTAGACCCCACATGGAATGAAGGTCGTGCCACTGACTTTCACAGTTCGGAGGAAGAGGCAGTGGTGAGACTGAGCCAACAGCGTAGCAAAAGAGGGAGCAGTGGGCAAAAGCAGAACACCCGCCGCCAAGAGACTCCGCCTGCTACTGACCGCCGCCATCTGGGACCGAGCACCCCAAAGGCAGCTTCAAGGAGTTCCCTGGCATGGCACTTCTTCAAACAATGTGCTGACGACAAGACCCGAGTGGTTTGCACGCTATGCCATCAGAGCCTGAAGCGAGGCATGAACTGCAGTGGAGTAAACACCTTAAAACCAAGGAAGTCACTCAGGCTCCCCCTGCTACCTCTTCTGCTGCTGCCGCCTCGGCCTCTTCCTCCGCCTCTGGAGGAACGTTGGCACCTGCCGCCCAGCAAACAGGGGATGTACCACCAACACCACCACCACCTCCGTCACCAAGCATCTCAACCATGTCACACGGCAGTGTTCAGCTCTCCATCTCACAAACATTTGAGAGAAAGCGTAAATTCCCACCTAGCCACCCTCGATCCCTGGCCCTGAATGCCAGCATTTCTAAACTACTGGCCTATGAAATGCTGTCATTTAGGCTGGTGGACACAGACAGCTTCAAACAGCTCATGTCGCTTGCTGTCCCACAGTATGTTGTTCCCAGCCGGCACTACTTCTCCAAGAGAGCCGTGCCTTCCCTGCACAACCAAGTATCCGATAAAATCAAGTGTGCACTGCGCAACGCCATCTGTGGCAAGGTCCACCTAACCACAGATACGTGGACCAGTAAGCACGGCCAGGGACGCTATATCTCCCTAGCTGCACACTGGGTAAATGTAGTGGCAGCTGGGCCCCAGGCGGAGAGCTGTTTGGCGCACGTCCTTCCGCCGCCAAGGATCGCAGGGCAACATTCTTTGCTTCCTGTTGCCACCTCTTCCTTCTCGGCTTCCTCCTCCTCTTCTTCCACCTGCTCATCCAGTCAGCCACACACCTTCACCACCAACTTCAGCACAGCCCGGGGAAAACGTCAGCAGGCCATTCTGAAACTCATATGTTTGGGGGACAGGCCCCACACCGCACAGGAGTTGTGGCGTGGTATAGAACAACAGACCGACGAGTGGTTGCTGCCGGTGAGCCTCAAGCCCGGCCTGGTGGTGTGCGATAATGGGCGAAATCTCATTGCAGCTCTGGGACTAGCCGGTTTGACGCACATCCCTTGCCTGGCGCATGTGCTGAATTTGGTGGTGCAGAAGTTCATTCACAACTACCCCGACATGTCAGAGCTGCTGCATAAAGTGTGGGCCGTCTGTTCGCGCTTCCGGCGTTCACATCCTGCCGCTGCTCGCCTGTCTGCGCTACAGCGTAACTTCGGCCTTCCCGCTCTCCGCCTCATATGCGACGTGCCCACCAGGTGGAACTCCACCTTGCACATGCTGGACAGACTGTGCGAGCAGCAGCAGGCCATAGTGGAGTTTCAGCTGCAGCACGCACGGGTCAGTCGCACTGCGGAACAGCACCACTTCACCACCAATGACTGGGCCTCCATGCGAGACCTGTGTGCCCTGTTGCGCTGTTTCGAGTACTCCACCAACATGGCCAGTGGCGATGACGCCGTTATCAGCGTTACAATACCACTTCTATGTCTCCTTGAGAAAACACTTAGGGCGATGATGGAAGAGGAGGTGGCCCATGAGGAGAAGGAGGAGGAAGAGGGGTCATTTTTAGCACTTTCAGGCCAGTCCCTTCGAAGTGACTCAAAGGGAGGTTTTTTGCAACAGCAGAGGCCAGGTACAAATGTGGCCAGCCAGGGCCCACTACTGGAGGACGAGAAGGACGAGGATGTGGAGGAGGATGAGGATGAAGCATGGTCACAGCGGGGTGGCACCCAATGCAGCTCGGGCCTATCACTGGTGCATGGCTGGGGGGAAAGGCAGGACGATGACGATACGCCTCCCACAGAGGACAGCTTGTCCTTACCCCTGGGCAGCCTGGCACACATGAGCGACTACATGCTGCAGTGCCTGCGCAATGACAGCAGAGTTGCCCACATTTTAACGTGTGCGGACTACTGGGTTGACACCCTGCTGGATCCACGGTACAAAGACAATGTGCCCACCTTACTTCCTGCACTGGAGCGTGATAGGAAGATGCGCGAGTACAAGCGCACGTTGGTAGACGCGCTACTGAGAGCATTCCCAAATGTCACAGGGGAACAAGTGGAAGCCCAAGGCCAAGGCAGAGGAGGAGCAAGAGGTCGCCAAGGCAGCTGTGTCACGGCCAGCTCCTCTGAGGGCAGGGTTAGCATGGCAGAGATGTGGAAAAGTTTTGTCAACACGCCACAGCTAACTGCACCACCACCTGATACGCAACGTGTTAGCAGGAGGCAACATTTCACTAACATGGTGGAACAGTACGTGTGCACACCCCTCCACGTACTGACTGATGGTTCGGCCCCATTCAAGTTCTGGGTCTCTAAATTGTCCACGTGGCCAGAGCTAGCCTTTTATGCCTTGGAGGTGCTGGCCTGCCTGGCGGCCAGCGTTTTGTCTGAACGTGTATTCAGCACGGCAGGGGGCATCATTACAGACAAACGCAGCCGCCTGTCTACAGCCAATGTGGACAAGCTGATGTTCATAAAAATGAACCAGGCATGGATCCCACAGGACCTGTCCATCCCTTGTGCAGATTAGACATTAACTACCTCCCCTTAACCATATATTATTGTACTCCAGGGCACTTCCTCCTTCAATCCTATTTTTATTTTCATTTTACCATTATATTGCGAGGCTACCCAAAGTTGAATGAACCTCTCCTCTGTCTGGGTGCCGGGGCCTAAATATATGCCAATGGACTGTTCCAATGTTGGGTGACGTGAAGCCTGATTCTCTGCTATGACATGCAGACTAATTCTCTGCTGACATGAAGACAGATTCGCTGTTACGGGACCTCTCTCCTCTGCCTGGTTGCTGGGCCTAAATATATGCCAATGGACTGTTGCAGTGGTGGCTGACGTGAAGCCTGATTCTCTGCTATGACATGCAGATTGATTCTCTGCTGACATGAAGCCAGATCCTCTGTTACGGGACCTCTCTCCTCTGCCTGGGTGCTGGGCCTAAATATATGACAATGGACTGTTGCACTGGTGGCTGACGTGAAGCCTGATTCTCTGCTATGACATGCAGACTGATTCTCTGCTGACATGAAGCCAGATCCTCTGTTATGGGACCTCTCTCCTCTGCCTGGGTGCTGGGCCTAAATATATGACAATGGACTGTTGCAGTGGTGGCTGACGTGAAGCCTGATTCTCTGCTATGACATGCAGACTGATTCTCTGCTGACATGAAGCCAGATCCTCTGTTACGGGACCTCTCTCCTCTGCCTGTGTGCTGGGCCTAAATATATGCCAATGGACTGTTGCAGTGGTGGCTGACGTGAAGCCTGATTCTCTGCTATGCAAACTGATTCTCTGCTGACATGAAGACAGATTCTCTGTTACGGGACCTCTCTCCTCTGCCTGGGTGCCTGGGCCTAAATATATGCCAATGGACTGTTCCAATGTTGGGTGACGTGAAGCCTGATTCTCTGCTATGACATGCAGACTGATTCTCTGCTGACATGAAGACAGATTCTCTGCTGACATGAAGACAGATTCTCTGTTACGGAACCTCTCTCCTCTGCCTGGGTGCCTGGGCCTAAATATATGCCAATGGACTGTTCCAATGTTGGGTGACGTGAAGCCTGATTCTATGCAATGACATGCAGACTGATTCTCTGCTGACATGAAGCCAGATCCTCTGTTACAGGACCTCTCTCCTCTGCCTGGGTGCTGGGCCTAAATATATGCCAATGGACTGTTGCAGTGGTGGCTGACGTGAAGCCTGATTCTCTGCTATGACATGCAGACTGATTCTCTGCTGACATGAAGACAGATTCTCTGTTACGGGACCTCTCTCCTCTGCCTGGGTGCTGGGCCTAAATATATGCCAATGGACTGTTGCAGTGGTGGCTGACGTGAAGCCTGATTCTCTGCTATGACATGCAGACTGATTCTCTGCTGACATGAAGACAGATTCTCTGTTACGGGACCTCTCTCCTCTGCCTGGGTGCTGGGCCTAAATATATGACAATGGACTGTTGCACTGGTGGCTGACGTGAAGCCTGATTCTCTGCTATGACATGCAGACTGATTCTCTGCTGACATGAAGACAGATTCTCTGTTACGGGACCTCTCTCCTCTGCCTGTGTGCTGGGCCTAAATATATGCCAATGGACTGTTGCAGTGGTGGCTGACGTGAAGCCTGATTCTCTGCTATGACATGCAGACTGATTCTCTGCTGACATGAAGCCAGATCCTCTGTTACGGGACCTCTCTCCTCTGCCTGGGTGCTGGGCCTAAATATATGACAATGGACTGTTGCAGTGGTGGCTGACGTGAAGCCTGATTCTCTGCTATGACATGCAGACTGATTCTCTGCTGACATGAAGCCAGATCCTCTGTTACGGGACCTCTCTCCTCTGCCTGTGTGCTGGGCCTAAATATATGCCAATGGACTGTTGCAGTGGTGGCTGACGTGAAGCCTGATTCTCTGCTATGCAAACTGATTCTCTGCTGACATGAAGACAGATTCTCTGTTATGGGACCTCTCTCCTCTGTCTGGGTGCCAGGGCCTAAATATATGCCAATGGACTGTTCCAATGTTGGGTGACGTGAAGCCTGAATCTCTGCTATGACATGCAGACTGATTCTCTGCTAACATGAAGACAGATTCTCTGCTGACATGAAGCCAGATCCTCTGTTACGGGACCTCTCTCCTCTGCCTGGGTGCTGGGCCTAAATATATGCCAATGGACTGTTGCAGTGGTGGCTGACGTGAAGCCTGATTCTCTGCTATGACATGCAGACTGATTCTCTGCTGACATGAAGACAGATTCTCTGTTACGGGACCTCTCTCCTCTGCCTGGGTGCTGGGCCTAAATATATGCCAATGGACTGTTGCAGTGGTGGCTGATGTGAAGCCTGATTCTCTGCTATGACATGCAGACTGATTCTCTGCTGACATGAAGACAGATTCTCTGTTACGTGACCTCTCTCCTGATTCTCTGCTGACATGAAGCCAGATTCTCTGTTACGGGACCTCTCTCCTCTGCCTGGGTGCCGGGGCCTAAATATCTGAGAATGGACTGTTCCAGTGGTGGGTGACATGAAGCCAGATTCTTTGCTATGGGACCTCTCTCCAATTGATATTGGTTAATTTTTATTTATTTTATTTTTATTCATTTCCCTATCCATATTTGTTTGCAGGGGATTTACCTACATGTTGCGGCCTTTTGCAGACCTCTAGTTCTTTCCTGGGCTGTTTTACTGCCTTTTTAGTGCCGAAAAGTTCGGGTCCCCATTGACTTCAATGGGGTTCGGGTTCGGGTCGAAGTTCGGATCGGGTTCGGATCCCGAACCCGAACACTTCCGGGAAGTCCGGCCGAACTTCTCGAACCCGAACATCCAGGTGTCCGCTCAACTCTAATTAAAATTTAATTTTTCTCAGCAATGTGGGCACATATGATCCTGGGACCAACACAGATGCCTTCAGCTGTTAAGTGCACATGCAACAGGTCAGCCAGTTTAAGAGGTACAGATCTGCTGACAGATGCTATTTAAGGAATTTGAGCCTCCTTTAAAAAAAAAAATTCATTTTATTTTTTTTGGAGAAGAGAATGATATGGGAAAAACAACACAACATTCTGTGATGATAAATGTAATGATAAAAAAAGAAACCACTGAAAATGACGTGTTTGTAGTGCATTACATTTTGCAACTTTCTATTGGCCAACATATAGCATCTGGCCATTGCATTTTTTTACTCAGAAAACAGAAAAAATGCTGACAAAAAAGGGGTGTTTATTTAAAAAAAAGTATGTGTCCAACCACCTTAATAATTTTCAAAATAGGAAAGAATGCAGTTGGTTATATTTGTCCCAGTCTGTTTTATTATTTTAGGCTGATAATTTCAAATTTGCTTAGTGTTTAGGCCGTCTTCATCTGTTCATCTGTTCAGTTGATTACTTGTACAGTAGTCTCACTTCTGTACTTAATGGACTTAATAGAGGAAATACACTCATACGCTTCATTAGCTGGGTTGTGAAATTAGTGCAGTACCTTTATGTTTTTTTTTTTACATATATTTCTTAGCCTTTCTGCTTGAGCTCATTGAATGAGTTTGGAAGCCTTCCAGGGGACTTGTAGCCTTTCTTAATCAAACCACTAATCGAAGTTTCGAAAATTTCATTTGAGAAAATATATTCTGCAATATGTTACTTAACTTGGTTTACTATGTTGCCTAATGCACACATTACCATTTACATAGATTTACACTGAAACATCATTTTATAGTTTATTTCTGTGTAACTCTTACCATCAAGGGCCGACATACCATGTGTGTAACCTCTACAGCTGCACAAAAGATCAGTAGATAAGGAGGACAACTATAATCTTAAGAGCAGATTTTCATTGTAAAGACCCTACCACATGATTTCCTGGCCAATCAGCTGCCGATCAGCCAATGAAAGAGCAATTGGCTGATTATTAGCAGCACATCTCCCTCTGTAATCTGCCAATAATGAATTGAAGAGTATGAGAGAGGAACAACTGCAGTGGCAATTGTTCCTCTCGCATTCAGTCTGCATTCAGCTGTGTAATCAGGCTGGCAGAAATAAACGCCAATGGATGTGTTTATCCATCAGTGCTCTCGGGCAGTGCGATAGGACCGTAAGGCCGGCTATACACATAAAATAGCTTTTGAATAAGTGTAAATTTGGCTGAAAGCTATCATTTCCAATCTACGTATGCAAATGCAAGCTGGGTTCAGCCAAGCTAATGTGTTTGTATTAGGAAGAGGGGGAGGAATCTGCTGTTGGACTTCTCTGGAAGCAGCTTAAAGGAGTGATCTTTGTAACAACAGATGCTGTGCACCACTGTTCCCCTGCTTACCGCCGCCATCCTGGGCGCTGTGTTCAGCAGTGATCTGCTGCCAGTGCTTCCCCATTCACCGCTGCAGTTCTGGGCTTGTCCTTGTAAGTACTCTTTGTTCTGGGATCCGCTCCACAGTTTCCTCTCAGCTCTGGCCACAGCATACTTGCTACTTGTTCGCTGCAGCATTTCCTTAAGGGCAAGCCCACATCAATTCCTGTGCTTTATGAGTTAGATCACATGACCTCGCTGAGGAATCCTAAGCCTTCTGCACGTATATGATTGGCTCAGCCCCCTTCCCAAATGCCTGAGCGCCAAGGTCCTTGAGTCCTGCTAGGTTGCTGGTAACTCTGCTTGTGTTCCTGTGTACCTGACTTTTGCTTGTGTTTCAGGATTCCGCTACCTGTTTGATCCCTGCCTGCTTGTCTTGACTCTCCTGTTGCCGACCCAGATTGCCTGACCTGTACCTGTGTCACCTGCCCTGACCTATTGCTTGGTTGACTTTGCCTCTGCCTCATCCTTCGGTCCTGCACTGTTTCTTCTGGGTATGAATCGGCCTGCTGACTACGTCTGTTGCTCAGGTACCTCCTGGTCTGCCTGGACCAGCTGCCTTGTGTGCTAATCCTCCTCAAGAGCTAGCAACCTTGTGTTCCCCTCGGGAAACTCTATCCCCACCATCAGGGGTACTGTGGAGTTCAAGGGGTTCACTTAGACAAAGCCCTTAAGGGAGGTAGTACACATGGCACAATGGGTTCACACCTGCTGGTTCGTGACAGTATGCTGAGGCCATGGACCCCGCTGGTCACCCCAAGCCTGTAGTTCAGAAACTGTTATGTGAAATAAGGCGTCAGAGCGAATGTCAGGATGTCATGATGCAGTTCATGCAAAATGTCACTTAGGGTATTGCATTTTGTAATGTAAAAAAATAAAACGTTAAAACGTAACATTTTTGCAGACTTTGCAGTGATGTAAAAGATATATATGCCACATTTCAAGAAGATTGGATAATATTTAGAGGTTGCACACTTTGATCAGTTTTGCAAAATTAGGCAAAAAAATATGATTTTTCAATGTTAATTACTTTTATTGAGAAAACTAGAAATCACAAACTTAAAATAATATTAAAACTAGACACTAAGATTAATAGGTAGTGTGATAGGAAAAACATGTGTTATATTAATCAAGAATTTTTTTTGTTGTTCGTTTCTGACCGATTCGTTAAACTTTTTTTATCAGAGCAATTCCTATTTCTGCGGTATCATTGACCACCTTAAGAGCGTTCACATGGCTTCTTAGAGAATCACTGCAGTATTCTGTCACGTTGTGGATTCCAAACAATTCAAAGAATGTCTTTTATTAGTAACGAAATAGTATTTTCCTTCGCAAACTAGATTTTTACCCTCTAATCGTTTCATTTCCTTTTTTCCTTTTTCTTTGCAGGTTTGGTTTCAAATTTTTTTGTCATATTTTCCTTGACAGCCTGAGTAATGTGTTCATCTAAAAAAGCCAATCCTACGTTTACCAAAGGTGTCTCTTAGCAACTGAGACCACTTTTTTTTTATGTCTGAATCTGGGTAAGATCTCATTTTTGGAGCCCATCGACCTACAATTGCCTCGTGCAAAAAGCGAACATATATGAGGCTGGCAGAATGTGCAACCCGTTTCATTCCTTTCAATTCTCGTTAAGGAATATTCAACTGTTTAGTGAAGAGGACAATTTCAAGCGCATATATTGCCTTTGCCATCCACCTTGCTTGAAGCATAGCCCCTGGGTTTTTAGACCAACCTCCTAGGTACATGAGTGAGAGTAGTAGTAAAAGTGATCAATGTGTGCAACCCCTAAATACTATCCAATCTTCTTAAAATGTGGCATATATATCTTTTACATCACTGAGACTCGGGCGTAAGCAAAGTCAAATGACAATCACATCTTTGGAAAAATGAAACACCCTAATGTCACTGCTGGTCTGGATGCCAGCTCTTCTCCTGCTACTGCAGGGTCGCCAGTCGCTGCTACCCCTGCAATACCTTTATTGGTGAATCCGGATTTCTGTGCTGCTGGTGTGCAACTCCCTCTGACATCACGTTATGGTGAAGATTCAAAAACTTGTTGTGGCTTCCTGAACCAGTGCTTGATCCACTTTGAGTTGCATGGGCAGAGGTTTCCCACTGAGCGGTCTAAGGTTGCCTTCATTGTGTCCCTGCTGTCTAACGAGGTCCTTGTTTGGGCAAATTCTAATTGGGAACATGGATGTCCAGAGAACACTAATCTACAGTCTTTTCAGTCTTCCTTCTGGCTGGTCTTTGAAGAGCCTTGCTGCATGTCCTCTGCTGCATCAGCTCTACTGCGTCTACGACAGGGTTCCTCTTCTGTGGGTCAGTACGCCATCCAGTTTTATACACTGGATGCTAAACTTGCATGGAACAATGAGGCTCAACTGGCGGTGTTATTGAAAGGCCTTTCTGACCGGATTAAGGATTAGCTGGTTGCGACTGTCCGTCTATTCTGAATGACTTGATCACCTTGGCCACACGGATAGATATGCATTTCTGGGAACATTCTAAGGAGGTCCCATGCACCAGAAGATCACCTCGCTTGGCTCTATCCTTCCAGGGCCCGGTTCTTCCTCTATTGTCCACCCCATCTGAAGAGCCCATGCAAATGGAACTCCTTCAATTGTCTGACCAGGAAAGTTTATGCATCAAAGCAGAGAGGCAAGGCCCACTTTGCAAGTAATTGTCCACAGAAGCTGGGAAACGCCAATGTCTAGGATCAGTTGGAGAGATGGTCCTAGACATGGAGAAGTTGTCTCCAAAACTTTCAGTTCTGGTGACTCTCTTACAAGGGAGTCACACTGTTTGTGTCTGAATTCTTGGACTCTGGGTCAGCCAGTAACTTCATTCAGCAAGCTCTGGTCCATCAGTACTGGCTTCCTACCATCCGTATAGAAAGTCCTTTGTCAGTGGCTTCCATAAATGGAATGCTACTTCCCGAACCTGTACTTTGTCATCAGTAAGAAAGAGGCCGAGACCCTGCCTCCTCATTGTCGTCCATATGATTGTCTGATTGACTTTATGCCTGGTGCCACTCCTCCTCGTGGTCGAGTCACCCACTCTAGCTTCCCGAGACCCAAGCAATGTCTGATTACATCAAGGAGAATCTCGAGAGGGGGATTATCCGGAAATATCCTTCGCCAGCCGGTGCCGGGTTCTTGTTTGTGCAGAAAAAGATGGATCCTCACGGCCCTGTTTCAACTATTGAGGTCTGAATAAGGTCACTCTAAAGAATCAATACACTTTTCTGTTAATCTCTGAATTCTTTGACAGGAGAGTCACAAAATTAGACCTGCCTGTTGCATACAACCCAACAAAAGGGCGATGAGTGGAAGACGCGTGACGGTCACTACAAGTATCTTATCATGCCCTTTGGTCTGTGCAATGCTCCCGCTGTATTCCAGGAGTTGGTAAACGATATTTTCCAGAACCTGTTCTATGTCTGCATGATAGTGTATCTGGATAATATACTGATCTATTCTCCAAATTTGACCACTCATCGGAGGCATGTACATTTAATTTTGCAGAGAGAATCGACTTTATGCCAAACTCAAGAAATGCATCTTTAAAAGATCTACCATACCGTTCCTTGGATACATCATCTCGGATATCAGGTTGCAGCTTGATCCTGAAAAATTTAATGCAGTAATGGACTGGCCCCACACAGGATCTTCATGCCATACAGTGCTTCCTTGGATTTGCTAATTTCTATTGTCAGTTCATCCCGAATGTTGCATCTCTTACATCTCCGATCTCCGCTCTGACTAAGAAAGGGGTGAAAGTCCGGACTCCTGAGGCTGAAGTTGCCTTCATCCAATTAAAGAGGTCTATTGCTTCTGCACCTGTTCTGTGTCAGCCCGATGTCTCCTGCCAATTCTTTTTAGAAGTGAACACCTCCTCCATACGAGACAGTGCTGTTTTACTACAGAACGGTTCCAAGGGCAAGATGTTTACTTGAGATATTTCTCCAAGCTCTTCTCCCCTGCTGTGAGGAATTACTGTATAGATATATATGATAGAGAGCTTCTGGCCATAAAAGTTGCCTTGGAGGAGTGGCGTTATCTATTGGAGGGGGCCAAGTATTCGGTGATAATCTTCACCAACCACAATATCATATCTGCAAATGGCTCAGCGTCTGAACCCTCGCCAAGCCAGATGGGCACTCTTCTCCTGTTTTGATTTTGAGCTTCACTTCCACCTGGCCAATAAGAACATCAAGGCAGATGCTTTGTCTCGGTAATTTGACTTCTCTGACCAGCAGGAGGAACCCCAGTACATTGTAGAATCTGCTCGTTTGATCATCGTGGCTCCTGTCCTGGTCAAAGACATCCCTCCCGGGAGGACATTCGTGCTGTCTGACAAGAAAAAACATATTCTAGCCTGAGGGCACAATTCCAATCTGCCTGGTCACCCAGGGATTCGGAAGACCTTAGAACTTTGTCACGCCACTACTGGTGTCCCACTCTGCCTAAGGATGTGCATGAATACATGTCTGCCTGCACCGTCTGTGCTCAGAATAAAGTCTCCAGGACCAAACTACCCAGGCTGTTGTTACCTCTTCCTGTTCCCCATGCCCCATGGCAACACATTGCCATGGATTATGTTACGGATCTGCCCTATTCTGCCGGATGTACAGCTATCAGGGTGGTTGTGGACCAGTTTGCCAAGATGGCGTTCATTTGGCTGGACTGCCCTCAGCTGCTGAACTTGCTAAACTGTTTGTGAAAGACATATTCGGCTTGCATGGACTACCTTGACATATTGTTTCCGATCGTGGAGTCCAGTTCACCTCTCAGCTCTGGAGAGCTCTTTGCCGGCTGCTCAAAATTGAGTTAGACTTCTCTTCCGGTTATCATTCCCAGACCAACGGGCAAATAGAGCGGCTCAATCAAATATTAGAGAACTATCTCTGGCATTTTTTTTTTCGGTTCAACTCGACAACTTGGTAAAATTGCTACCTTGGGCTGAGTTCTCCTATAATAACCAGTCTAGTGAGTCTAATGGATCCTCTCCATTCTATTTCATTTATGGACAACACCCTCATACTTCTCTACCTGTTCCTACATCTTCTGGGATACCTGCTGCGGAATCCTCTTTTGGGGATTTTTTGAAGATTTGGCGTGACACCAAGGACTGCATCAACAAAGCAGTGACTCACACGAAAACAAATGAAGACAAGAGAGGAAGAAAACTGCTTCAGTTCTAGCCAGAAGATAAGATATGGCTCTCCTCTAAAAATATCTGCTTAAGGGTTCCCAGTTTCAAGTTTGCTCCTAGATTGATCCTAGACCCTTTGAAATATTGAGGACGATCAATGAAGTGAAATAAAAGTTACATCTGCCTCTCTCTCTGCATATTGCTTTTTTTCTTTTCAAGTATATTTTTATTAATTTTCACATTATAGTTAAATAAACATTAGTATAAAGATAGTTACACATAACAAACGTCAGCTTGTATTTATCACAACAACAAATCGCTCTGACAGACTGCTTCTCCTAAGATCAAAGTTGAGGAAGTGACGTGGAGTGATCTATCAGAGAAAGTTGATGTGACAAATTTTGTTGTAAAGCGATAATAATGACAGATGAGCCAACCGAAGCTGACGAAGTGAAATTTAATCCGAATTTCAGGAAAAATATAATTCGCACGAAGCCGAATTTCCTCGCGCTTCGTGGTAATGAATCTCATTTTTTCATAAAATGGCTGCTGCACATGTCAGGACATGGAGAAAGGAACTCTGGGAAGGCGGGATCACCCATAATACAATGCATGCAGCCAATCGGCAGCCAGCCAGCCCTGTGATGTCTCAGCCCTATAAATAGCGTCAGCCATCTTAGATTCTGCCATTTACCAGTGTACTTACTGAAGGGAGAGATCTCAGCAGGCGCTAGTGACAGTGTTAGAAAAAACTTCATTGTACTAAAAAAACAATTTACAAGTGCAGGAAAAGATTATTCAAGGTGTAGGGAAAGGATAGGGAGGAATCATTCCACAGCATTCATGTTGAACAGGGTTCACTAGGGAGGTTACAGCCTGGGGAATAGGACCAATCCTATTACACCTTGCTGCACTGACTGGGGATCCAAATTGCCATTATACAGCTCTAATTCCATCAAACCATTTCCATTAGGGTGCAAGTGCTGTTTGAAACAGGCATTAACAGGGTTTATTACAAGGGAATGATTCTACAGTACATGATGAGGAGAGCTGGTATTGCGAGCGGTTAGGCTCCTGACTCAGAGATGGTTGAGGAGGACATCAGTGACGTGCAGACAATACTTCATGATGATGATGTAGCTGATCGCACTTGGGAGCCGGGTGACGAAGGGGCTTCAATATTTTTTTCTTTATAAAATAATGTAATATTATAAAATCCAGTGTCTACATGATGAATCTGCAGCGTGGGGGCCCCATGTGGCTTCTACACACTTTCTAAATAATCCTTCCGCAGGGTGAATAGATGCTTTGTCTTCTCATTGTTTGTAGCTACTAGAGGCCTGTTCATGCCAGGCAGGTTCCCCCAGAAGTATCTGGCTTGATGATTAGGGGTACAGATAAGACAATCTGTCACAAAGACCGGGATCGTCGAACGGTGTGTTGTCTTCCAGGCGCTCGAGTTCGAGACATTGTGGATCGGGGTGACAGATAACTGGGAGGGGCTGGAGAAGATCCAGTGGTCATGGTCCATATCGGAACCAATGACAGAGTTAGAAGAAGGTGGAGCGTCCTTAAAAATTATTTTAGGGATTTAGGTCAAAAGCTTAGGGCAAGGACCTCAAAGGTAGTATTTTCAAAAATACTACCTATACCACGAGCCACACAAAAAAGGCAGCGGGAGATTAGAGCGGTTAACAAGTTGTTCAAGAACTGGTGTAAGAAGGAGAGGTTTGGGTTACTGGAGAACTGGGCCGACCTCTCTTGGATACAGGCTCTATCGTAGGGATTGGCTGCACTTCAATGGTGATGGGGCAGCTGTGTTGGGGAAGAAAATGGCTAGAAGGTTGGAGGTGTTTAAACTAGGGACTGGGGGAGGGTAATTATGTTATATGATGGGAAGATAGTGCAGATACAGACCGGGGGCAAGGTAATGGTTCTGGGGGAGAAAAAGAAGGACTAGAACAGCTCAGAAGGAAAAGTGTAGGGTAAAAAAATACACATAAACCTCTTAAATGTACAGTACAGACCAAAAGTTTGGACACACCTTCTCATTCAAAGAGTTTTCTTTATTTTCATGACTATGAAAATTGTAGATACACACTGAAGGCATCAAAACTATGAATTAACACATGTGGAATTATATACATAACAAAAAAGTGTGAAACAACTGAAAATATGTGATATTCTAGGTTCTTCAAAGTAGCCACCTTTTGCTTTGATTACTGCTTTGCACACTCTTGGCATTCTCTTGTTGAGCTTCAAGAGGTAGTCACCTGAAATGGTTTTCACTTCACAGGTGTGCCCTATCAGGTTTAATAAGTGGGATTTCTTGCCTTATAAAAGGGGTTCAGACCATTAGTTGCCTTGTGGAGAAGTCAGGTGGATACACAGCTGATAGTCCTACTGAATAGACTGTTAGAATGTGTATTATGGCAAGAAAAAAGCAGCTAAGTAAAGAAAAACGAGTGGCCATCATTACTTTAAGAAATGAAGGTCAGTCAGTCCGAAAAATTGGGAAAACTTTGAAAGTGTCCCCAAGTGCAGTCACAAAATCCATCAAGCGCTACAAAGAAACTGGCTCAAATGCGGACCACCCCAGGAGAGGAAGACCAAGCGTCACCTCTTCTGCGGAGGATAAGTTCATCCGAGTCACCAGCCTCAGAAATCGCAGGTTAACAGCAGCTCAGATTAGAGACCAGGTCAATGCCACACAGAGTTCTAGCATCTAGCAGCAGACACATCTCTAGAACAACTGTTAAGAGGAGACTGTGTGAATCAGGCCTTCATGGTAGAATATCTGCTAGGAAACCACTGCTAAGGACAGGCAACAAGCAGAAGAGACTTGTTTGGGCTAAAGAACACAAGGAATGGACATTAGACCAGTGTAAATCTGTGCTTTGGTCTGATGAGTCCAAATTTGAGATCTTTGGTTCCAACAACCGTGTCTTTGTGCGACGCAGAAAAGGTGAACGGATGGACTCTACATGCCTGGTTCCCACCGTGAAGCATGGAGGAGGAGGTGTGATGGTGTGGGGGTGCTTTGCTGGTGACACTGTTGGGGATTTATTCAAAATTGAAGGCATACTGAACCAGCATGGCTACCACAGCATCTTGCAGCGGCATGCTATTCCATCCGGTTTGCTTTTAGTTGGACCATCATTTATTTTTCAACAGAACAATGACCCCAAACACACCTCCAGACTGTGTAAGGGCTATTTGACCATGAAGGAGAGTGATGGGGTGCTGCGCCAGATGACCTGGCCTCCACAGTCACCGGACCTGAACCCAATCAAGATGGTTTGGGGTGAGCTAGACTGCAGAGTGAGGGCAAAAGTGGCAACAAGTGCTAAGCATCTCTGGGAACTCCTTCAAGACTGTTGGAAGACCATTTCAGGTGACTACCTCTTGAAGCTCATCAAGAGAATGCCAAGAGTAGTGCAAAGCAGTAATCAAAGCAAAAGGTGGCTACTTTGAAGAACCTAGAATATCACATATTTTCAGTTGTTTCACACTTTTTTGTTATGTATATAATTCCACATGTGTTAATTTATAGTTTTGATGCCTTCAGTGTGAATCTACAATTTTCATAGTCATGAAAATAAAGAAAACTCTTTGAATGAGAAGGTTTGTGCCTACTTTTGGTCTGTACTGTATGTATACTAATGCCAGAAGCCTGACCAATAAAATTGGGGAACTGGAATTTGTGATGTGTGAGAAGGACTGTGACACAGTGAGAATAACTGAGACATAGCTGGATGATAGCTAGGACTAGTGATTGCCTTGCGGTTTGCCCGGCGGTCGGTTTGCGATAAATTTTGCTTGTTTGCAATTCGCCGAACATGCAAACATATGGCAACATTACATTGTGAAGAACTTTGACCCATGACACATCCATCAGGTGGAACAGGACAGCCAATTGAAAAGTTACAGCACATGGACATATCTATCCCCTACCTTATAAACAAACCCGATCTGGCCGCCATTTTACATTCAGTCTTTTGTCAGTGTAGGGAAAGGTTGCTGTATGGAGCATGGACAGACTGTTAGGGACAAAAACGCTACCAAATAGGTCCACAAAAGTTCTTTTTAAGGACTGGTATAGGTGTACTATTGATAGGTGGGGTGTAACACACTTATAATATACTTTCTAACATAGAAAGCATATTATAGTGGATTTGTATTGTGCAGCGGTGGTGAGCGGTTCTGAAGCGATACTGCAGCTACACAGAGTGACAAACGCAATTAGAAAAAATAATTATAATTGTTGTGATATACCAGTCGCCCCTCCCAAAAAACTGATAGAAGCGGGAGTTATATACCAATAATATACTTTCTATATAGGGCATTTGGGTACAGCAGCATTTGTTTGCTGTTTTGCTGCGTTCCCTATGCTACACACAGTGACAAACGGTATTGGAAAAAATAATTATAACTGGTGTGATATACCAGTCGCCCCCCCAAAAAAACTGATTGAAGCAGGGGTGTTATATACTAATAATATACTTTCTTATAGACAAGGTGGCAAATCATAATGAGGTGGTTATTATGGGGGACTTCAACTACCTATATATAGACTGGGAAACTGAAACTTGTACAGTATATTGCATAAAGGAAACAGGTTCTTGGCAATAACCAAAGACCATTACCTTTCCCTACTGGTTCAGGACCCGACTAGACGGATGGCTATACTTGATTTAGTATTAACCCATAGACCTGACAGAACAACAGATGTGCAGGTCAGGGGACACCTGGGAAATAGTGACCATAAAGTAATAACCTTCCAATTATCATTCAAAAAAGTGTTTCTTCAGGGAGGAACAAAAATACCAAACTTCAAAGAAGCTAAATTTAGCCAACTAAGAGAGGCCATGGGCCTAACTAACTGTGACAAAGTACTCAAAAATAAAAATACAGCCACAAAATGGGATATTTTTTAAAACATCCTAAAATCTAATTGTGAGAGGTACATACCTTATGGGAATAAAAGGTTAAGGAACAAGAAAAAAACAATGTGGATAAATAGAACTGTAAAGAAAGCAATAAATGAGAAAAAAAAGTGAGCATTTAAATCACTAAAACAGGAGGGTGGCGAGAAAGCACTGAAAATCTATAAGGGGAAAAATACAATATGTAAAAAACAAAAAAAATGCAGCTAAACTAGAGGCCAAAGAGAGCAAAACTAACCCTAAAATGTTCTTTGATTGCATAAATGGTAAAAAGTATAAATCTGAAGGTGTCGGCTGTCTACACAGTAATGAAGGGAAAGTTGCAGAGAGCGATGAGGAGAAAGCAAAGATATTAAATATTTTTTACTCCACTGTATTCACTAAATAAAATAAACTGTCAGGTGAAATTCAGAATCTAAAAGTTAATTCCCCATTAAAAGTGCCCTCTCTGACCCAGGAAGAAGTACATACAGCGGCGTCTAATAAAGATTAAAATAACAGAATTAAGTAATGTCATAGCCAGACCCTTTTTTCTGATACTAAAGGATTCTATACTGACAGGGAGTATTCCACAAGATTGGTGCATAGCAAATGTGGTGTCAATATTCAAAAAGGGTCTAAAAATAGAGCCCCAAAACTATAGGCCAGTAAGTTTAACATCAGTCGTGTGTAAACTGTTTAAAGAGTTGCTATCTTGGAGTACCTCAATGAAAATAAGCAAATAACGGCACATCAGCATGGATTTTTGAGGGATCTGTCATGTCAAACTAATTTAGTCAGTTTCTATGAGGAGGTAAGTTCTAGACTTGACAGCGGCGAATCAATGGATGTTTGGACTTCTCCAAAGCATTTGACACTGTACCGCATAAAAGGATAGTATTAGTGTTGATCAAGCACCAAAGTGCTCGGGTGTTTGGGTGCTCGGGTCGAACACCTCGGGATAATCAGGTGCTCTACTGAGCACCTGAGCACAATGGGAGTCAATGGGAGAACCCGAGCATTAAACCAGTTACCCCCTGCTCGGAAGAGGGGAGGGTATCTGGTTCATAGTAAAAGGTCAGAAATTGATGTAAACACCACGAAATGGTTCGGGAACAGCATGGGGAGGATGTCTGGATTCATCTTTGACTCCCAGGTCGCTGCTGGGAATGTTGTTGTCCGAGTAGTACGCCACTTTTATAGACGGACAATAATACGAACCAAACCGAAGATAAAATCGATTTTAGAAGGAAAATTGATAGGAAAACATTCTTTCCTATATATTTACTTGTATATAAAGTGAAAGTGCTGCCAAAAATTACAAGGAAGAGGCACTCTGATACAACCTGTATATCACATAATTGAGGGCCTCATTCACATTGTGGTGCAATTGTTCAGATAGTGGGACTCCTACACTCATAAAGCCTATGCACTTAGTGAAAGGGCTGCCAAAAATTACAAGGAATCGGCACTCTAATACACCCTTTATTCCACATAAAGGAGGGCATTATACACCCTTGGAAAATTTGGATTGGTGGCCTGCTGGTGACCATCAAAAACAGGAGCAAGGGCCTGCTGATGACCCTCTAAAACATTATGGGCGAGGGCCTGCTGCTTATCTGACCATCTAAAACATCAGGGGTGAGGGTCTGCTGCAGAGTTGACTCTCTAAAACATTAGGGACGAGTGCCTGCTGCTGAGATAACCATTGAAAAAATGATGGGCGATGGCCTGCAGGTGAACTGACCCTGTAAAACATTATGGTTGAGGGCCTGCTTGTGAGATGACCCTCAAAAACATTATATGCGAGGGCCTGCTGGTGAGCTGACCTTCTAAAACATTACATGCAAGTGCCTGCAGGTGAGCTGAGCCTCTAAAAGATTGTAGGTGAGGGCCTGCTGGTGAGCTGACCCTCTAAAACATTATGTACGAGGGCCTGCAGGTGAGCTGACCCTCTAAAGGATTGTAGGTGAGGGCCTGCTGGTGAGCTGACCCTCTAAAATGTTAGGAGCGAGGGAAGACTAATAAGCATGTTAATATGACAGAAGAGGAGGAGGATGAGAAAAGGAAGATTGAACCATATACCCTTTTTTGTGGTGGAAGGGGTGCATGGGAATACATTGTATTCAGTACATAAAAAAATAACACATTTAAAGTGCCTTTATTTTCAGCTTTCCTCTGGTGGAGTGGAGAAGTCAGGGGCAATCCAGGCCTTGTTCATTTTTATAAGAGTCAACCTGTTAGCATTTTCAGTTATTATGCCCCCAGCAGCACTAAATACCCACTCTGACAAAACACTTGCGGCAGAGAAGGCCAGCTCCTCTAAGGCGTAGAGCGCCAGTTCATGTCACGTGTCAAGCTTGGATACCCAGTAGTTGTAAGTCACAGAGGGATCAATGAGGACGCTGAAACGGTCTGCTACGTACTCCTTCACCATCTTCCAAAATGTTTCTTTCCTTGTGACACTAGGCCGCGCATCAGGGTGAGGGTGCTGGCTGGGTGTCATGAAACTGTCCTAGGCTTTGGAGAGTGTTGCCCTGCCTCTGTTGGAACTGCTGTGTGTTCCCCTCGTCTCCCGCCCTCGGTTGCCCAAGGAAATACGTACTCTGCCACTAGCGTTGTCAGCTAGAAAGTTTTGGAACAATTTTTCCACAAGGACCTTCTGGTATTGCACCATTTTGCTCGTCCTCTTCACCAGAGGAATGAGAGATGAGAAGTTCTCTTTGTAGCGGTGGGTTGAGAGGGGCATACAACCAGTATTCCGTGTTGTCTAAAATGCGTATAACGCACAGCCTACCATGAAGTCAGCCATGTGTGCCAGAGTCCCAACAGGCAAAACTTTGCTGTCGTCATCAGGAGGATGAATCCCAATCTCCTCATCCTCTTCCTCCTCTTCTGCCTATCCACGCTGAATTGATGGAATTCAAATTCCATGGGTTCTACCCTCTGTAGCAGAGGCAACCATCTCCTGCTCCTCCTTCTCCTCATCATCATCATCCAATTTGCGCTGAGAAGACGAACTGTGTAATGTCTTCTCCCCATTTCCACCTCTTCCACATGCAAAGCGTCAGCCTTAATTGTGAGCAGCGAGCGTTTGAGTAGACACAGAAGTGGGATGGGGATGCTGATAATAGCGTTATCGCCGCTCACCATCTGTGTTGATTCCTCAAAGTTTCTTTAAACCTCAAAGAGGTCAGACATCCATGCCTACTCCTCACTTGTGAAGAGCGGAAGCTGACTAGAAAAGGCAATGACCATGTTGCAGCTGGTATTCCACTACTGCCCTCTGCTGCTCACAAAGCCTGGCCAACATGTGGAACTTCGATTTCCAGCGCATGCTCACGTCGCACAACAGTCGGTGAGCTGACAATTGTAAGCGCTGCTGCCGCATTGACAGACCGGCGGAAGCTGTCAATGACTTACGGAAATGGGCATACACGCTGCGCACATTCACCAATAGCTCAGGCAAATTGGGGTAGGTTTTTTGAAACTGCTGAACCACTAAGTTGAAGATATGGGCTAGGCATGGGATGTGTGTGATCTTGCCGAGCTCCAAAGCCGCCACCAAGTTACGGCCATTATCAGATACAACCATACCTGATTCTAGGTTGTGTGGCGAGAGCCACAGCTCAGTCTGGTCTCTTATCCCCTGCCAAAGCTCTGCGGCGGTGTGCTGTTTGTCACCTAAGCAGATCAGCTTATGCATGGCCTGTTGACGCTTCCCCACTGCAGTGCTACACTGCTTCCAGCTACGACTGATGGCTGACTGGTGCTGCAAGAGGATAATTCTGAGGTGGAAGTAGAGGATGAGGCGGAGGAGTAGTGGGGGTTCGAGCCACTAACGTAGGTGGTGGTGGAAACCCTGATGGAATTAGGGCCCGCAATCCTTGGCGTCGGTAGCACCTGTGCCATCCCAGGGTACAGCTCGCTCCCCGCCTCCACAAAGTTCACCCAAAAAAGTACACTGGATGTCACTGATATTTTTTGGATGTGCACGTTATACAGGAGATGTAGCACAGCTAATGTCACTGTCCGCAGCAGACACCGTCTATAGAAAAAGTACACTGGATGTCACAGATATTTTTGGGATGTGCACACGTTACACAGGAGAAATACTGCAGATAATGTCGCTGATGTCTGCAGCGGCTAATATAAAATTACAGGGAATGTCACAGGTATTTGGGATGCGCTCCTGTTACACAGGAGAAATTCCGCAGATAATGTCGCTGATGTCAGCAGAAGCTAATATAAAATTACAGGGAATGTCACAGGTATTTGGGATGTGCACAGGTTACACAGGAGAAATACTGCAGATAATGTCGCTGATGTCAGCAGCGGCTAATATAAAATTACAGGGAATGTCAAAGGTATTTGGGATGTGGAAACATTACACAGGAGATGTAGCGCAGCTAATGTCACTGTCCGCAGCAGACACCATCTACAGAAAAAGTACATTGGATGTCATCGATATTTTTGGGATGTGCACGCGTTACACCGGAGAAATACCACAGATAATGTTGCTGATGTCGGCAGCGGCTAATATAAAATTACAGGGAATGTCACAGGTATTTGGGATGTGCACATGTTACACAGGAGAAATACAGCAGAAAATGTCGCTGATGTCAACAGCGGCTAATATAAAATTACAGGGAATGTCACAGGTATTTGGGATGTGCACATGTTACACAGGAGTAATACAGCAGAAAATGTCGCTGATGTCAGCAGAAGCTAATATAAAAATACAGGGAATGTCACAGGTATTTGGGATGTGGAAACGTTACACAGGAGATGTAACCCAGGTAATGTCACTGTCCGCAGAGGACACCATCTACGAAAAAAGTACACTGGATGTCACTGATATTTTTTGGATGTGCACATGTTACACAGGAGATGTAGCACAGCTAATGTCACTGTCCGCAGCCGACACCGTCTACAGAAAAAGTACACTGGATGTCACAGATATTTTTGGGATGCTCACACGTTACACAGGAGAAATACCACAGAGAATGTAGCTGATGTCAGCAGTGGGTAACTAGGGATGAGCGAACTCGAACTGTATAGTTCGGGTTCGTACCGAATTTTGGGGTGTCCGTGACACGGACCCGAACCCGGACATTTTCGTAAAAGTCCGGGTTCGGGTTCGGTGTTCGTCGCTTTCTTGGCGCTTTTGTGACGCTTTCTTGGCGCTTTTTGAAAGGCTGCAAAGCAGCCAATCAACAAGCGTCATACTACTTGCCCCAAGAGGCCATCACAGCCATGCCTACTATTGGCATGGCTGTGATTGGCCAGAGCACCATGTGACCCAGCCTCTATTTAAGCTGGAGTCACATAGCGCCGCCCGTCACTCTGCTCTGATTAGCGTAGGGAGAGGTTGCGGCTGCGACAGTAGGGCGAGATTAGGCAGATTAACTCCTCCAAAGGACTTGATTAACTGATCGATCTGCAGCTGTGGATCATTGAGCTGCTGATCCTCAATTGCTCACTGTTTTTAGGCTGCACAGACCGTTTGTCAGTCTCATTTTTCTGGGGTGATCGGCGGCCATTTTGTGTCTTGTGGTGCGCCAGCACAAGCTGCGACCAAGTGCATTTAACCCTCAATGGTGTGGTTGTTTTTTGGCTAAAGCCTACATCAGGGTGAAGCTGTCACACCAAGTGCATTTAACCAGCAATAGTCTGTTCATTTTTTGGCCATATACAAAATCAGGGGCAAGCTGCGCCTGTCACCAAGTGCATTTAACCCTCAATGGTGTGGTTGTTTTTTGGCTAAAGCCTACATCAGGGTGAAGCTGTGACACCAAGTGCATTTAACCAGCAATAGTCTGTTCATTTTTTGGCCATATACAAAATCAGGGGCAAGCTGCGCCTGTCACCAAGTGCATTTAACCCTCAATGGTGTGGTTGTTTTTTGGCTAAAGCCTACATCAGGGTGAAGCTGTCACACCAAGTGCATTTAACCAGCAATAGTCTGTTTATTTTTTGGCCATATCCCAGTCTAATTCTGTCACTAAATCCATACCGGTCACCCAGCGCCTAAATACTAGGCCTCAAATTTATATCCAGCTAAATCTGTCCCTAGTGCTGTAGCTGGGCGAGTTATTTAGTGTCCGTTCAAGCACATTTCTTGTTCTGGGTTGAAATACAATTCCCAATTTAGCAATTTCATAATTTAGTGGTTCCTGCTATATCAGAGCTATTTGAAATCTATCCCAAAAAGGGTATATAATATTGAAGGTGCACATTGGGTCATTCAGAATAACTTCACACACACCCGCTACTGTGTATTTCCAAGTCTAATTCTGTCACTAAACCCATACCTGTCACCCAGCGCCTAAATACTAGGCCTCAAATTTAAATCCCTCTAAATCTCTCGTTACCGCTGTACTGTTGTTGCTGGGCAAGATATTTAGTGTCCGTCAAAGCACATTTTTTGTTCTGGGTTGAAGTACAATTCCCAATTTAGCAATTTCATAATTTAGTGGTTCCTGCTATATCAGAGCTATTTGGAATCTATCCCTAAAAGGGTATATAATATTGAAGGTGCACATTGGGTCATTCAGAATAACTTCACACACACCCGCTACTGTGTATTTCCAAGTCTAATTCTGTCACTAAACCCATACCTGTCACCCAGCGCCTAAATACTAGGCCTCAAATTTAAATCCCTCTAAATCTCTCGTTACCGCTGTACTGTTGTTGCTGGGCAAGATATTTAGTGTCCGTCAAAGCACATTTTTTGTTCTGGGTTGAAGTACAATTCCCAATTTAGCAATTTCATAATTTAGTGGTTCCTGCTATATCAGAGCTATTTGGAATCTATCCCTAAAAGGGTATATAATATTGAAGGTGCACATTGGGTCATTCAGAATAACTTCACACACACCCGCTACTGTGTATTTCCAAGTCTAATTCTGTCACTAAACCCATACCTGTCACCCAGCGCCTAAATACTAGGCCTCAAATTTAAATCCCTCTAAATCTCTCGTTACCGCTGTACTGTTGTTGCTGGGCAAGATATTTAGTGTCCGTCAAAGCACATTTTTTGTTCTGGGTTGAAGTACAATTCCCAATTTAGCAATTTCATAATTTAGTGGTTTCTGCTATATCAGAGCTATTTGAAATCTATCCCTAAAAGGGTATATAATATTGAAGGTGCACATAGGGTCATTCAGAATAACTTCACACACACGCTTCTGTGCATTTCCAAGTCTAATTCTGTCACTAAATCCATACCGGTGACCCAGCGCCTAAATACTAGGCCTCAAATTTAAATCCCTCTAAATCTCTCGTTACCCACCGCTGTACTGTTGTTGCTGGGCAAGATATTTAGTGTCCGTCAAAGCACATTTTTTGTTCTGGGTTGAAGTACAATTCCCAATTTAGCAATTTCATAATTTAGTGGTTTCTGCTATATCAGAGCTATTTGAAATCTATCCCTAAAAGGGTATATAATATTGAAGGTGCACATAGGGTCATTCAGAATAACTTCACACACACGCTTCTGTGCATTTCCAAGTCTAATTCTGTCACTAAATCCATACCGGTGACCCAGCGCCTAAATACTAGGCCTCAAATTTAAATCCCTCTAAATCTCTCGTTACCCACCGCTGTACTGTTGTTGCTGGGCAAGATATTTAGTGTCCGTCAAAGCACATTTTTTGTTCTGGGTTGAAGTACAATTCCCAATTTAGCAATTTCATAATTTAGTGGTTTCTGCTATATCAGAGCTATTTGAAATCTATCCCTAAAAGGGTATATAATATTGAAGGTGCACATAGGGTCATTCAGAATAACTTCACACACACGCTTCTGTGCATTTCCAAGTCTAATTCTGTCACTAAATCCATACCGGTGACCCAGCGCCTAAATACTAGGCCTCAAATTTAAATCCCTCTAAATCTCTCGTTACCCACCGCTGTACTGTTGTTGCTGGGCAAGATATTTAGTGTCCGTCAAAGCACATTTTTTGTTCTGGGTTGAAGTACAATTCCCAATTTAGCAATTTCATAATTTAGTGGTTTCTGCTATATCAGAGCTATTTGAAATCTATCCCTAAAAGGGTATATAATATTGAAGGTGCACATAGGGTCATTCAGAATAACTTCACACACACGCTTCTGTGCATTTCCAAGTCTAATTCTGTCACTAAACCCATACCTGTCACCCAGCGCCTAAATACTAGGCCTCAAATTTAAATCCCTCTAAATCTCTCGTTACCGCTGTCCTGTTGTAGCTGGGAAAGTTATTTAGTGTCCGTCAAAGCACATTTTTTGTTCTGGGTTGAAGTACAATTCCCAATTTAGCAATTTCATAATTTAGTGGTTCCTGCTATATCAGAGCTATTTGAAATCTATCCCAAAAAGGGTATATAATATTGAAGGTGCACATTGGGTCATTCAGAATAACTTCACACACACCCGCTACTGTGTATTTCCAAGTCTAATTCTGTCACTAAACCCATACCTGTCACCCAGCGCCTAAATACTAGGCCTCAAATTTAAATCCCTCTAAATCTCTCGTTACCGCTGTCCTGTTGTAGCTGGGAAAGTTATTTAGTGCCCGTCAAAGCACATTTTTTGTTCTGGGTTGAAGTACAATTCCCAATTTAGCAATTTCATAATTTAGTGGTTCCTGCTATATCAGAGCTATTTGAAATCTATCCCAAAAAGGGTATATAATATTCAAGGTGCACATTGGGTCATTCAGAATAACTTCACACACACGCTTCTGTGCATTTCCAAGTCTAATTCTGTCACTAAATCCATACCGGTCACCCAGCGCCTAAATACTAGGCCTCAAATTTATATCCCGCTGAATTTGAATACAATACATTGGGCCAAATAATATATTTGTTGTTGTGGTGAACCATAACAATGAGAAAAACATCTAGTAAGGGACGCGGACGTGGACATGGTCGTGGTGGTGTTAGTGGACCCTCTGGTGCTGGGAGAGGACGTGGCCGTTCTGCCACATCCACACGTCCTAGTGTACCAACTACCTCAGGTCCCAGTAGCCGCCAGAATTTACAGCGATATATGGTGGGGCCCAATGCCGTTCTAAGGATGGTAAGGCCTGAGCAGGTACAGGCATTAGTCAATTGGGTGGCCGACAGTGGATCCAGCACGTTCACATTATCTCCCACCCAGTCTTCTGCAGAAAGCGCACAGATGGCGCCTGAAAACCAACCCCATCAGTCTGTCACATCACCCCCATGCATACCAGGGAAACTGTCTCAGCCTCAAGTTATGCAGCAGTCTCTTATGCTGTTTGAAGACTCCGCTGGCAGGGTTTCCCAAGGGCATCCACCTAGCCCTTCCCCAGCGGTGAAAGACATAGAATGCACTGACGCACAACCACTTATGTTTCCTGATGATGAGGACATGGGAATACCACCTCAGCATGTCTCTGATGATGACGAAACACAGGTGCCAACTGCTGCGTCTTTCTGCAGTGTGCAGACTGAACAGGAGGTCAGGGATCAAGACTGGGTGGAAGACGATGCAGGGGACGATGAGGTCCTAGACCCCACATGGAATGAAGGTCGTGCCACTGACTTTCACAGTTCGGAGGAAGAGGCAGTGGTGAGACCGAGCCAACAGCGTAGCAAAAGAGGGAGCAGTGGGCAAAAGCAGAACACCCGCCGCCAAGAGACTCCGCCTGCTACTGACCGCCGCCATCTGGGACCGAGCACCCCAAAGGCAGCTTCAAGGAGTTCCCTGGCATGGCACTTCTTCAAACAATGTGCTGACGACAAGACCCGAGTGGTTTGCACGCTGTGCCATCAGAGCCTGAAGCGAGGCATTAACGTTCTGAACCTGAGCACAACCTGCATGACCAGGCACCTGCATGCAAAGCATGAACTGCAGTGGAGTAAACACCTTAAAACCAAGGAAGTCACTCAGGCTCCCCCTGCTACCTCTTCTGCTGCTGCCGCCTCGGCCTATTCTGCTGCTGCCGCCTCGGCCTCTTCCTCCGCCTCTGGAGGAACGTTGGCACCTGCCGCCCAGCAAACAGGGGATGTACCACCAACACCACCACCACCACCTCCGTCACCAAGCGTCTCAACCATGTCACACGCCAGCGTTCAGCTCTCCATCTCACAAACATTTGATAGAAAGCGTAAATTCCCACCTAGCCACCCTCGATCCCTGGCCCTGAATGCCAGCATTTCTAAACTACTGGCCTATGAAATGCTGTCATTTAGGCTGGTGGACACAGACAGCTTCAAACAGCTCATGTCGCTTGCTGTCCCACAGTATGTTGTTCCCAGCCGGCACTACTTCTCCAAGAGAGCCGTGCCTTCCCTGCACAACCAAGTATCCGATAAAATCAAGTGTGCACTGCGCAACGCCATCTGTGGCAAGGTCCACCTAACCACAGATACGTGGACCAGTAAGCACGGCCAGGGACGCTATATCTCCCTAACTGCACACTGGGTAAATGTAGTGGCAGCTGGGCCCCAGGCGGAGAGCTGTTTGGCGCACGTCCTTCCGCCGCCAAGGATCGCAGGGCAACATTCTTTGCCTCCTGTTGCCACCTCCTCCTTCTCGGCTTCCTCCTCCTCTTCTTCCACCTGCTCATCCAGTCAGCCACACACCTTCACCACCAACTTCAGCACAGCCCGGGGTAAACGTCAGCAGGCCATTCTGAAACTCATATGTTTGGGGGACAGGCCCCACACCGCACAGGAGTTGTGGCGGGGTATTGAACAACAGACCGACGAGTGGTTGCTGCCGGTGAGCCTCAAGCCCGGCCTGGTGGTGTGTGATAATGGGCGAAATCTCGTTGCAGCTCTGGGACTAGCCAATTTGACGCACATCCCTTGCTTGGCGCATGTGCTGAATTTGGTGGTGCAGAAGTTCATTCACAACTACCCCGACATGTCAGAGCTGCTGCATAAAGTGCGGGCCGTCTGTTCGCGCTTCCGGCGTTCACATCCTGCCGCTGCTCGCCTGTCTGCGCTACAGCGTAACTTCGGCCTTCCCGCTCACCGCCTCATATGCGACGTGCCCACCAGGTGGAACTCCACCTTGCACATGCTGGACAGACTGTGCGAGCAGCAGCAGGCCATAGTGGAGTTTCAGCTGCAGCACGCACGGGTCAGTCGCACTACAGAACAGCACCACTTCACCACCAATGACTGGGCCTCCATGCGAGACCTGTGTGCCCTGTTGCGCTGTTTCGAGTACTCCACCAACATGGCCAGTGGCGATGACACCGTTATCAGCGTTACAATACCACTTCTATGTCTCCTTGAGAAAACACTTAGGGCGATGATGGAACAGGAGGTGGCCCAGGAGGAGGAGGAGGAGGATGAGGAAGAGGGGTCATTTTTAGCACTTTCAGGCCAGTCTCTTCGAAGTGACTCAGAGGGAGGTTTTTTGCAACAGCAGAGGCCAGGTACAAATGTGGCCAGCCAGGGCCCACTACTGGAGGACGAGGAGGACGAGGATGAGGAGGAGGTGGAGGAGGATGAGGATGAAGCATGGTCACAGCGGGGTGGCACCCAACGCAGCTCGGGTCCATCACTGGTGCGTGGCTGGGGGGAAAGGCAGGACGATGACGATACGCCTCCCACAGAGGACAGCTTGTCCTTACCCCTGGGCAGCCTGGCACACATGAGCGACTACATGCTGCAGTGCCTGCGCAACGACAGCAGAGTTGCCCACATTTTAACCTGTGCGGACTACTGGGTTGCCACCCTGCTGGATCCACGCTACAAAGACAATGTGCCCACCTTACTTCCTGCACTGGAGCGTGATAGGAAGATGCGCGAGTACAAGCGCACGTTGGTAGACGCGCTACTGAGAGCATTCCCAAATGTCACAGGGGAACAAGTGGAAGCCCAAGGCCAAGGCAGAGGAGGAGCAAGAGGTCGCCAAGGCAGCTGTGTCACGGCCAGCTCCTCTGAGGGCAGGGTTAGCATGGCAGAGATGTGGAAAACTTTTGTCAACACGCCACAGCTAACTGCACCACCACCTGATACGCAACGTGTTAGCAGGAGGCAACATTTCACTAACATGGTGGAACAGTACGTGTGCACACCCCTCCACGTACTGACTGATGGTTCGGCCCCATTCAACTTCTGGGTCTCTAAATTGTCCACGTGGCCAGAGCTAGCCTTTTATGCCTTGGAGGTGCTGGCCTGCCCGGCAGCCAGCGTTTTGTCTGAACGTGTATTCAGCACGGCAGGGGGCGTCATTACAGACAAACGCAGCCGCCTGTCTACAGCCAATGTGGACAAGCTGACGTTCATAAAAATGAACCAGGCATGGATCCCACAGGACCTGTCCGTCCCTTGTCCAGATTAGACATTAACTACCTCCCCATAACCATATATTATTGGACTCCAGGGCACTTCCTCATTCAATCCTATTTTTATTTTCATTTTACCATTATATTGCGATGCTACCCAAAGTTGAATGAACCTCTCCTCTGCCTGTGTGCTAGGCCTAAATATATGCCAATGGACTGTTGCAGTGGTGGCTGACATGAAGCCTGATTCTCTGCTATGACATGCAGACTAATTCTCTGCTGACATGAAGCCAGATTGTCTGTTACGGGACCTCTCTCCTCTGCCTGGGTGCTGGGCCTAAATTTATGACAATGGACTGTTGCAGTGGTGGCTGACGTGAAGCCTGATTCTCTGCTATGACATGCAGACTGATTCTCTGCTGACATGAAGCCAGATCCTCTGTTACGGGACCTCTCTCCTCTGCCTGGGTGCTGGGCCTAAATTTATGACAATGGACTGTTGCAGTGGTGGCTGACGTGAAGCCTGATTCTCTGCTATGACATGCAGACTGATTCTCTGCTGACATGAAGCCAGATCCTCTGTTACGGGACCTCTCTCCTCTGCCTGGGTGCTGGGCCTGAATATATGCCAATGGACTGTTGCAGTGGTGGGTGACGTGAAGCCTCATTCTCTGCTATGACATGCAGACTAATTCTCTGCTGACATGAAGCCAGATTGTCTGTTACGGGACCTCTCTCCTCTGCCTGTGTGTGTGCTGGGCCTAAATATATGCCAATGGACTGTTGCAGTGGTGGCTGACGTGAAGCCTCATTCTCTGCTATGACATGCAGACTGATTCTCTGCTGACATGAAGCCAGATCCTCTGTTACGGGACCTCTCTCCTCTGCCTGGGTGCTGGGCCTAAATTTATGACAATGGACTGTTGCAGTGGTGGCTGACGTGAAGCCTGATTCTCTGCTATGACATGCAGACTGATTCTCTGCTGTCATGAAGCCAGATTGTCTGTTACGGGACCTTTCTCCTCTACCTGGGTTCTGGGCCTAAATTTATGAAAATTGACTCTTACAGTGGTGGGTGACGTGAAGCCTGATTCTCTGCTATGATATGAAGACTGATTCTCTGCTGACATGAAGCCAGATTGTCTGTTACGGGACCTTTCTCCTCTGCCTGGGTTCTGGGCCTAAATTTATGAAAATTGACTCTTACAGTGGTGGGTGACGTGAAGCCTGATTCTCTGCTATGATATGAAGACTGATTCTCTGCTGACATGAAGCCAGATTGTCTGTTACGGGACCTTTCTCCTCTGCCTGGGTTCTGGGCCTAAATTTATGAAAATTGACTCTTACAGTGGTGGGTGACGTGAAGCCTGATTCTCTGCTATGATATGAAGACTGATTCTCTGCTGACATGAAGCCAGATTGTCTGTTACGGGACCTTTCTCCTCTGCCTGGGTTCTGGGCCTAAATTTATGAAAATTGACTCTTACAGTGGTGGGTGACGTGAAGCCTGATTCTCTGCTATGATATGAAGACTGATTCTCTGCTGACATGAAGCCAGATTGTCTGTTACGGGACCTTTCTCCTCTGCCTGGGTTCTGGGCCTAAATTTATGAAAATTGACTCTTACAGTGGTGGGTGACGTGAAGCCTGATTCTCTGCTATGATATGAAGACTGATTCTCTGCTGACATGAAGCCAGATTCTCTGTTACGGGACCTCTCTCCTCTGCCTGGGTGCTGGGCCTAAATTTATGACAATGGACTGTTGCAGTGGTGGCTGACGTGAAGCCTGATTCTCTGCTATGACATGCAGACTGATTCTCTGCTGACATGAAGCCAGATTCTCTGTTACGGGACCTCTCTCCTCTGCCTGTGTGTGTGCTGGGCCTAAATATATGCCAATGGACTGTTGCAGTGGTGGCTGACGTGAAGCCTCATTCTCTGCTATGACATGCAGACTAATTCTCTGCTGACATGAAGACAGATTCTCTGTTACGGGACCTCTCTCCTCTGCCTGGGTGCCGGGGCCTAAATATCTGAGAATGGACTGTTCCAGTGGTGGGTGACGGGAAGCCAGATTCTCTGCTATGGAACCTCTCTCCAATTGATTTTGGTTAATTTTTATTTATTTAATTTTTATTTTAATTCATTTCCCTATCCACATTTGTTTGCAGGGGATTTATCTACATGTTGCTGCCTTTTGCAGCCCTCTAGCTCTTTCCTGGGCTGTTTTACAGCCTTTTTAGTGCCGAAAAGTTCGGGTCCCCATTGACTTCAATGGGGTTCGGGTTCGGGACGAAGTTCGGATCGGGTTCGGATCCCGAACCCGAACATTTCCGGGATGTTCGGCCGAACTTCTCGAACCCGAACATCCAGGTGTTCGCTCAACTCTATGGGTAACATAAAATTACAGGGAATGTCACAGGTATTTGGGATGCGCACACTTTGCACAGGAAAAATACCGCAGATAATGTCGCTGATGTCAGCAGCGGCTAATATAGAATTACAGGGAATTTCATAGGTATTTTGGATATGGAAATGTTGTACATGAGAAATACCACAGATAATGTTGCTGATGTCAGCAGCTGCTAATATAAAATTTGAGGGAATGTCACAGGAATTTGGGATATGGAAACGTTACAATATAACAATAGCAAAGACAGGTGCACTCTGCGGTCTTACTAAACCCTCAAACTGATTTTAAAATTGAGAGATTAGCCAACATGTCCTATGGTGTAGGACATGTTTGAGCCCGAGCACCGCGCCAAGGTTTCTCAAGTAGCTCGGGACCTAACATTCACCTACCTGTGCCGTATGGGCAATACCAGCGGCCAGTGGGCAAATTACAGGAGCGTGAGGTCCGACTCACAAACAACGCACCATTTACCTCCAGCATGTAACCATGCTAGCAATAGGAGGAAGGAGGAGTCTGCGAGTCCCACTCAAGACTGGCTGGTATGGCCCAGGCCTCACAGGTGCACCTAAATGTAGCCTGTGTATTGAAAGCAGGCACATTTAAATCGGAATTTATACACCTCCATGCATCTCTATATATACAAACTGAAAAGAATGGTGTGGTATCAATCATGCAGGAAGCGCTCAAACCCACATGCAGTTGTGCATATATATACAGGGGACTAGATCCTGCACTTGTGGCCCGTTGCTAATGGCAATCCCCAGCAAAAATGCATACAGTGGAGGATTCCCGCAGTGAACCATAAGTACCACAATAGACATCCTACACAAGATAGCAATCATGTGGATGTGATAATCAATATAACACTATAACAATTGCAAAGACAGGTGCACTCTGCAGTCTTACTAAACCCTCAAACTGATTTTAAAATTGAGAGATTAGCCAACATGTGGAAACGTTACACAGGAGAAATGCTGCAGATAATGTTGCTGATGTCAGCAGCGGCTAATATAAAATTACAGGGAATGTCACAGGTATTTGGGATGTGCACACGTTACACAGGAGATACACCGCAGATAATTTCGCTGATGTCAGCAGCGGCTAATATAAAATTACAGGGAATGTCACAGGTATTTGGGATGTGCTCCTGTTACACAGGAGAAATACAGTAGATAATGTTGCTGATGTCAGCAGAAGCTAATATAAAATTACAGGGAATGTCACAGGTATTTGGGATGTGGAAACGTTACACAGGAGATGTACCCCGGGAGATGTACTCACTGCAGCGGACACCATCTACAGAAAAAGTACACTTGATGTCACAGGTATTTTTGGGATGCGCAAACATTACACAGGAGATGTAGCACAGATAATGTCGCTGTCTGCAGCAGCCTAACTATTGCACGCTATTTAGCACAGGATGAGCAAAAAATAGATATTACTACCACACACAATAGTCCTTAAAAAGACTTTTGGGTGTGTAAAGTTTTAGAAATTTAGCACAGGTTGCGCTAAAAATATATATTGCTAATCACACACACAACAATAGTCCTTAAAAGGACTTTTGGGTCTGCAAAATTTAGCAATTTAGTGCAGGTTGCGCTAAAAAATATATATTGCTGCTGCCACACACAATAGTCCTTAAAAGGACTTTTGGGTCTCTGACAAGTTTTTTTACTTAAATTTAAAAAAATGCACTCCCTACACTATCTTTCCCTTCTTCAGCACAGCTCTCCCTGACTAACACTGACCCAAACACGTGTCATTGGGTGCTATATAGTACCCGATGACGCGTTCCAGCCAGCCAATCCCTGTAATGCCAGTAACCAACATGGCTACGGCATTACAGTGAAGGGCAGTACTCACCTGCATGTTTATTGGCTGCGTAGCAGCCAACAAATGTGAGGGAGGAATCTCGAGAATTGCGCTCGAGCATACGCAGTATTCTTCAGCCGAATACTGGTGTTTGGCCGAGCATGCTAGATCAACACTGGTTAGTATATAAAATGAGAATGCTTCGACTGGAAGAAAATGATTGGATGTGGATAAGTAACTAGCTCAGTGACAGAAAACAGAGGGTGGTTATTAATGGTACACACTCAGATTGGGTCACTGTCACTAGTGGAGTACCTCAGGGGTCAGTATTGGACCCTATTCTCTTCAATATATTTATTAATGATCTTGTAGAAGGCTTGCACAGTAAAATATTATTTTTTGCAGATGACAAACTGTGTAAAGTATTTGACATGGAAGAGGACAGTATACTACTACAGATGGATCTGGATAGATTGGAGGCTTGGGCAGATAAGTGGAAGATGAGGTTTAACACTGACAAATGTAAGGTTATGCGCATGGGAAGGAATAATGCAAGTCACTCGTACATACTAAATGGTAAAACACTGGGTACCACTGACATGTAAAAGGACCTAGGAATTTTAGTGAACAGCAAACTAAGCTGTGAAAAACAGTGTCAGGCATCTGCTGCCAAGACCAATAAGATAATGGGTTGCATAAAAAGGGGCACACATGCCCGTGATGAGAACATAGTCCTACCACTTTACAAATCACTAGTCAGACCACACATGGAGTACTGTGTACAGTTCTGGGCTCCTGTGAACAAGGCAGACATTGCAGAGCTGGAAAGGGTCCAGAGGAGGGCAACTAATAATAACTGGAATGGGGGGACTACGGTACCCTGAAAGATTATCAACATTAGGGTTATTCACTTTAGAAAAAAGACGACTGAGTGGTGTGACAAAACCCCTGTTTGAGGAATGCCCAGCCTTTTGTATTTTGTCTGCTGTATGTGTAGTTAGCCCTATTTCGCCCTTTAAATGTACACAAACCACCCCCTCTCCCTTTTTCTGGTATGTGCCTATCGACATGAGCTCTCCTCTTATCATCACTTTATGTGCTTCCAACACTACTGCGGTGGGAAAGTCATTGTTCATATTTTGTTGGAAGAAGAGGTCCAAGGATTTTAGCACTTTGGATTGCACTGCAGGTTTGGATTGCAGGATCTCATTGAGACGCCAAGGTGGTCTGGAGGTGTTTTGGTTGGATAACTGTAATACTAGCTCCACTGGTAAGTGGTCTGATTAAATACTAGAGCTTATGTTAACTGATTTTGTGGAGTGATGATTATTGGAGAAAGAAGTAGTCAATCATATGGTAAGACTTGTGTGGGATAGAGTGTAAAGTATAATCTTTATCAGTGGGGTGCATAAAGCCCCAGATGTCTCTGAGGGATAGGAGGTGTAAGCACTTTTTTTTTGTCTGAGTTTCTTGTATTAGAGGGAGGATGTCCCAGACGATGTATCCAATAAAGGGTCTACGTTGAAGTCGCCTCCGACTAACAACTCCCCTTTTCTATGGCTATCTAGTATTGTCAAAGTGGAGTGAATCCATGGTGCCTGATATGTATTGGTAGCGTAGATGTTATCAATGAGTCATTTAACTTTCCGGTCAATATGAGTATGGAGTTGTGAAGTAGAAAGAGGATAGACAAGGATTAGCCCCAGCCCCGCAGTCTGCGGTGTGTGGACCAGTCTATATCCACCGGCAGCCAACACACGTATAAATATAAGAGCGAGTCGTGGTCGACACCTTGGGAGCCCCCCTAAACATGGGGGGGGGGGGGCGGAGGTCATCGGCCTCATGCTTCAAAGTGGACCATGGTCGGGTGGACAGTAGCCTCTCCACCACAGCACAATTAAGATGGATATTTGAACTCAATACAATGGAACCAAGGGGATTGAATAGAGAATTCAAAGTAGGTTCTCTCTTTTAACCCTGTAGAGAGATGTGTGTATTATTGAAGTATAAGTGCCAGGCAATAAGCCGTGTTTGTTTTTAATATGCTTATATTCTTTGTCTTTTATCTACATTACAGGAAACTCTACGTGCAGGGGTTGGGAATAACATCCATGAAGGATTGTGTGCTCTTTATACTGGACATTATTTGAAGATATGGACAGAGGGAATCATCAAAGATGAGTAATGTAGAAATAGTGGTGGAGTTGGGTACACCGAGATTGGATAGCTGAACAAGCGCACTGCTTATCTCCGATGGGAAGGTTATGTGGAGCTTATGTCATACCCTTGGGTGCATAGTAGTTTTGGCAAGACATTAAATGCCTAAGATGCATGTGAATAGAGTGGAATGAAGAGCGGGCAGTGGAGTCATAAAATAGGAAGGTGACCAAAACCCTAAAAGGGAAAATGGAATATAAATTTGCTCCTTAGAAAAGGAGGTAGAGGTCACTCAGGTGGTATGGTTCTGACCTAACAGATGGGTGGATGCCTATGGCCGGTGGAGAATAACTAGCATAGGGCAAACAGCCTAAACATGACATGAATAAAGGATAAGAGAAAATAATAGAGCCCAGAGTGAGTGTTATGCTTTCTCAATAAATAGCCCCAAAGGTTATCAGATTGTATTTAATGCATCCGTATATGTGTGTATATACATGTGGAGGATGAATGACAAAGCGTCTATCTACCCCCGTGTGTATGCATATATGTAGGGGGTGGAAATGTACAGTATAAATTGATACGCCCTGGGGTTGGGACGGGTGTCTGGGTCTCAGCTCCGCTGGAGAATGAGAGATGCGTGAGTCGGTGACCCATCAAGGGGATCAAACGGCACCGGCACTATTTTTTTCTGCATATATTAAAAGAAAATATATATATGCCTCTGAAAGAGGACACCTATAATGAGATAATATGGAAATCATCAAATATTTAAAGAATGCCCATTATCAAGAGAACATGTTCAGTGATAAGTAACTATAGACAAAGAGCAGCTACACACTGAGGTCTATTTCGGTCATGTGACTAGGTCATGTGGAGCAGCATGAGAAGACGCACGTGACCGAGAAAGGCGGTACCAGAGAAGGACCGCTCATGATGACGATAGCTGACTGATGCGATAGACGTCACATGTGACGTTACGACGCATCCGCAGAGTGGATAAGAGGACGCCATACACACCATGTGAAGTGTGGAAGACGGGAGCTAATGGAATGTGCAGTATACTCCCCATGGATGTATCCCACAACCTGTGACAAGGGTAGCAAATGGAGTAATGGATTAGTTTAATGGTTGGATGAGACTATAAAGTGATGTGGCTGACAAAGGATAAGTTCTTTTTAATTTGAAGGGGGGGGGGAGGTGTTTATATTCAATTAAGGTGGAGTCAACACTGACCAATTGTAGAGGTTTGGTGGTTATGCATGTTCACTTCTAGTATGTTTGTTTGAGCTTGATAAAGACCCAAAAGGTCGAAAACGTTGCAGAATTTGGTGTAAATAAAAGGTGACGTTTTCTATGGTGTAGGGGGTGGGATAGTGGATAGGGCTGTGAGATCTTGTATCAGAGTCCAGTTCGGTATGTCCAGATCTGTGATCTTCAGGAGTTGTAAAATCTCAGGGAGTTCTGTATGGTTTCTCATGATAAACCTTTTCTCATCTGTTGTGAAGGATAGACCGAGGGGGAGAGCCACCTATAGGGTATATTTCTGATTTTAGAGTGGAACAGTCTACAGAATACATCCCTGGGTGGGGCGGTGAGCACAGGTTTTGCTTTTAGGAATCTATGTACTTTTTCTGTGGTGATCTGTAGTGGGTATGAGTCTCCCAATATTGAAATAACGATCTGTTTGACCATGTCTGATAATGAGATTGATTTGGGGACCCCTTGTAGTCGCAAGTTGTTACTGCGTGCTCTGTTTTCTTGGTCCTCTAACTAGTTCACCATTTTATTCATACAGTATGTGCTTGGCAGGAGCTAAATGCAGAGGATGCTGCTTCTGACTATGAAATCAGCTGTGATTGAGTAGATTCCAGTTGCTCCACTCTGCTTTCAATATTTCTCATGTCTTGCTTAATGTCTAGTTCTTTCATGATGGGTTCAAGGGCTTTAGAGAGTGCTTTACCAAGAAAAGATCTTGAGATGGGAAGACTCCTGTCATCTAGTGTAACATCACTGTCACTATACATTTCTTGCAGATTAGGTGAGGGATCTCTTTCTTCAGTTCTGCCTGGGGAGGCTTAATGTGGCTGAGAGGATGTGGCCAGATTAGTTGGTTGACATTTCTGTATATAAGAGTCCAAGAAGCCTATGTGGTGAGGTGTGGTGGTGTTCCTGGATTTGTGGGGACCTATTTTAATTTGCAATGGGAGGTATTTTGGGTCCCGGACAGGGAAGTGTGCATAGTGTTTGTGGCTGCTAGGATGGCTGTAAAAAAAATTGGGTCAGTAGCCCTTTAAGAAGTGGGGTTATACTGTTGGTATGAGGGAGGTAGTGGCGGGAGGATGGCTGCGTGGCCCGTGAATCATGTGCCAGTTTGTTTATAGAGCCAGAGTAGACCGCAGTCCGCGGGGCAGGGAAGTCTAAGAGCGGCCCTCAGCACCACAAGCTGCCTTGCTTCCCGTTCCCTGAGGGGTCTCCTAGTGCCTAGAACCTTCCAAGATGGCGGCGCAGGCAGGGGAACTGTGCCCGTCTGCCCAGATGAGGTGGCTGTGATGTAGGTGAGTGCTGACCTGTATGTTGTTGGGCTGTCGGGGGGTCCCCCTTGCTTCTGGCTTCTCGCTGGGCAGAGGTCCAGCGGTCTTGGGTGGTGTTACGCCGCTCCTCAGGTGGCACAGCGAGGAATAGAGGCCAGGAATCCATCCGACCATTTAGGCCGCACTTGTATCATGGACTTCAGTGGTCCAGAAGCACCCAACTGGGCTCAATCTGTGGCGGATGGTGAGGTGAGCTCAGGTGGAGGTAGCTTGAGTCAAGTTAGGTTGCTGGATAAAGGCGGATGCCGAAGGATATGATCCTGCTGATGGGAGCTGCAACGAGAGACGTCCACTCCACTCGGCTGCAGGCCATGCCCCTCCTCTCTGTGTGTTCATAATGCCTTCCACATGTCCTTACTGAAATCAGTAGTTCTTAATCGCTTCTTGATGGCTCTTTCTACTCCTACTCCGGTATCTGGAAATTCTGACAAGATATTTCAGGGCAAAAACATCCTGGACATCAAGAAGCATGGCAAGAAGACCTACTATCTTGTGGACTGGAAAGGCTTTGGTCCTGAGGAGAGGTCTTGGGAACCAGAGGAGCTCTGCTCATTCATGCTCTGAACTTGGTAAAAAGGTTTCTGTCTCGTCATAGACTCAATAAAAGGGGGTGTAAGGAAGGGGCATGCTGTAACAGAGGCTGCTGTGCTCCGCTGTTCCCCTGCTTACCACCACGGTCCTGGGCACCATGTTCAGCAGTGATCTGCTGCCAGTGCTTCCCCATTCACCGCTGCAGTCTTAGGCTCTGTCCTTGTAGGTACTGTTTGTTCTGGGATCCGCTCCACAGTTTCCTTTCAGCCCTGGCCTCAGCATGTTTGCTGCTTGTTCCCTGCATCACTTCCTTAAGTGCCAGCACGTGTCAAGTCCCATGCTTTATGGGTTAGATCAGGGATGCCTAACCTGCGGCCCTCCAGATGTTGAAAAACTACAATTCCCAGCATGCCCGGACAGACTAGCCTACAGGTGGGCATGATGGGAGTTGTAGTTTTACCACAGCTGGAGGGCCGCAGGTTGAGCATCCCTGGGTTAGATCATGTGACCTCGCTAACCAATCCTAGCCCTCCTGCACGTATATAAGTGGCTCAGCTCCCTTCCCAGATGCCTCAGCGTCAAGGTCCTTGTGTCCTGCTAGGTTGCTGATATCTCTGCTTGTGTTCCTGTGTACCTGACTTGTGCTTGTGTTTTTGAACTCTGCTACCTGTTTGATCCCTGCCTGCTTGCCTTGATTCTCCTGTTGCCGACCCGGATTGCCTGACCTGTGCCTGTGCCGCTGGCCTAGACCTATTGCTTGTTTGACTTTGCCTCTGCCTCATCCTTTGGTCCTACACTGTTGCTCCTGGTTATGACTCAGCCTGCTGACTACGTCTGTACCTCTGGTACCTTGCTCAGGTACCTCCTGGTCCGCCTGGACCATCTGCCTTGTGTGCCAATCCTCCTCAAGAGGTAGCGACCTGGTGTTCCCCTCGGTAAAGTCTATCCCCACCATCAGGGGTACTGTGGAGATCGAGGGGTTCACTTAAACAACGCCCTTAGAGGAGGTAGGACACGTGGCACAGTGGGTTCACACCCGCTGGTTTGTGACAATCCTGGAAAAGATAATTAACTTATTCTCAGTATTGGTCATCATTATCACTAAATATGAAAAAAGAACTGATGCATCACGTCTAACAATTTTCTTTGTTCAAGTAGTCCCTTGGTATTTATTTTTAATATTTCTCAATGTCCATATTAGTCACAATCAAAATAGCTTATGCCCTTATGAATTATGTGCCAGTGCAACAATGGTGAAGCCATCAAGATTATTGTGGTGCTTTATTAGCTTTCACATATCCCCTACTCCCCTTCAGATAACAAGCTAGTAAATTGATAAAAGTTTGTCTGCTTGTAGCTGCCACTGAAGGGATTTTCACACTACCCTTTGAACAATATGTTGCAAGTTTTCTCTAGTAATGTATAAAAATAATTTTTATGACATCTAAGAGGTGGAATAAACAAAAAACAGCAATTTCAGCATGTTTTTATGCTATTATTTTTACAATGTTCCCCTTACTGGATACAAAATGTGATAATTTAATTTTATAGGCCATTATAGAAGTAGTGATTCCAATTTTTTATGCAAACAAAGGTGTTTATGAGGCATTATTTACTTGATTTTTTACTTTCTCCATACACTTTTTCTATTCCTATTTTTCAAGTTTCAGTAGGGAACTTAAACATGGCAATCTTATTATCATCCATATAATACATTGCAATACTTCTGTTGTTTATTCACATGCAACACTACTAGGCACTATTCTTTCATATTCATGTTTTATATATATACTTGCCCTAACTGCATTTATATTTCATTTTTTTATGGAATTTTGAGGTGTATTGCATCATTTACTGTAAAAACTGACATAATGCCATCCACATGTGCAGAGAGTCCCAGAATAGCCAGTGTAGAGGATGTGAGTGGTAGTCAGGGCCGGTGCTATAATAAGGCAATCCAAGCGGCTGCCTTAGGGTGCAGAGACCGGAGAACGGGGGGGGGGGGGGGGGGGGGGGTGGGCGTCAGAAAAATGAAACTATTTTTTTTTTAAATACCCTGTATTTTTTGCCCCTGGGCCTTATGGGGAGAATACTAATGAAGCGCTTCCATTTTGGAAGCGCTTCATTAGTACCGGAGGACCGGGAAGTAGTGAAGGATCTGTATTCACCGCTTCCTGGTCCTGGTCTGCTGTAAAGGGCTGCACACCATGTGACCTCACTGTGTGCAGCCTTCACAGCTGACGGCCGAGAACCAGGAAGAAGAATGAGAATGCTGGTGGTGAGGAGCAGCAGCGTCCAGGAGCAGGAGAGGTAAATTATTTTATTTGATATGCGCTGATGGCTGACATGGGGGGCATGATGGCTGACATGGGGGAGCTGACATGGGGGCATGATGGAAAACATGGGGGCATCATGGCTGACATAGGAGCATGATGGCTGACATGGGGGACATGATGGCTGACATGGGGGGCATGATGGCTAACATGGGGGCTGATAGCTGACATGGGGGCACGATGGCTGACATGTGGGCATGATGGCTGACATGTGGGCACGATGGCTGACATGGGGGCACGATGCCTGACATGGGGGCACTATGGCTGACATGGGGGCACTATGGCTGACATGAGGGCACTATGGCTGACATGGGGGCATGATAGCTGACATGGGGGCTAATGGCTGTCATGGTGGGCTGATGGCTGACATGGGGGCATGATGGCTGACATTGGGGGCTGATGGATGGGGGCTGATGGCTGACATGGGGGGCTTATGGCTGACATGGGGGGCTGATCAGAGGCACTGGGGGGTCTGATCTGAGGTCTGAATAAAACTGGGGGTCTGATTGCTGGTCTAATCTGAGGTGCAATGGAAAATATTTTTTTCTTATTATCCTCCTCTAAAAGCTAGTCTTATGGGCCGGTACGTAAAACCAGCGATTGTCTGAAGCAGAGAGAAGATACCAGGACCACACAGAGGAGAAGCCAGCTGCTGCAGACGGGACCAGGGCCAGGTGAGCTGCGAGGGGGGGGGGGGCAAAATGTAGCTTTGCTTGTGTTGGCAAAAATCCTTGCACCGGCCCTGGTGATAGTGGCTAGTGACGAACATCGGCCGGGATGATTCGTGAACGCAAGTTCGCAGCAGGTCCCATTCACTTTAATGGCAGGCGAACCTGAAAAACCTTCAGCTAATATTTGCAGCCACCAAATACTTACTATAAGTGCACAAATTGTCCCACAACATGGACAGTGACTTACCACAGGGGGATCAATGGCAAAAATCCCCCCCCAAAATATGTATTTTTATCAGGGGCCATTTTTATGCATCTTAAAGGGAAATTCTCTGAAATGTGCCGTGCTGGAGCCTAGAAAATTTTTATTTTAGACCACGGGAGTGCAGGCCTTACAAATTAAATGTTAATGCAGGCCAGTACAAATAGATGCCAAATACATATGTTTAAAATAACTAAAAATATAAAATTGGATTAAAAACAGGGCTAACGAAATCCCATCTCTTGAAAAAAAAAAAAGATAATAGTTGAAATTCGATAACACGCGGTCATCGTCAGCAGGTGTTGAATTCCACCGAGGTCTCAAACATTAGGCATTCACTGGACAGAAAAGAACAAGTAATTATGTGGCTGGAGGTATATTAGAAGGTCATTCAATATCAATTCTACAGCAGGCCAGTGTAGTACAGGCCCCAAATTATTAATTCCCCGTACAGAAAAGCACAATTGATAATGTGGCTGGAGGTATATTAGGCGGTCACCGTATAACAATTTTACTGTTGGCCAGTTAGATTACAGGCCCCAAAAATTATGCATCACCGTACATAAATGATCAAGTGATTATTCGGCTGGAGGTATATTAGACGGCCATTCAATATCAATTTTACTGCAGGCTAGTGTAGTATAGGCACCAAACATTATGCATTCACCGGACAGAGGAAAAAAAATGTAATTATGTGGCTGGAGGTATATTAGACAGTAATTAGATATCAATTTTACTGCAGGCCAGTACAAATATATGTCAAATACTGTACATATGTTTAAAAGAACAAAAAATATAAAATTGGATTAAAGACATGGCTAACGAAATCCCCCCTCTTGAAAAAAAACCAAATGATAATAGTTAAAATTTGATAGCACGTGGTCGTCACAGGTGTTGAATTCCTCTGAGGTCCCAAACATTAGGCATTCACTGGACAGAAAAGGTATTTTATGCCGCTGTATTTACCTCAGACAGGAACCATTATTTGTTCTGGATGGTGGCGGATATTTGTGGGCTGTCATGAGGAAATTCAATTAAACATGGTCGTCACAGGTGTTGAATTCCTCAGAGATCCATGCCTCATTTATCTTTATAAATGTGAGATAGTCCACACTGTGGTGAGCTAGGTCAATGCGCTTATCGGTCACGATCCCCCTGTCTCCTCCCCCCATCCACGGACAACACCAGGGATCCCAGAAAAGTTTAAAGCTTGCTCTTCTTGCTCCTCCTCCCAGCCACCACCCTCCTCTGACTCCTCTTCAGACTCCTGCTGACTTGTCTCAGATTAAGTAGCCTCCCCTTGGAATTCATTCATTTGCAACTGCCTCATCTTCATGCTCCTGCTCCTCGATGACTTGATCAATGACACGACGCAATGCATGCTCCAGAAAGAAGGCATAAGGTACGATGTCACTGATGGCGCCCTGGCTGCGACTGACCAGTTAGGTGATCTCATCAAATGGCCATGGAAGTCTGTATGCATGGCGCATAAGCAGCCACTGGCGCGGTGAAAAAAAAAAACAAGTTCCCAGAACCTGTCCTGCTGCAGAGTTCTTACAGGTAATCATTAGTGGCAGGTTTCTGCTGGAGAATCCTATCAAGCATATACAAGGTGGAGTTCCAACGCGTCGGGCAGTCACAAATCAGATGTCTGACGGTCAAGTGGTGTCGCCGCTGAATGTCAGCAAGGCGAGCCATGGCCATGTAAGATACTCTAAAATGGGCAGAGTTAAGGACGTGTGCCATGCACGGCACATGTGTCATTTTGCCCTGTTTCAGCATGCTCAGTAGATTGGCACCGTTGTCGCACACCACTTTACCAAATTTAGTGGGGTTAGCCAATTTCCGGCCTGTGACCGCAAAGCTGAAAGCAGTGCAGGACCAGTGTGGAACTTGGCTTCCAGGCACAACAGCCGCAGCCAGAGGCGTACATAGAAATCATTGGCCCCATAGCAAGAGTCTGAATTGGGCCCCCATCCCCGCCCACTACAACCTTTTGCCTATCCCACTAACTGCCCTGGCTCCTCCCCCGCCATGCCCTCTTTTTCCAGTGGATAGGGGATAACTTCAAGCAACCGGACTACCCCTTTAAAGTGCGGTTTATGGGGTGCAGGGTCCATGTATAAAGGTATATGGGGGTACAGTAGTCTATACAGGGTGCAGGGTCCATTAATAAAGGTATATGGGGTACAGCAGTGTATACGGGGTGCAGGGTCCATGCATAAAGGTATATGGGGTACAGCATTGTATACGGGGTGCAGAGTCCATGTAAAAGGTATATGGGGTACAGCATTGTATACGGGGTGCAGGGTCCATGCATAAAGATATATGGGGTACAGCAGTGTATGCGGGGCACAGGGTCCATGTATACAGGTATATGGTGTACAACTTGCGCTCCATAAAACTGTATACACTGACACTACACCCTGTTTATACTGAATACACTGACCCTGCACCCTGTATACACAGTGCTGTACCCCATATAACTGTACACACTGACAGTGCACCCTGTATACACTGTGTATACAGGGTGCAGGGTCAGTGTATACAGATGTTGTACAGCACAGCCTACATAGCCGCAATACTGTCCGCTCCTAGGCTCCGTCCCCCTCCTGCCCCACATTTCACTCCCAGCAGACCCTGCCTCAGCCTTTACCTGCTCTTCTGTGCAGTTGCCATCGCTCCTCCAAGCCTTTCTCTAATTGCCGCTGCTCTGGCCCACCCCCCTCTGTTCTACGGCTGCTGGGAAACTAGTCACTAGCTGCGGTCCTTCAGTTTGGGGGGGGGGGGGTAGGCTGCACTCACTGGCACTGGCTGATGACGTGAGCGCAAAGCGGATGCTACGCCAAGTGCACGCGGTGCCTATATGTGTACTTGAAAGTTGGATGGCGCCTGTCAGCTATACACACTGGCCAATCAGCAGCAGGATCTTTGTGCTACGAAATGCTGATTGGCCAGTGTGAAATGCAGCATGCCTGCAGCCCAGATCATCAGGAGGGGGGGGAGGGAGATAACACATGTGCCGGTGCCTGCCGCATAATTTACTATCATTCTCTCAATAACTTTCTGTGCAGAGTAGACAGAGGAGGTGTGGCCTTCCGTGAGTTCCTGGCCCCCCTGTGCCGCGGGCCCCATAGCAACGGCGTGGTCTGCCTATATTGGCCGCAGTACAGCATGGCAATGTCTCACCTGGCGTGTCAAATAGGTTCTGGGGAGCTGGGGGGGTGCAGCGGAAGAGGCGTAGCAGTGAAAAATGAGAAGTCAGCCAAGGAGTAGACGGAGGATGGAGTAGGAGGAGGAGAAGAAGAGGCAGGCCTGCATGCAATCCGTGGCGGTAAGACCAAATCCACACGGGTGCCACAGGGTGCATGCTTGACAGCAATCAGAAAGTTCACCCAGTGTGCAGTAAAAGTTATGTACCTTCCCAGCCCATGTTTGCTAGACCACGTGTCTGTGGTCAGATGTATCTTGGCACCGTGTGCCAAAGATACATTCACTTGCCGCTGAAAGTGGCCATATTTGGGATGCCCTTCTAGGAGAAACAATTTCTTCCAGGGACCTTCAAATGCGGTGTGCCAATGGCCACAAATTTTCTAAAGGCCTCAAAGTCCACCAATTTATATGGCAGTAGCTGGTAGGCTAGCAGTTCCGACAAGCCAGCGGTCAGCCGTTGTGCAAGAGTATTATCCGGCGTCATCATTTTTTTTTACGCTTGAACATTTGGCCCATGGAAGCCTGCCTTGTGTCAGATGAACGTGATGACGGCACGGTGGAAAGTGGAGTGGAGGACAAATGGGAGGAGAGAGGAGAAAAATAGGCAGGATGTGGAGCACCAGGAGTGTGGCTTTGTAAGTTCTGACGGTGTTGCTTGCACTGGGTTCGGTGATGGGAGGTCAGGTGCCTTCATAAGGCTGTCATCCCTAGGTGAGTGTTGGGCTTACCGCGACCTATGCATTGACAGCACAGGCTGCAGAAAGCAACACTATTATCAGCAGTTGACAAGTTAGAAAAAGCCCACATTGCAGAGCCATATGCCAGCGCCCTGGGAGTGCAAGATGTGGCCGTGCATGGTGGATGGCTCACTCCAGATACATTTGCAGTCTGCTTTTTGCCTCCTGTGCTTTGCGAGTTCTGCCTGCTTCTCCTCCTTCTCCTCCCTATCTGTGGCTCTGTTTCTCTCTCTGAACTCCCCTCCGCTTCCTCTCTTGTGTGCACCCACGTGACATCCATCAACACATCATCATCGTCATCTTCACCACCACTGCCATTAGAGATCTCGGAGTAGACAGCAACAGCGGGGACCACCCTCCTTGGGCTGATCTGGGTACTGTCGTCAAACCGCTGGGTGGCAACCATTGCTACCTCCTCTTCCTCATTCAATGCCAAGAATGGCTGCGCATCAGTAAGGTCTGAGAATCGATGGGAAAATAATTCCTCTGACTCGAGTGGAGGGGCTATGGTAGTGGTGGTGTCTTTGGGGGTGCACACAGCAGAAAGTGAGGAGGGTGCAGATACAGAGGATAAGGAGGGTGCAGAAGCGGAAGGCTGAGTGAGCCACTCAACTAACTCTGGTGCGTCCTACGTTCTCAGCAGAACGGCACACACCTCCTGCAAATTACAAATGTACTATATGGAAATTATATTATAGGTATATCACACCCCTGCCTCAATCAGTGTTTTTGGGAAGCAAATGGTATATCACACCTGTTGAAATTATTTGTTCCAATAGCGTTTGTCCCTCTGTATAACTGGTATATCGCAGCAGAACGGCACACAACTCCTGCAAATTACAAATGCACTATATGGAAATTATATTATAGGTATATCACACCCCTGCCTCAATCAGTTTTTTGGGGGGGCAACTGGTATATCACACCAGTTGAAATTATTTGTTCAAATAGTGTTTGTCCCTCTATATAGCTGGGGTATTTCAGCAGAACCGCACAAAACTGCTGCAAATTACAAATGCACTATACGGAAAGTATATTCTAGGTATATCACACCCCTGCCTGAATTAGTTTTTTGGGGGGCAGCTGGTATATCACACCAGTTGAAATTATTTGTTACAATAGTGTTTGTCCCTCTGTATAACTGCGGTATCTCAGCAGAACAGCACACAAATGCTGCACAATACAAATGCACTATATGGAAAATATATCTGGTATATTACACCCCTGCCTCAATCAGTTTTTGGGGGGGGCAACTGGTATATCACACCAGTTGCAATTAGTTATTCCAATAGCGTTTTTCCCTCTGTATAGTTGCAATATCGCAGCAGAACCGCATACAAATGCTGCACAATTCAAATGCACTATAATATACTTTCCATGTTAAAAAGTATATTATAAGTATATCATACCCCTCAGTATGTCACACCTATCGATAGCACACCTATACCAGTCCTTAAAACGACTTTTGTGGTCCTATTAGATAGCGTTTGGTGTCCCTAACAGTCTGTCCCTGCTCCACAAAGCAACCTCTCCCTACACTGGCAAAAGACTGAATGTAAACTGGTAGGGTGTGTGTCCATGAGCTGAAACGTCTCAATTGGCTGTCCTGTCCCACCTAATGGATGTGTCATAGGTCAATGTTCGGAGCTATGCAAAAAAATATGGCGCGTGCGAATATCGCCATATGTTTCCATGTTCGGTGAATCGCAAACGAGCAAAGTTCACAGCGAAACGACCGCCGGGCGAACCGCAAGGCCATCTCTAGTAGTGGCCCTGTTCAAGTGTTGTGTCACAATGTACTTCCTCAGGCTATTGCTCCCTGGGGATCTGTGCAGTGGAAATGTGGTATAGAAGAATGAGGCCATAATTAAACATAACTATTCTTACTGAGTGCAGCGTATAACTTCAAATATATTCAATAGCAGTGGATTTTGAGTGCAATTTTTTCTGGAACAAGTAAGGATTATGCAGGTAGGTTGGATTGTGGCAATTTAGCACTTAGGTGGTACTGGCTTAATAGCGTTCTGGGTGATGGCCGTCTTGGCTGTAATCCCTCACCAGATTGTCTTTAATGCCAATTGTAGCAGTTCAATCTGCTGTCTAGTGTCTCAAGACATCACTTGAAAAAGGTTTGAGAAGCTCTTTCAGGAAAATCAGGAACAGGAGTCAGAGCTCTGACTTGTGCTTCCTCTCCACACTGGACTAGACCACTCCCACCAAGAGGGGTGAACAAGGTGGTTAGCCCTGTCCCTTGCCATCCTTTTGACAACCATTCCTTGTTGGAACATACAGCCAGATGTAAACATTAAAATACATAACATTATAATATAAAACTATTTACAACTGTAGTACCTCCAGGTCTGAAGTATTACTTAGGCATCTTTACATGGCAGACCTGGGGGCTGTCATTTGCTCCTGACTGCCAAAGCAACTCCTTGGCACCCTGCTTTCCACATTATCACCACTTCATCCAATCATTGACCGTGGCATCTAAGAGATTAAACTTCCATGATCACAGTTATCTCCTTTCCTGGCAATGAGAGGATACAACCGGCATTTACAAGCGATGGAACATGAGCAGCTCCGTCCTAAGCCTTCATCATCACTGTGCCATAATAGTTAATTGATAAGTGTTAACTACCTGCTTGCACTGATGTACTATTTTGGCACTGAGTGAGAAAGGATTAATAATTTACTATAAAAAATGAAGACTATTATAACCTCTTATATGGAAAGAGAAAAATCAAAATGATGAAATCTGTTCAGAGAACTGTGAGCCTTATCTTACACTATATAGCAATATACCATTGCACTGACATTTCCAAACGTATAAAGATGTCACTTCAAGCGTGATATCTCTATCAAGTATTTAAAACCTTAGATGATATATGAGGTTCAAAGCCTGGCATTTAAAAAAAAAAACTACTGCTACCCTTCTGCTGTATCTATACGGGATTATGGATGCAAACAACCTTTCATGCAATTCTCTAAAATCTGTTAGGCAGTGAAAGTATTAGCGAGGAAGAAAGTGGATAATTTCAAGGTTCTCTGCCATGATCATATGCAGAGTCATTGGTGAACTGCACAGCTTCATGAGGAGTATAATCTTCTTAGTTACACTTTCATACGAAGGCTTTAGGTTTACAAAGCAGAACATTTGTTGCAGTGATCAAATGTCAGCAACCGCTTGTTTTTCTAGTCTTTACCATAGAACACAGGGACAAAACAGATGATAAAGTCCATTCAAATATAACATTGGCAATTACTAAATCAATAGCCATGTGGAAAAGCCTTCTGTTACAATGTATATTTTCTCATAATAGAATAAAAATACCTTGTCTACTACGGTGTTAAAACAATGATCTAAGGATAATGATTTGTCATCATTGTTATTGGCTTTGTGATCATAATTGATCAGTTATGATTCCTTTTAAAATGATACTTCAAATTCTTCTGCCATTGCATCATTTACATGTTTTTGCTCCAATAGTGTATTGTAGCAGAAGATTCCAAGAAGAGACTTTTTGGTGGGAAAACATAAACACAAAAAGGTATTTCATAGAAAACCTGATCTCTGTAAACTTAATTTTACAGGTAATGTATCACATATTTCCTGATTAAAATGAGAAAAAAAATTTTTTTTTCACTTTGCTTTTATTTTTCAATTGTACATTTTTTTTAATTTTCCTTACATGATTATGGGTAGGCCATTTTGTCTGAGACGGTGCTCTGCTCTGTGAATATGTTTTGTTATTTGCTTTACAGCAGCCACATGCTGGTGTCTAGAGATGATGCATTGACTTCTATAGGACAGAAGTGTATACAGGTCCTTCTAAAAAAAAAGCATATTGTGATGTAGTTCATTATTTTCTGTAATTTACTGATCAACATTAGACTTTCATATATTTTAAGTTCAATTCAAACCAACTGAAGTAGTTCAAGCCTTTTATTGTTTTAATATTGATGATTTTGGCATACAGCTCATGAAAACCCCAAATTCCTATCTAAAAAAATTAGCATATTTCATCCGACCAATAAAAGAAAAGTGTTTTTAATACAAAAAAAGTCAACCTTCAAATAATTATGTTCAGTTTTGCACTCAATACTTGGTCGGGAATCCTTTAGCAGAAATGACTGCTTCAATGCGGCGTGGCATGGAGGAAATCAGCCTGTGGCACTGCTGAGGTGTTATGGAGGCCCAGGATGCTTCGATAGCAGCCTTAAGCTCACCCAGAGTGTTGGGTCTTGCGTCTCTCAACTTTCTCTTCCCAATATCCCACAGATTCTCTATGGGGTTCAGGTCAGGAGAGTTGGCAGGCCAATTGAGCACAGTAATACCATGGTCAGTAAACCATTTACCAGTGGTTTTGGCACTGTGAGCAGGTGCCAGGTCGTGCTGAAAAATGAAATCTTCATCTCCATAAAGCTTTTCAGCAGATGGAAGCATGAAGTGCTCCAAAATCTCCTGATAGCTAGCTGCATTGACCCTGCCCTTGATAAAACACAGTGGACCAACACCAGCAGCTGACATGGCACCCCAGACCATCACTGACTGTGGGTACTTGACACTGGACTTCAGGCATTTTGGCATTTCCCTCTCCCCAGTCTTCCTCCAGGCTCTGGCACCTTGATTTCCGAATGACATGCAAAATTTGCTTTCATCCGAAAAAAGTACTTTGGACCATTGAGCAACAGTCCAGTGCTGCTTCTCTGTAGCCCAGGTCAGGTGCTTCTGCCACTGTTTCTGGTTCAAAAGTGGCTTGACCTGGGGAATGCGGCACCTGTAGCCCATTTCCTGCACACGCCTGTACACGGTGGCTCTAGATGTTTCTACTCCAGACTCAGTCCACTGCTTCTGCAGGTCCCCCAAGGTCTGGAATCGGTCCTTCTCCACAATCTTCCTCAGGGTCCGGTCACCTCTTCTCGTTGTGCAGCATTTTCTGCCACACTTTTTCCTTCCCACAGACTTCCCACTGAGGTGCCTTGATACAGCACTCTGGGAACAGCCTATTCATTCAGAAATTTCTTTCTGTGTCTTACCCTCTTGCTTGAGGGTGTCAATGATGGCCTTCTAGACAGCAGTCAGGTCGGCAGTCTTACCCATGATTGCGTTTTGAGTAATGAACCAGGCTGGGAGTTTTTAAAAGCCTCAGGAATCTTTTGCAGGTGTTTAGAGTTAATTAGTTGATTCAGATGATTATGTTAATAGCTTGTTTAAAGAATCTTTTCATGATATGCTATTTTTTTTAGATAGGAATTTGGGGTTTTCATGAGCTGTATGCCAAAATCATCAATATTAAAACAATAAAAGGCTTGAACTACTTCAGTTGTGTGTAATGAATCTAAAATATATGAAAGTCTAATGTTTATCAGTACATTACAGAAAATAATGAACTTTATCACAATATGCAATTTTTTTTAGAAGGACCTGTATATGTGACTTTGGTAATGGTCAGTGGGCAGGAAGGGAGAGGGGAACTGTCCCCTCCATAAACTGCCATTATATCTGTTCTCTGTCTCCAGCTTTAAACTTTAGAGATGTTACTTTAAAAGGGGTTGAACTGGGATTTTCTAGAAAATAGAAGACAAAAATAAGAGTTTATGTGAAGGACGTAAAAATTTTATATTTCATGCATCCAGTCTTTGTTATGTGACCCAAGAAGAGAATGCCAAGGTCAGGTTGATCCTTAGCCTTCCCCATTGGGTTGTGTCAACACACTGCAGGGTTCCAATTGTGAGGTAAGAAAAATGTGAGATGCCAAAAATATTAAAATTCTAATGTTAAGTAATAAGATTACACAGGCAAATCATGACTAATACTCATGAATACTCAAATGTTGACAAACTTGAGAAACTTATCAAATGAAAGTGGTTAAGTAGTACAAAGATGTTAATGACCTATCCTAAGAATAGGTTTATTAATATCAGATCTGCAGGGGTCTAAATCCTGGAACCCCTGCCAATAAGTTGTTTGAAGGGGTAGAAGCACTTGTAAGTTTTGCCTCCGCTGCAAAATGACCTACGGGCTATCTTATTCGCAGCAGCAGTGCAGGGAAATTTACAGTACATTCACTTGAATGGGATGAGCAGTTGTAATTACTGATAGAGATGTGCAAATATCATTCTATATTTTGTATCTCTAGGACTGTGTGACTAGAGGATTTTTAAGTAGTTACTTTAAGCTGATTGGTCCTTATCTCAAATGCCTTTCCTCCCCCTCTTTGCTAGCCAAGCTGTCGTTTATGCAACACTGAAGAGAGAATAGGGGGGACACGCAGCTGCGGACAGTACTCTTTCTCTCCTCTGCCTACAGATGAGTCAAGAGTGATGTATGGACTGTAAAATAATGCTTGAGCCAATTACTTAGTTAGATGATTCACATATATATCTCCAGTACCTATAAAAAAGCACCTCCTTGAGGTGTCATATATGACGTATATAGTATTAATGATAGTGAGAGGCCATTACAAGATGGCGCTAGCATATGGATGTTTACATAAGTTCACATACCAAAGTTTGTAAGACAAGCCAAGTGTTATCTTATATTTTCCTTCTTAGCCAATTAAATAAGGGAATGAGCCTCAGAGGGGGATGCCCCCCCTGAAGATGTATGAATTGCCTTACTGATTGTAATAAAGAGAGAGACTGTCTTTGACCTGCCTTTGTGTCAGCATATGCATGGATATTAACCCCTTGGGGTACCTTGATTTGGAGCACCAGAGAGTATCTTAAATGCTTTAATTTAGAGCAGCTTCAACATTACACTGTGTCAACCTCAACCTAGATCTCGCTGAGGTAATTTTGAAGCAGAAGCAGTGGTTGCCCAAGCGCCTTTAATCCTTTAATCCTTTAAACAGCTGAATGTCAAGGATCCCAGAAGTCAGATCTCCTCTGATCTGATATTAATGACCTATAGGATAGAATAGGTCATCAATATACTAGTGCTGTACAGCCCCTTTAAATCTCTGATTTATCTCCATCTGCCCAAATGGTGTTAATGGTTGTTCTTTAAGCTGCTACATATTGTTCTTGCACATCTATTTAAAGATCATAAAATGCCTCAGAGTGTATGATACGTTATTTTATTCTCTGAATCTTCACTGAAAATCTAAAGTGTATGTCAAAAGTGACAAGAAAATTGGGAGTTGTTATTGATGATTCACAATGACATTTTTATATGAAGAAAAATCCAACTAATTTCCCTCCATTTACATCACGTTTTCTTTGTTGAAGAAAGACCATTGCCATTTTTTCACATACAGCTGAAAGTTTTGTTAGCAAATTACCTACACTCATGGAGGTCTGGTATGTGGTACCTTCAGAGATGTTTGTTAAAACATACAGATATTCTCAGTCATTTGAAATCATGGCCAGGTTCCTGCATAGTCATCTTGCCTAACCTTGTTAATCAAGATCAAGGAGATCAAGGAACTGGAATAGAAGGAGCAGAATCATTTGAACCTGACCTTGGTGCACTAAATTGTTTAAGTGTATTTGCTTATGGATTAAAAGTACTTTTTCTCCAGAATGAAGCAATGGATTACTAAGTGGAAGGTATCATTACATTCAGACGAACTAGTCCTACACAGCCTTGTGCCTCTGGTTTACAAGTAAATTTCCTGGTGACAGATTCCATAAGCAGAAGTAAAAAAAAGAAGCTGCAGTACTATGACTAAGCTCAAAATCTATACAAAAACATCATCTGAAATGTGTTCCAAAGAGTTATTTTGCCATTACCTTTATGGATCTAAAGCTGGCCATGCAGATTAATATTTTGTTAGATGAACCTGCTGAAAACGGCGAGTTCAGCCAAAACGCTAATGTGTGTGGGGAGCTTCAGACTCTTCCCCAACAGATGATGTCAGGAGGCAAGCATCAGGTGAAATTAGTATTTTCACCTCATCCTTTAGCCCTCCTGGGAGAAAAGTCACCACTTGAAGTGTCTAGCAGTGGCTTTCTCCACTTTCCCCATAGAATATACAGTACATACACGTTTGTCTGAGCTGATTGTGCAGATTAAAGTTAGGAGGGAGTCGGGAGAGATGTGAGATTGAATGTGTGTGGGCGCCTTTAATGTTAGTCATACACATTAGATAGAAGTTGGTTGATAGTTGAACAGCAACTGACTAAAGAAAAAATCTGGTGAACGGTCATTTAGCAGAGATGGCCAGACACATTTTAGTCCGTTGCAGCTGTTCAAGCTGCCCATACACATTCAAAAAAAACAGGCGATTACAAACCAGATATGTAGCTGGCCTTAAATATAAAAATGAATTATTGTATATTTACTGAACAAGTCTATTTATTCAACTGCAGATTTTTATATGCGGAATATAATTATATTTCTATATAATTTCTTTCACTCAGAGGTTGTTTTTTTGTAACACGGGTGATAACACAGATTTATTGTGGGTCTTCATTGTTAACAAGAAACAGTTTGCTTTGAAACACATAGGCTGGAGACTATGTACCTATTTTTAATGATATACAGTAAACAAAGCCTTGGATTTTACTGCTGAAGTCACCTTTAGACTGGGTGAGTGGCCTGAACAGTTTATGAGAAGAGACTGCTGAGGCCACTGATTGACAGCAGCATTCACATGCCATATACACCTACAGATACAGACCAGAGGAGTCTACTAGAGCAGCCGCATTGGATGCAAATAAAGTGATGGCTATATGTTTATAGCTTTAATTAATTTAACACATTTAAGGGCATTTGGCGGTTCTCATATAGGCCAGAGAGTCCATTAAAAACTTTTTTGTGTTAATGACATTGTCATATTTTAAGGATCCCCTGATGATTAGTTACTCATAAAGAGGGTCATCTATGATGTGAAGTACACTACTTTTTGGAATACTTTTGTCACAGATTCGGTTGCAAAGAGCATTTGAGGTCAAATCAGTTACTTTTCCCCCCTCACGCCACTTTTCCAAGGTGGCAGAAAAAGGGGAGGGGTGGTTTTTGACGTAGAAGATGACTTAAATTTATGCCATTTAAGGGAGCTGCCATAGATTTAAGCAAGTCACATGGCCGGCACCTCTACATAACTTATGCACTCAAGCGCCAGCGGACATGGGCCAAGACTGGCGATTAATACGCCGGTCTTAGTAAATGTCCCTACAAATTTCCTACTGCTGAGTGCCACAGCTATCTGCTGTATTTTGCAAGTATTCAGGCTCCCTGCAGCACCTCTGCAGGGAAAATGAGGCATTAAACAAATGCCATGGGAGACAAAGGGTATTCTAGGTTAGGCACTCTTTTTAGTCTCTGTGTACTCTCGTTAATGCCTGAAAAAGGAATCCCATTTAACTCTCTAATAAAGTACCATATTAGAAAATGTATTTTGTGTACCAGTTAAGGCTACGTCCATGTCTGTATTAAGTAAATCTGGTAGTCTGTTCCATAGCCAGAAAAGCCAGACGGTGCACCACCAGATTCCCATTCAGGAAAGGATCTGATGGGTTTCCTGCATAATTGATGGCTTTCTGCTGGAAAACAAACACCGCAAGGAGATATATTTCTCTGACAGAAAGCTGCCATTTATGTGGAAACCCCACCTAATCCCCACTGGATCTCATTATAATGAATGGCAGTCTGGTGGTGTCCGTCTATATCGGATAAAATAAATCTGATAGTCTGGTTCTCTACCGGGACAAACTACCAAATTTACCAAATGGAGATCATATAAAATGTCTTGCTTGCAGAGAACATGGGGTTTTTAGTGTTGTCTTTTAAGTATGGTATGTCAAAATATTGTAGGAGAGTCCCCGGAATAATAATGGACGGACGATACGTGCCACCAGAGGTCCTGGCCTTGGTGGAGTAAGAACCGGATCATGGCGGTTACAGCGGCGAATGCTGCTGGCGCAGCGTGTCCGGGCCGGTTCTTACTGGGAACAGGTAAAGAGTGGGGGGGGGGGGGTGTCTTGCTGTGCTGGAGATTTCCACAGACAGAGTCAGTGCTGGTGAAGGAGAGTCTGGGCTCAGCACACATTGAAGGATAGCCCTGGGACCTGTGGTGCTACGAGCCGAAGGGGCTCTGGCCTGAGGGAGACAAAGGCAGGTAGCTTACAAGCCTGCAGGACCGCTGTGGTCTGTCCAAAACAAGGTGACTCAAACCTGCTGTTTATTTTCTATGGAAGGACTTTTGTTTTATGCACTATGTGAATATGCACCTGTGTGGTCTGCACATTGCCTGTTATGCCTTTGGTGTGAATAAAGTCACGGTGTATCACAAAGACTGTCTGTGATTGCCTCAATACTGCCGCCGCTACCGTAGCCTACCACGAGCACATCCCCACAATTGGTGGCTTGGAGCGGGCATTCCTGCAGTGAGGCAGGCCTGAGGCAAAAGTTGTGTTGGACTGCATGTCATATATCAGGCCTGCAAGTTTTATGGTTCCTGACAAGATGGAGGAGGCCATTAAGCACCTGATTCAGAGTAATGTACAGCAGCAACAGGCATTGCAGGCTCAGAGGGAAAGTAATGAGCTACAGCAAAAAAGACATGAGGAGGCTATGTGTGCACAGCAGCAAACAAACAATCTCCTAATGCAGCAGCTGGTAGCCATGCAAGAGTCGGTGCGAACATCCCTGCAAGGAGTTTCAACTGCGACAACCCCGACTGTGTCTACCGCCAGGGACAAAGTCCGATCCGCCCTGAGGAAAATGGGTCCGGGAGATGATATAGAGGCATTCCTGATGGTGTTCGAAAGAACCGCGGAGCAAGAGAGGCTGCCGTTGGAGCAGTGGGCCGAGGTGGTGGCGCCTTTTCTGGTGGGGGACGCACAAAAAGCCTATTTTGACCTCAGCTGCGATGAGGCCAAGGACTATGAGAGGCTAAAAGCTGAGGTGTTGGCCAGATTGGGGGTAAACACCTATGTGCGAGCGCACAGAGTGTATCAGTGGGTGTGTGCCGAGTCCCGACCTGCCCGGTCACAAGCCTATGACTTACTTCACCTAGTAAAAAAATGGCTTCAGCCTGAAATATTGAGCACTTCTCAGATGGTTGAAAGGGTCGTGGTCGACAGGTTCGTGCGTACCCTCCCGAGAGCCATACAGCGCTGGGTGGGACAAGGCGATCCAGGCAACCTGGAACAACTGGCTAGCCTGGTGGAGAGGTATATGGCCACTCAGGATTTGGTGCGGGACTCAGCGGTACTACCGAAGTCACGTCAGCCCCCGTTGCCGACCCGGGATCCTGAAAAAGGGATCCCACCACATAAGGAGGGGAGTGGATCTCCAGTCCGTGGGAGGAATACCCTGGGGAGGAGGGAGGCTGCGAGGATCAGATGTTGGCATTGTCAGGACTAGGGACATGTAGCAACCAACTGCCCTAGGGCATCCGAACCCATGGACTGCGGGTTCGCTCGCCGGTCCTCTTTTTATGCCCAACCGGTGTATATAGCTGACCCCCTGCTGGCGGCGGACACCCCTCCGGTGTGTGATGTTGTTGTTAATGGACACTCCGTGCAGGCCCTGCTGGACTCTGGGAGCTTGGTAACTCTGGTCCATGAGTCGCTGGTAACGGAAAAACTCCCAGAAAGGCGAACCCTTACCATTGTCTGTATACATGGGGATCGCAGGGAGTATCCCACCACTAAGGTTACCCTGGCAGTGTGTGGAAAGGAGGTACCACATGTCGTCGGGGTGGGGAGACGGCTCCCTTATGCCGCAATATTGGGGAGGGACTTTCCCCTGTTCTGGACTTTGTGGAGGAACGGGTTGCCTACCTGTGGGGAAGGAAAATGCCCAGGTCCCGAGCCCGAGGACCCCGAGGCAGGGGCCCCAGCTGTAGGGGTCACCGTAGAGGAGGTAGAGTGTAACCCTGACCAGTTTCCCCTAGAAGTATTGGCGGGTGAGACAGTAGAAAGTTCGTCCATCCTGGATCTGGAGGTACCCCGAGAAACTTTCGGGACCGCACAGCTCCAGGATTCGACGTTATTGCGGGCTAGAGAAGGTGTGTCGGTGATTAATGGTGTTGCCCAGCGTCCCGGCGCCGATACCGTATTTCCTCACCTGGCCTATAACCAGGACCTGTTATATAGGGTAGACAAGGTGAGGCAGGAGGTGGTGGGACAACTGGTGGTGCCCCAGCCTTACCGGCGAATGGTCTTGGATTTAGCGCATGCGCATGTGTTGGGTGGTCATCTGGGGGTTAAGAAAACGCTGGAGCGAATTCTACAACGGTTCTATTGGCCTGGGATATATGAGGAAGTCCGGAGGTTCTGTCAGTCCTGTCCAGTGTGTCAGCTGACTAGCCCCCAACCTCAGTATCGCAGTCCACTGGTACCTATGCCCATTATAGAGGTGCCCTTCGAAAGGATCGCCATGGATCTGGTAGGCCCCATTATTAAGTCAGCCCGAGGTCACCAACACATCCTGGTAGTGTTAGACTATGCCACTCGCTATCCGGAGGCGGTCCCATTGCGCCATACGTCGGCCAAGGTAATAGCTAAAGAGCTCATGAGTATGTTTGCCCGGGTGGGGATACCAAAGGAGATTCTGACGGACCAGGGGACACCCTTTATGTCCAAAATAACAAAGGAATTGTGTAAGCTATTAAATATTAGTAGGGTTCAGATAGCCGAACGGCTAATAGTTTCCCGTTTAAGGTCAAATAAAATATAACATTTATTAGATATTCATTAAAAAGAACGGGAAGATAGAAAAGAAAAGATGTTTAAAATTACAGTGTTCTAGTGCATGGTGACAGTATACACTTGTTTTATTACTGGTATCTGCTTATATTTGCAGTTTTTCCCAGAGTGTATTTCGATCCTGAGGAAAAGAATCCTATTAAATTTCCCCTCCTCCAGTTCAATAGGATTGTGACAAATTGTTACTATCTGTCAGCCCTGCATCGGAGTGAATAGAGTACTTGTAACTCTATCCCTAAATTCCTCTTTAGGAACGAGTGACTGTTGTAATCGGTTACACCTAGTGTCTGCAGCGCACCAGGGTCCGATAACAATGCACACTACACTGAGCTAAAAACCTAAACTTGCAGCTCCCCCGACATGTTTCACCACGGATGTGGCGTCTTCAGGGGCTATGGAGCTACTATCAACCTGATAGTAGCTCCATAGCCCCTGAAGACGCCACATCCGTGGTGAAACATGTCGGGGGAGCTGCAAGTTTAGGTTTTTAGCTCAGTGTAGTGTGCATTGTTATCGGACCCTGGTGCGCTGCAGACACTAGGTGTAACCGATTACAACAGTCACTCGTTCCTAAAGAGGAATTTAGGGATAGAGTTACAAGTACTCTATTCACTCCGATGCAGGGCTGACAGATAGTAACAATTTGTCACAATCCTATTGAACCGGAGGAGGGGAAATTTAATAGGATTCTTTTCCTCAGGATCGAAATACACTCTGGGAAAAACTGCAAATATAAGCAGATACCAGTAATAAAACAAGTGTATACTGTCACCATGCACTAGAACACTGTAATTTTAAACATCTTTTCTTTTCTATCTTCCCGTTCTTTTTAATGAATATCTAATAAATGTTATATTTTATTTGACCTTAAACGGGAAACTATTAGCCGTTCGGCTATCTGAACCCTACAAATTTAAATCCCGGGTCCAGAGGGTCCCTGAAGGGAACTATTAAATATTAAACACCTGCACACGTCCGTCTACCAACCCCAAACCGATGGGTTAGTAGAACGGTTTAATAAGACCCTGAAGTCCATGCTAAAAAGAGTCGTGGCTAAGGACGGGAGAGATTGGGACTTACTGTTGCCCTATGTTTTGTTTGCGGTACGGGAAGTGCCCCAGGCGTCCACGGGGTTCTCGCCCTTTGAGTTGTTATATGGGCGACATCCCCGTGGGCTACTGGATGTCGCTAAGGAAGCATGGGAGCAGCAGCCTACGCCTCATAAAAGTGTGATAGAGCACATAGGAAAAATGCAGGACCGAATAGGGGTCGTGTTGCCGATCGTCCGTGAGCACATGGAAGCGGCACAACTGACCCAGAGTCGGGTATATAACCGAACCACCCGGGTAAGGACATTTCACCCGGGTGACCGAGTTCTTGTACTCGTGCCCACGGTCGAGAGTAAATTCTTGGCCCGGTGGCAAGGACCCTATGAAGTTAAGGAGAAGGTGGGCCCAGTTGATTACAGGATATACCAGCCAGGGAGGCGGAAGCCCGAACAGGTATATCATGTGAATCTACTAAAACCTTGGAGAGACAGAGAGAATTTGCTTGCAGACAGCCCGCCCTCTGTCGGGACGTCAGGGAGTGACCCGGGGTCACCAGGTGTTCCGGAGAGCGCCGCTGGGGTGACGATAGGGGACGGACTGTCGACCAAACAAGCACAAGAGGTGAGAGAATTTGTTAGTCGGAATAGGGACGTATTCTCTGACCTTCCTGGACGTACCACCTTGATCGAGCATGACATTGTCACCGAGCCCCGGGTGAAAGTCCGCCTAAGACCATACCGAGTACCGGAGGCTCGGCGACAGGCCATTTCGCAGGAGGTAAGATCGATGCTACGTCTAGGGGTCATAGAAGAGTCAAAGAGCGAGTGGGCTAGCCCGATTGTCCTTATTCCCAAACCGGATGGTTCATTACGGTTCTGTAATGTTTTAAGGAAATTAAATGAGGTATCAAAATTTGACGCCTATCCCATGCCTCGGGTAGACGAGTTGATAGAGCGGCTGGGAAAAGCCCGGTATTTTTCGATCCTAGATCTCACGAAGGGCTACTGGCAGGTACCCCTGACGGAGGCGGCAAAGGAGAAGACGGCCTTTGTCACCCCGGAGGGGCTTTTTCAGTATAGGGTGTTGCCTTTTGGGTTGCATGGCGCTCCGGCTACGTTCCAGCGTCTGATGGATGTCGTCCTCAAGCCCCATCACCAGTATACCTCCGCGTATCTGGATGATATAGTCGTGTTTAGCCCAGACTGGGAGGGTCATTTGTCAAAACTTCAGGCAGTGATAGATTCTCTAAGGAAGGCGGGGTTAACTGCCAACCCAAAAAAATGCTCGGTGGGACTAGAGGAAGCTCGCTATTTGGGGTATGTGATTGGACGCAGAGTCATTAGGCCCCAAGTGAATAAAGTTGAAGCAATCCGGAATTGGCCCAGGCCTCATACGTCCAAGCAAGTACGGTCATTTTTGGGCCTGATTGGGTACTACATGAGGTTCATTCCCCATTTTGCCACCTTGGCAGCCCCGTTAACCGGCCTCTTGAAGGGTAGGAAGTCGGTGATGGTTCGCTGGGGGGAGCAGGAGGAGGAGGCGTTCTCCCGTTTGAAGTCGGCCCTATGTGAGTCCCCAGTTCTGGTGACACCCGACTTCAAGCGGGAGTTTGTAGTTCAAACAGATGCCTCGGGAGTAGGACTAGGGGCTGTGCTTTCCCAAGAGCTCAACGGGGAAGAGCACCCCGTGGTTTTTCTAAGCCGCAAGCTTACCCCAGCAGAAACCCGGTATAGCATTGTGGAGAGAGAGTGCCTCGCCATCAAGTGGGCTCTCGAGTCTCTCAGATATTACCTTCTGGGGAGAAGGTTCCGTCTGGTGACCGACCACTCCCCTCTCCAGTGGATGAGTCGGGCTAAGGAGGGGAGCGCTCGGGTTACCAGGTGGTTCTTGTCCCTCCAGAACTTTAAGTTCACTGTTGAGCACAGGGCCGGCCGCTTACAGGGGAACGCAGATGCCCTGTCCCGGGTACACTGCTGTGCATGTGTTCACCCCCTCAGGCTTGAACAGTATGTTCAAGCCCTCAGGGGTGAACAAAGGGGGGGGATATGTAGGAGAGTCCCCGGAATAATAATGGACGGACGATACGTGCCACCAGAGGTCCTGGCCTCGGTGGAGTAAGAACCGGATCATGGCGGTTACAGCGGCGAATGCTGCTGGCGCAGCGTGTCCGGGCCGGTTCTTACTGGGAACAGGTAAAGAGTGGGGGGGGGGGGGTGTCTTGCTGTGCTGGAGATTTCCACAGACAGAGTCAGTGCTGGTGAAGGAGAGTCTGGGCTCAGCACACATTGAAGGATAGCCCTGGGACCTGTGGTGCTACGAGCCGAAGGGGCTCTGGCCTAAGGGAGACAAAGGCAGGTAGCTTACAGGCCTGCAGGACCGCTGTGGTCTGTCCAAAACAAGGTGACTCAAACCTGCTGTTTATTTTCTATGGAAGGACTTTTGTTTTATGCACTATGTGAATATGCACCTGTGTGGTCTGCACAATGCCTGTTATGCCTTTGGTGTGAATAAAGTCACGGTGTATCACAAAGACTGTCTGTGATTGCCTCAATACTGCCGCCGCTACCGTAGCCTACCACGAGCACATCCCCACAATATCCATAATAGATAATACTATCCAAACTATTTTAGTGTTTTTTTTCTCATCCTTCACCTTTTTCCAAAAAGGCTGCAGTCATACTGTATAAGCAAGTTAAGCAGAATTGTTTGTCAGTTTTATACCTCTGAGCAGCTGAATATTTTATACGATGAGATATCCTATGTGCTTTGCCCATGTGGCTCTGATTATGACCTCATCTTTTAGATGTGTCATATTTAACTTCTGTAAGAAATGTACTGAGAGTGTGCAGTAAAACAAACCAGACACCAAACATATCAAAAAGACGAGTAAAGCCCCAAGCAACATAATCTTGCAAAATCATCCACTGATGTTCAGTGTGTGGCAGATTTAGGATGCTAGGTGAAGGCAGTCTTAATTGTCAGGTTGTGATTCTCATAGAAATAAAAATATTATTTAAATATATACTGTATATCTGAAAAGGGTTGGCCCATCTGGGATATTGATGGTGTATTGCTAGGATCTGCCATAAATGTCAGATAGGTATGGGTCTCACCTTCGGCTCCTATCTCCAGCAAGGG